>NW_018164980.1:346450-369027 GCF_001263595.1 Phalaenopsis equestris | reverse complement strand
ATATATATATATATATAAACTTGATGAGTAGTATTTCGAGTCAAAACGAGCCGTTTTGATAGCCCTATATGTGATATGAATTTAAATATACCAATTAAAGTGGATGATTTACCAATTCCTACTTATATATTATGTTAAAAACTTAAATCAATCTTATTAATTAATATTAACTATTTGATAGCATTTATTTTTTTAATTTTTTTATATAGAATTTATTTTAAGTTCACGAACGAATGATTAATCGATAAATGATTATATATTAATTATAAATTAATTTATTGAACCATAATTGAATAGGCTAAATAGAAATTAAATTAAAATTAATGCTAAATTTTATATGAAATGACTAAATGAAATTTGTTATTTAATTCGGATAGTAAATTATTAATTAATAATCAGCTAAGATATATTCTTAACAAATTAATCTTAATAATTGTTTCATTAAAAAATAATATAAAAATTTTATTTAAACAAACATATTTGAATCCTAAAATAAATGATGAAATAGTTCATAAAAAAATTAATTAAATTTAATCTCTACTGTCAAACAATTTTAAAGTTCGAATGTCTAAATTTCTTAGATTTTTAGTAAATCACGCTTTTTAATTGAATGTTACTCGCTGCCAAACGGCCCACTTCATTGTTTTTAACTTTAAAGTAGAAATTAAAAATTATTATATTAGAAGTCTTGATGTATTTTTTTATCAGACCTATTTTAGTTAAATAATTTAATTTAATATATCATAAATTTTTATGTACATATCTCAAATTCTGATTGGAGGACTGTTGCGAGATGGAATAACTTTTCAGCAGAATGAGGCAGCCTTTTGCTGCTTAGTGGTTGCCCTCGCAATTTGTTTACCCTTTGCTTATACCTAACTTTTGGATATCTGAAAGCCTTTTCGTAGCGATTCTTTATGCGGTTTTGCTGCACAACAATTCTGGATTTCTTTTCTGGCATTTGATTCACTTCTTCGCGGCGGCGGGAAGGGATGGCATCTTCTTTTAATTACTTTCTACACCTTGAATCCCTAACCTGTTCTTCTACTACAACCCAACCGGTTGCTAGAGCAAATATCTTGTGTAGGGTGCCTGCCGTGGCCTGCTTCCAAAGAGGCCTTTTCAGATTTTACGAGATTGATTGCGGAATCGTTCCCTTCGAGGTTGCCGAGAAAAAGAGGCCAATTTTGCTCGGTGCCGGTTTCAAAAAACGAGAAGGAAAGAATGGTCTGCAAGCCCTTGAGACGGGGAGTGGTGGTACAGGGGCGGATGAGGATGAGGGTGAGGATGGAGAGCTGGATATCGCCGATGACGCGCTTCGGAAAACAATCAAGAAGAGCAAAGAGGTTCTGGCAATGCAGAGGGGTCTGCTCCGCCAGGTGCTCCTCACGACGCCCTTCTTTGAGTCAATTTTTCTTATTGCATTAAGAAAACTATAGCTGGTACTGTTAAGGTTCTTTGTTGGTTTAGTTCTTCAATATGGTCACTTTTTTTGTACCTAGAAGTTCCTTATTTTCTCACAGTGGCTTCTAGTTGCTACTATTCATACCATACAATTGTAGGAGGAAGTTCGGGACTTGGGCATAATCATCATCATTAGTGTGTTGGATTGGTGTTACGTATGATAATCATCAGTAGCTTTATCCCAACCTTTTGGGTTGACTGTGGTAGATAAAAATGAACATCACTAGGGCGTCAGTGGTGCTATCTATCAATCTATCTTGTTCTTTATATATGATTCTTCATAGCTTGAGTGTAAAATTCTCACACGTACTGTTCCTATTTTGTTAGGTAAGGCTTGCTGCTCATTGTCAGTCGCTTCTATTCTTCTATATCAGAATGTGATGTCTGCAGAGTTTGAGATCCCTTAAATTCATCATTTTTATGCAGATATCAGAAAGAAGGAAGCTAGTCTCTTCTATAAGAAGTGGTGTTGTTAATAAAGAACTCAAAGCTGATAGTAACGACACTGCTAATTCTTTCTTGAGCAGTGAAAGTTCATCGAAGGCTGATAATGAAGAATATAGGGGTACCAACCTTTTTGACGGATACCATAAAAAAATTCCTGATGAAATGGAAGCTGAGAATAGTGAATCGATTGCAGAAATTCTTGGATTGTCAAGAGAAGCAAGTTCGGATTCAACTGAGATCAATACTCTATCTCCATGTCCTTCAAAACCAGAACCTTATATTTTAGAAGCCAAGGATTTTGAGGAGCTAAAACAAGAAAAAATTCTGGGTGAAAATTCGGAGCAGAATATGGCTTCTAAGGAAGAAAACAAAAGCTTCCATCCTCTAGCTGGAGAAAATGTCATGAATGTCATATTAGCAGCTGCAGAGTGTGCACCTTGGTCCAAAACAGGCAATTGCATTCTTTTTTAGTTCTAAATAAGATTATTATTTTTATGTTATTATCTGGGACTAATTTTTGCTTTTTGGCTTATTTGCATATGTATAAGCATATAGACTAGTGTTATGACTGATAAGTTGTTGATCTCAAGGTGGACTTGGAGATGTGTCTGCTGCTTTACCGAAAGCTTTGTATAAGAGGGGGCATCGAGTTATGGTACTCACTCATTTCCACTGTCTTGTTTTAATGAATTTTAATGAGCATAACTGAAGTTCTTTGGAACATGGTAGCCGACTCTACTACTATATTGTTAGTGCTTTAATACTTTAAGTATTGCTTGGTATCTTAAGATGGCTGGCAATATAGGGCTATTTATGTCTATGATTTCCCGTGTTAAACTAATACTATTTTTTTTCTTCATGTTAAATAAATACTATTTGATAGTATGTAATAGGAGTGTAAGTGAGCTGAGCTTGCTCGACTAGCCGACTGATGTTTCTACGGCAAGTTATTGCGGCACTTCTCCTTCTTCTCCAGTTACCAATCACTTAGATGCCTTCTTCGGTGAGCTTTCATGGCAATCTGATCTTTGGCTCGAGCATACAAGCTGGCTCATGAACCTGCTGTCATTACTACTTGTTGAGCTCTAGCTCGCAATTGGTGCTCCACTCGAGTTCAAGCTCAAGCTCAAGCTTGAGCTGCATTTGACAGATGAGCCTATATCGAGTTTGGCATGACTTGAGCTCGACTTCACTTATTTACACCCCTAGCATGTAAAATGCTAATTAAGTCGAGCATTAATTTTCTAGATTTTTCCAATGAAGGCAAAAATTATCTAATGCAAAGAACAATATAACATGCAAATTTTGATGGAAGGGAGCTAGTAATGCAAACATTTATATGAGAAATTTACATATATACGTTACAATTCTTATTTATTTACACATCTAACACCTAAAATCTCATATTTATATTTATGACACTTTGGTGGCATAAGGTGTATTTCATTTTAAAAGTAAATAATAGTGGTATTTATGATGTGATATTAAAGATTTGAATGTTATGTATGTAAATAAAAAAGAATAGTTGTTAGGTATGTAAATACATAAGAATTGCATGATATATATGTAAATGCCACAATATTTATTTGTTACTAAAGATGAATCAGAAGAAGAGAAGACCAAACTCTATTTGAATCTCAAAGTTTGAGGTCACACGAAGAAACACTTGTTATTAAAATTTAATGCACAAAGTTGAAATCCAGGTAGGTTCAAGATTCAGCTAACTCCAATTGCACTTTCAACAAAATAAATAGACTTTAGGGAGAAGAACAATGATAGAACTATTAATCCAGTATTTTCTTGAGAAATGAGAGAGCATAACATCCCAGAAGATGAGAAGAATTTGTAAGTAAAAGGGCCTTCATATCTAAGGAGAATTTATTATTAGTAGTCAAATGTAGTATAAAATTACTGATCAACTTACTGATAAAAAGAAAGTGATAAAGAAACAGCCAAAGGATAAAAATGATTTGGATAGGTTGATTCTTCTGAACTTTCTAATCAATTAAGATTACTAAGGTATGGCTTGTGAGAACTTGGAAAAAACTGACGTTTAGATGGAATCATCATAATTTTTGCTATGCTTAATCTATAAGATATATTGTATACGTATTCAAACACTTAGGTTCCATAATATATGGTGTTCCATTTTCAATTGCACTATTCAATGGTCGTATCATATGTTACTAGCAGCTTCGTTTCTTGTGGTATGGTTAAAAACTGGTGACTTCGATTGTTTCATACTATATAAATAACTACGTTTCAATTTAATTGTACCTTATGGTTGTTATGTGCCTTGTATCCATTGCAAAAATTTTCTTCATCATAACCATGATGCAACCATTATATTCATCCAAAATTACATACATTCAGCCGTATTATAATTTAAATCCACAATGTCTTCTCAAAGCTATGAACCCCAAATATTATTATCCAGTTACTCATCAAACTATCATAAAGACATAATCATGATCCACCTAGCATTCATCTCAGGCGGCTGTAGATCACAGTACTTCAAAACCTACATAGCATAAACATATGTGTAAACAAAGACTTCAGCAAAGGATCTCATTTATTTTTGCTTTACTTGCTTACCATAGACATAGTTTCTCTAATCTTCGGTATAATCATAACCTGCATGAAAATAGTAATATAGGGCGAGTCAATCAAGCTATCCCTCATTTAAGTATAAAGCACAGCTTACCAGTTTTCATTAGCCTGTTAAGTATAGCTTGATGTACAAGCCAAGTAAGCTATAAATAAAACAAGATGAAACATGTAAATATGATACTGCTATAGGGCATAATTTAACATGTAAAATAATACATGATGTGAGAAACATAATGGAGCATCCCATGCACTTACTATTATGTCATTCTTTCATCTTATTTATGATGTATTTCATTTTACAAAAGTTAGCTAATGTCTTTGCTAGCACCGAGAGGAGGTAAAGAATATGTATGCTTCTATTTATCATAATACATCATTTTATATTTTTAATCATTCAATTTCCTACATTGATTAAGATCTCTTTGCAAGTGAAAATATCTTTTCATTTTACAAAAGTTAGCTGATGTTCTTTGCTAGCACCGAGAGGAGGTAAAAAATATGTATGCTCCTATTTGTCACAATACATCATTTTATATTTTTAATCATTCAATTTTTTACATTGATTAAGATCTCTTTGCAAGGGGAAATATCCTAACCCTTTTAAACTTTATTAGTTTTTTAAACTTTGTTCATACTTTCTGTTTAAACTTAGATTGCACGTAAATTTAGTTTTAATCATTTACAAATTTTTGGACACCATTCTCCTATCATTTTTATCTGCTCTTTAGATAGAAGATTTTCTAAGTCATTATTAAAACGTTACAGCTTTCACTGTGAGACCGTTACTGAGGTTTTTAAAGAAAATACTATATTGCTTGAAACGATAGGTATACTTGCATAGTACCCTTAGTGTAAAGGCTTATTATCTATTTTTTAAATAATTTTATTTATTCACACTAGCTGCTAAATATAATTTGGGCAAAGTTTTTGACAATCTTTTGGAGTTTAAATATCTGCGTAATTACGGGTTGGGTCAAGTTTTTAGCGCCGTTGAATCTCAAAGATCAACGCACTGTTAAGGAACCAAATAATCATTAGCTTGCTAGCAACCAGACAAACTAAAGTGGCTTGAAAGAGTTCATGAGTCCAACTACTACACTCCCACACATGCTCCCTACCACCAATTAGAGTGGTGCTTCCACCTGTTAAAGAGGAAGCGCGTATCCACCACACACTAAACTATTGAGAATTAATACCATTACATGAATTACATTTGATAGGTTCACATCTCGCGAGGAATCACATACCATATCGGTTTTAACATGCATGCTACCTGACATTAATAAGGAATCACATACCATATTGGTCTGAAAATCCATGCAACTAACATACTGTTAAACATTGCCACATCACACTTTATCCATACATGTACCATACATGCATTCAAATATCATACATGCATTCAAATATGTTGTAACAAATGATGCATGCTTGTGTCTTACCAAACACTTTCAGCTACTAAAACATAAATGCATTATCGAACAAATAAAGGACCACATTATCAATCACTAATATTTATCAAATTTAAGGATTGCATGCTATAATAAATCATAGCACGTTACGGATATCTAATAATTAGCATGCTTATTAAATGCCATCATGGTAATATCATCACATAGAGTTCTATCCAGAGTAGAACAACATTAGGCTAACCTTTCATCAAAACCCAAGATATTAAGATTTCATATGTACAACTTAAAATCTGATTATGGACCAGGTTTTATTAAATTTAATCACATTTTCAAACAATAAGTAGAACCCAAAGAGAAGAGAAACTAAGAAGAAAAATTTATCATTCAGGTTTCACTCCAGTAATTTGGATGACGAAAAGTCCCACATCTAAGGGAAATAACATAAAAATTTATAGAACCAATTAGTGAAACATTAAAAAAAGGTTACTTTCTTTTTTCAGAGTTCTCTATTGACTTGGATTGAATGTAGTGTCCACAACGATGTTCGCGGATGGCATATGTGTCTTACAACTGTCTTTAATGTAAGGTAAGATCTAGGCATTATATTTTGTGATCCATTTTAGAACCCATAATGAAAGCCCACTTCTATTATACCATGTGATATTTATGGATTTCAGATATGATAAAAACTTTCTTCATCATGCACATGCTGCATTCTAGGGTATAATTACTGGAAAGAATGTGACGTTCAACTACAAACACTTCATTACAATTTTCAGATGACATAGAAGGCAAATCAAAATAGAGAAGGCTGACTCGATGCAAGTACATAGTTTTGTATGTAAGAGTAAATGAATTCATTTTGTGTCTAGGAAAGTTGGTCAAAATTAACCTAAAGGGTTTGCTTTGTCCAAATTGATATAATTAACCCACCGTTGAAGTTACTTTTCTGGTGAAGTTGAATTGAATTTGTACTTCATTTTGGCTTTGCAGGTTGTGGTTCCACGGTATGAAAGTTACAACGAGGCTCATGACATAGGAGTTCGCAAAAGGTACAATGTTAACGGGCAGGTATGCAGTTGTGCCAATAATCAGATACTTCAATTGGTCCAGGGATTTGGAGATATCATTTGACTTGTTGTTAGTTTCATTACTTTTTGTTCCATTGTGCTGTACAGGACATGGAGGTAGCTTATTTTCATGCTTATATCGATGGGGTGGATTTTGTATTTGTTGATAGCCCAATATTTCACCACCATAAAGATGATATATATGGCGGAGATCGAGTGGTAGGATATATTGTTTGCCAAGATTCTTTGGACCTTTAAGAAATTTATAATGCTTCAGTTTTCTGGTATATTTTGCAAATGATCCTTAGTTGGAAATGCAATTCTATAGTATTGATGACATTGATGGAATTTTTGAGCAAATTTCACTTGTGCTTTTGGAACAGGATATTCTAAGAAGGATGGTTTTGTTTTGCAAGGCAGCTGTTGAGGTATAAGATTAGATTGGGCAGCTACTTACTACAATGCTCATATTAGCTTTTGCTATCATCTAGTTTCTGTACTTACTAAATCAATTTTATGCTTACTGTATTTATTAATTAGTATTTGAATAATAGATTTGCATATGATGTATGTTATTATTGAAATATAGGTCCCTTGGCATGTTCCTTGTGGTGGCGTCTGTTATGGAGATGGAAATCTCGTATTTATTGCAAATGATTGGCACACCGCGCTATTGCCGGTTTATTTGAAGGCATACTATCGAGACCGTGGCTTCATGATATATGCTAGATGTGTTCTAGTTATACACAATATAGCACACCAGGTTTCTCTACTTTCTATAAAATTTAGAAGCATTTGTAATTCTCTACTTTCTATAGCACACCAAGTTTCTCTACTTTCTATAAAATGTAGAAGCATTTGTAATTCTCGCATTTGAATTTATATTTATTTTTCAGGGACGCGGTCCTCTGGATGATTTCAACCAGGTTGATTTGCCTAGTCGCTACTTGGATCTCTTTAAAATCTCTGATCCCATAGGAGGCATTCACTTCAATATCTTTGCTGCCGGCTTAAAAACTGCCGACCGTGTGGTTACTGTTAGCAATGCGTACTCGTGGGAGCTGAAAACCCCAGAAGGTGGGTGGGGATTACATGGGATCATAAATGAAATTGATTGGAAATTCCAAGGCATTGTGAATGGGATTGATGCAAAGGATTGGAATCCTGAATTTGATGTGCACCTGCAATCAGATGGCTACACAAATTACACGTTAGAGACAGTGGATACAGGAAAAGCTCAGTGTAAGACCGCCTTGCAACGAGAACTCGGGCTATCCGTGCGTGACAATGTTCCTATTATTTCATTTATTGGAAGGTTGGACCATCAGAAAGGCGTCGATATTATTAGGGACGCGATGCCTTGGATTGTGAGTCAGGATGTGCAGCTGATCCTATTGGGGTCGGGAAGACCTGAGCTTGAAGAAATGCTGAGGAGAATGGAGAGGGAGCATCATGATAAAGTGAGGGGATGGGTCGGGTTCTCAGTGAAGATGGCGCATAGGATCATTGCTGGTGCTGATGTGCTGATGATGCCATCAAGGTTTGAGCCTTGTGGTCTGAATCAACTATACGCAATGATGTATGGGACTGTTCCTGTTGTTCATGCTGTTGGTGGTCTTAAGGATACTGTTCACCAGTTTGATCCTTACAAGGAGACGGGGCTTGGGTGGGCATTTCAGAAGTTAGAGGCTAATATGTTGATCAACGCATTGCAAAATTGTTTCAAGACGTACAGAAACTATAAAAGCAGCTGGAAGGGACTTCAGAGGAGGGGAATGATGCAAGACCTCAGCTGGGATAATGCAGCTCAGCGCTATGAGGATGTTCTTCTAGCTGCTAAGTATCAGTGGTGATTATTGTTTGTTTTCTTTCCATCCTCATTTTGTTGTAAACTATTCTATCAATTAGCGTTGGTCAGTGAGTTGTATGATGAATATTTATTAAATAATATACACGAGTAGTTACATTTATCCTTTGTTGTTGAAGTTTGCCCTTCTAAAGAGTTTGGTCTTGCTGAAAAAATTTAACGCATTTAGAAGGAAATAATGGACCAGTGGTGTCTCGTAAATGATATAATTTTGTGAAATTTACATACCTAGCACACAATTCTTAAGTATTTGCATTTCTCACACCTAAACTTTCTTATTTACATACACGGTACTTTGGTTTTTTAAATCTATGCATTAAAAATGTGCGATTTGCTTTTAAAAAATTGTAGTAGTACTATTTTTTTTGTCATATTAAATATTTGAGTATTATGTGTGTAAATATGAAAGTTTAGGTGTGAGATATTTAAATAGCCCTATAATTTCTTTTTGAATATTTACATTCAAACCACTAACTCCTATTTATTTACATATCTAACACCTAAACTTCAATTTTAACCTGCATGCCACGTTACTTATGCATGCTCATCTTTTAAAAGTTAAAATGGTGGTATTTTAGATGTGATAGGAAAGATTTTAATGACATGAATGTAAAAAAATAAAGTTTAGATTTTAGATCCTCATTTTTTTTTTTAACTTAATAGTAAATAGAATATTCTAGAATATTGAAGAAATAAGCATCAATCTTATCACTAACACTTAGACTTTAATTTTTACATACATATTATCTTACCTATATATGAAAGGTGTACTTGGCTTTTTAGAGCTTAAAATGATGGTATTTTTTATGTGTACGAAAGATTTCAACGGTATAAGTGCAAGTAAAATTTAGCTGTTAGATATGTAAATATAAAGCAATTGAGTAGTGTGTACGTATGTTGATGCCCCTTTATCAAATTTGCTTTCAATCGCTATGTTGCTTACCAAAATTGCAATTTACAATTTATCATTATCTTCTTTACACATTGAAAACTGAAACAATGGTAACTTTGCTAGGAGAAACTTATCAAGGTTGTGCTGATAGAGATCAATCCGCCATGGGCATTGTTTGAAGCCAACTGCGCATAAAAGTTGCAGTGTTGTTGGCATCATATCGAAAAATATTCCTGTGACAACTAAGTTGCAGCTGCCCCAAGTAGACCCAATGTCCTAACGACGGTGTAAACTGCCATCATAAGCTTCTACAACGGCTGCTATTCTTATAGTGACATTTAACATTTAAAAATTGCTAACCCAGCTAGAAAACACAACTACCCGCACGAACCCATGCACTTGCCATACTGTGTTCTCTTTAATGAGCAATTCTACACATTTAAATCTGACAAGATAAAGGGTCTGCAGGAATATGGGGAATCATGCATGGCCATAAAAGAAGCGGGAGGTTGGAATGAATGAACTGCTGTAGAAGACGTGGATTAATTAGTTAGCTGTGAGAAAGTCTTGAAGGCCGTAAATTTCTCTGTAAGTGGCATTAAGTTATTTCAATCTGATCCTTCTTATCATAATCAGTACCAAACGGCATAATTAAGCTTACTATTCAATCAATTTTAGTCAAAATACAAAATGTAAAGAAAGATAATAAAATAAATATAAACAAAAAAAAAAAACAAACAAATTCATACATGCGGATGAATATTCATACATGCGGATGAATTTTTTCATAAAAAAACCAAACTCAACACGGAACCAAAATATCAATGAATTCTTTTAGGATCAAGCAAACAACCTCTTCTACTCTTAGATTAAAAGTTACTATGGATGTTTCAAGAGAAAAAATAAGTTTTGATGGCTGGTTTTCAGAGGGAGGGACGGAGGGCCATAGGGTTCATGCAAGCATGAAAACAATAACTTAAACATAAGTCCTTTAGAGAGATTTATTTTAGATTTTTATGGTTCTAAATAATTAATTAAAAATAATACCATCCTATCAACTATAATTTCACTGTTAAATAATATTAATAAAAAAAAACTTAATATTGAAGTTAATTAGGTACCAAAATGGGTAGAATTCAACATTAAATATTTATAGATTTTAAAATTCGTGCAAACTCATAAATATTTACCACTACCAACTTTTATGAATATCTCGTTTTTATATAAAAAATATTTTTGTTCTAAATAAAATTTGAATATATATTTTCAAGATAATGAGGAAGGAACATGTTTTTATTTTTAATTTTACAATTATTCTGACACACATAAATTCAAATTGTATATGTTTATTATTTTTTGAAGTAATTAAAAATAATTTATTTTTATTATTTTTAATTAAAGTTTGGATTCCGCAGACCTACCTCGCTACGTTCACCCCTATATTTTCCACATCTTGCACCTCCACGTTTAAATTTTAAAAATATGTACCCGCATGAAGTTTGAACCGTGGAATCAAAAAGCGTAGGGAGACCACTGAAAGTAAAGCGGCGTAGAGGGGGTAGAGGAACGGCATAGGGAGCCTGCGGACCATGAGGAACGTGTTTCCTGCTGCATTTGTGTTGGCGGCCACCATTGCTGCATGCGAAGCCACATCCTCCGCTCCCAGTGGGCTCACCCGCGGTCCTTTCCTCCTGCAACAAACTCACTCTCACCCTCCTCCTTCTTCCTCCATCCTTTTCCGCCCTTCCAAGGCTTTCGACACAAGTAATTCCATTTCTTGCTATCCTTTCATTCTGTTTCCATTCTTTCCTTCCGTTAGTTTAACTTGCATGCTTTGATTTTACTCTCATCAGCCTCTGCATTGGTAGCCAAGTGTGCGCGCGTTATTGGTCTTTCGGTCTCCGACGGCTTCGAGTCCTTCTTCCAGTCGGTCGGCGATGCCCTCCCGGAACAATTTTTCTCCGTGTGGACTCTGGTGCGGGCCAAGGCGTTGGCACCCGTGTTGAAGGTGTTGGTGGCCGCCTGCCTCTTTATGTCGGTGATGTTGGTGGTGGACATCACCTCCATGGCCCTTGTCAGCCTAGCCGTCAAGCTGCTCCGTTTCAGGCCGGAGACACGGTACAAATGGGAACCCATCAAGTCAGACGAAGAGACCGGAAGTTTGGCCTACCCAATGGTCCTCGTTCAGATCCCAATGTACAACGAGAGAGAGGTCTTGCTTTCATCTTATTTTTCACCTTGCACGCGGTAATTTTTAGACTCAACTTCAGGCAAATCATCGAGCACCTTATGCGCGCAGGTCTACAAACTCTCCATCGGAGCGGTGTGCGCGCTCACATGGCCGCCGGATCGGATCATAATACAAGTCCTGGATGACTCGACTGACCCTGCCATTAAGGTTCGAGGCGCAAACCATCAATGTTATTTAAACGCTCACGATTATCATGACAAGGATGCATTCATTCAGCATACAGGAACAAATGAATCCGTTTATCAACATTTTTGTTCGCTACGGTAGTTGCTATAAATGCTAATAAATTGCCTTGCATAATTTTTGAGGGCTTCCTCCTACACGGAAATTGCCCCCCGCATCCTGATGGGTGCTTGAACTTTCTCCCACGGAGGGTTTATGCCAGTGCCAAATCCTGATATGTTCTTGAGTCACACCTCAAGGGTTAGAGCGTATGTCAAGAGAAAGAGACAGAGAGAGACAGGTGCAGAGTAATGAATAGTAAAATATATTTTTCATTAGCTCATTTCTCATAAAATTATCCTTGTACCCTATTTATAGGGAAGAGGGTACAAGATATTTTAGTTATTTT
The DNA here is from genome assembly GCF_001263595.1 of Phalaenopsis equestris. Lineage (NCBI taxonomy): Eukaryota > Viridiplantae > Streptophyta > Magnoliopsida > Asparagales > Orchidaceae > Phalaenopsis > Phalaenopsis equestris. Next base: position 356,443 of record NW_018164980.1, on the reverse strand, counting down.
ATATGTATGAGCATATGACTCAACTACTTCATGGCTCGATCGGCTTACCTTGGTGGGACTAGGTTCGGTAAGATTTGATTGTTCGGCCATAATCGATCAAGGCAGCCGGTCGGCTCTCAATTGACTTTGGGTTGATAGGACTGACTTGATTGACTAGGCTTTTACCGATCGATTGATCTACTCTAGTCGTTGACCCCTAGTGAGGAGCTTGTCAACTGAGTGATATTAGGATATCATACAGTTGATGAATCACCATAACCCGATAGGTAGCTCACCTCCCTCCCGACATAGAAAGTCAGAGGGATGATTGATGCTACTAAGGAGCCGAGTCTTACCTCAGGTCTTGTTTACTGAAGGGTTCATTGCCAACTGCTACAGGCTTTCCTGTAGTGGCTGACTTGCATGTCTATTTGTTATGTCTTGCTTTGACGGGTTTGAGCTCGGACCATTTGGACATCTTTAGGCTTGTGGGCTTTAGCTCGGATGGCTGCTTCCAGTCTATTTGGGCTTTATTTTTTGGTTCAAATTGCTATGCCCAGTTAGATAAGTCGCCCTCTGGTCATTTATTGGCGGACCCTTCTCAGCTGTACTTTCTTGTCTCCCAGACCGTCGAATTTCCTCGAGATTCATGCTGGTGCATTCCCTATATATATATTTTAGTTTTTCGATTCTTTTCTTGAAAACGACAATTCTGATGAGAATAAGAGAATTAAATATAAAAATATATGTTATTTATATCATAATCAAAACTTCAATAATTTTAACTTCTTAGATTTTCATGTCTATGTTTTTTTTATAAATAGGACGTGATGGGACTCTTTTGATATTCCATATCTGCCTTGCATTTCTTCGTCAGTCAGTTTCCAAATGTCTTATTGGAGAACTTTTCAGCTTTTCAGATAAGATTTTGAGTAGGAAAATGATGATGATAGACTTCAGACTGCCTGCGACGCTATTCCGCTTTGAGGCTAAGAGAAATCAGAGGGAGAGAAGAGACCGAAGGTTGAAAAGAGGAATAGGAAGAAGAGGAACAGGAAACTCGCTTCCAAGAAGTAGAAGGCAGACAATGCGACGGAACAAGTGGGATATCTGCTACGCTTCAAGGTCCTCGTCAGGGGAAGGACCGAGCGGAGTATAGAAGTAGGTTGGGCACACTCCAAGCATTCGCCTGTTGACCCAACCTATTGTTCCGGCTCGAAACCAACTAGTTGTACAACCTGGGCCTGGAGCTGCTGGCGCTCTGCCCGAGACACATGAAGCTACTGGTGCTGATAGGGGTGCAAAAGACTGCGAGCATTCTGCCACCATCTGGTGAGAGCGGTTTGTCGATTGAATGGTCTGAGCTGTATCGACTACTTTGTATGACAGATTCAGTCTTGCTTGTTAAGTTTAAATTTTGTTTCTCTTTGTTTATATTGTCTTTTTTTACAATCATGCTGATACTGGTTGATGATTTGGGTCCAAAAGATGCCACCAGTTGTGGTTGCCTCGACGTTGGTTGGGAGCGAGGAGGCACGGTTGACTGCCCGGTCAGTTCCCTTGAGACTCACGGGGAAGCAATTGATAGGCCTCAAATGTCTCCTGAATCATTGGCTCGTCGCCTAGATAAGATCAAAGGTTCCTTCGCTTGGGAGGCTGGGATCCATCAAGAGGAGGAAATATGCGGGTTGCGGGAGGAGCCGACAGCTCTTCGGCTAGTCCTTTTGGAAGTTTAGGAGACATCTTCAATACTCCAGATCCAGGTCAAGACGAATTGTATAAATATGTTTAAATTCGGGGGAGAGGTTTTGTACAAGAGATCGTTTCGGCGATGGATTGTCTCGGCCGAAGCAACAGATGAACCACTTGTAAAGTTTTTCCTGTCAGAATATTTTTTGAGTGTAATTCACATATTTTTGGAATAAAATTTAATTTTCTTTCTTGTTTCTGTGTTGATGTGATGACGCACTCTTGAAATCGATGTACAATTCGATGTGACGGTTTTGCTTCCTCTCTTAGCTTATATATAAGGGTTGTGGGTTGGCTTTGGTGCTACACTCTCTACCCTAACTTTGCTTCCTTTTACTTTCTCGGTTTACTGTTTCCGTTTCTTACATGAGGATGGTTCCCAAATACACTCCTTAACTCTTTGGATTGGTTGCTGCGACCGATAGATCAATTATGTCATCGGGGGAGGTGTCCCGGCTGAGAGGGATCTTCGGCTGTTGGGTGTCGGCCCTTTCTCCCAAAGGTATTGCTCCCTTCCTCGAGCCAATGCTTCTCGGATGACATCCAATATCTGATCCTCTAGCTCCTGGATCTGCTTGTTTACAAACTCTCTAGTGCACTCCATGTTATTAGTGTTCTGTGATGAGTTTCTTTTCTGCAATTCACGCTCACCATACCTTTTAGGATGTTGAATTCTGATATGTTTGTGAATCACATCTCAAGGGTTAAAACATAAGACAGGAGAGGGAGAGGGAGGACAGAGCGAGAGATATGTATGGCAATGAAAAGTAAAATGTATTTTTCATTAGCCCATTTTTATAAAGTGATCACCCTATTTACAAATAGGAGGGTACATGTTTTTCTTTGTATTAATGGGGGTGTTACATATATTTTAGGTATTTTATATATATGGTCCTATGATTCAACTACTTCTTGGATGGGTCGGCTGAGCTCAGTGAGTCTTGATTTGTTAAGGTTTGCTCGTTCAACAATATTGGGTCGAGGTAGTCAGTTGGTCTTTGATTGACTTCAGGTTGGCAGAACTGGCTCGATTGACTAGGCTTTACTGATGACTGATCTAGTCTGGTCGTTGATCATCGATCCCTAGTCAGAAGCTTATGTCAGCTGAATGATGCTAGGTTATCTGACAGATGTTGAATCATCGTAACCCGATATGTAGCTCACCCCCAACATAGAGAGCCAGAGGGATGATTGACGGTACTGAAGAGCCGAGTCTTTCCTCAGGTTTGATCTACAGAAAGCTTAGTTGCCAGGTGCGATAGGCTTTTCTATAGTGGTTGGCTTACACACCTATTTGTTTTGTCTTTGTCTAACGGGTTCAGGCTCAAATCTTTTCCACATTTTTAGCCTTGTGAACTTTGGCTCGGATGGCTGCATCCGGTCTGCTTTGTTTTTGTTTTTAATTCAGACCGCTACGTCTAGTTAGATAAATGGGCCCCTTGGTTTTCCGATGGTGGGCCCTCCTTAGCTGTACATTCCTATCTTTTGGACCATTGGATCTCTTCAAAATTTGTGTTGGCGCATTCCCGATGTACAACCAGCTTGTATTTGGAGTATGTCACATGTTATGTGGTGTGAGATTTTGAAACTTTTTTGGGAGTATGATTTTTCTCTTTTACGTTGTGAATGTTTTCTTGGTGTAAAATTTTATTCCAAGTATCTATCTTTATATAATTGCTTAAATACGACAAAAGGAACTTGGGTGACTAAAGCATAAACATATCATCTTGGAGAGTTCAGGGATTCCTTTTTTCTTTTTTCTCCTTCTTTTTTTTTTTGTTTGTTTGTTTAAAAGCAGACTTAGGCACCTTTGAACCATGACGATTAAGGGCGAACCCTGCCTCGTTTCTACATACGATCAGTTAAGATTTTTCACTTGTTTTAAACTTCAAATTTTAAGCTCAAATATTCTAAGAAAATGTACTTAGAGCTTTGAGTTCGGAAGTCTATTTCAGTTTAAAAGGCAATGGCATTAAATACCCCCCCTTTGAAAGATGAATTTCTCATAGCCGTTGATGCATACCTCTTTTATAGCTACACAATTAGAACTGTCCACTGTGCTGAAAGATCGACCAATGGAATCAATGCCAATAATCTGTCATTTTTAGTCTCAGCTAAGAGAAACTTTCAGACTATTTTGTGGATTTCACTTGTCCTAAACTATTTCCAACAACTTGCCACTATCCTAATAAATACTTTAGAAGCCTACTCCTATCACAACCTATCAGCCTAAACAACAGTCACCAGCACGAATGCCATAAAAAGCGAGAGACCCTGCAAAAGCAACAAAATGGGATAAATTTTTCTTAGCTTTCAAATTCTTTGTTATTTTAGCATATTTAACCAACCTTTATTAAATCCTCATGTTTATCCTAATGCACGCATAGAAATCATTGTTTGTCTCCTGAACAAAAACTGAGCATCCCTAAAGAATTAGTTATTGTGGAATTTCAATTTTTTTTTTCTAGCAACTAAGATTATTTACATACATGTGATGATATTCATATTTATGTTTTGAAATTTTCTGATGATATAGGACTTGGTGGCTCTTGAGTGTAAGATTTGGGCCAGTAAAGGCATGAATATCACTTATGAAGTTAGGGAAAATAGAAAGGGTTATAAAGCAGGAGCATTAAAGAAGGGAATGGAATATACCTATGTTGAACAGTGTGAGTTTGTGGCCATCTTTGATGCTGATTTCAGGCCTGGTGCTGATTTTCTCATGAGAACGATTCCTTATCTTGTGTCCAATTCACAAATTGCTCTCGTTCAAGCTCGCTGGGAGTTTGGTAAGGTTGCTTTAAAGCTGCAAACATATTACACAATTTGAATATTTATTTGTGAAAATTTGTTTGCCTTTGGTTTTCATGCTTGCAATGGTTTGTTCCACATACATTGGAATATATGAGAAAAATATCTATCAATAGTTGTTATTTTTACCTATATAGTGGATGTACCAATTATCGCAATAGTTGAATATAGGGGCCTTTGCTTAGCTTAAAGTTTACTGAAAAATTGGTTCGAGTTGTGATTCAGAATGTGCTCATATTCAAGTCCACAAGCCGATTAACAAGCCAAGTTTACCTCGATTAAAATATGAATCTAACGTAGGTTAGGTTAGATCCAGCTAGCTTGACTTTAGCATGCATAGATGTATGTATGTTACATTAATAATTTTTCTGAGCCGATTGAGATTGGATCAATTTGTTACACTAATAGTTTTTGTTAGGTGGTTGAGATTGGATCAATTTGTGCCCAGAATCAAGTATAGAGATTTGTTGTGTGCTAGAGGTGAAACTGGTAGAGTAAGGATTGCTTTTTTTTTTTTATCTTAGCAATTATCGGCAACAACACATAAAATAGTAGTAAAGCAAAGAGAATGAGAAATAAATAATTTATGCGGAAAACCTAAAAAGAGAAAAACTAATAGGCCTAACTTAATCAAAGTAACTTCAACAACTAGTAAAAGGAATTACAAGTAGCATCTTTTCTTCATAATTGGAGATTACATTATTACAAAGCAAACGAGAAATTGTAGCTGTTACAAATGACAATGATGTAAGGATTGTTGTCTGCATACACATGGTTGTGATATATGCCTTAAATGAGATAACTACGGTGCAAGAAAGGTTTTAGCGTTCATTTCAAAAGAGATGGTTGTGACAAAAGTATGGTTGTAATGCAGCTCTCCTAGATATGGGTCACTATCCATGCGAGGTTAAGTTAGGAAGAAAATAGACATGACATATATCCAGAGGAAGAGGTTCACAACACAATATGAGGTTGTGATATAGATATAGAAAAATGTGGGCTAGTTTGTGACAGAGAAGTGGATGTGGGCTTTAATTGGGACTCATCCCAAGAGATAGAAGCGATCGTAGGCCTGTATGCTCTAGCATGAGACTCAACGGAAGGCAGACTAATCACACATATAACACTAGATAGGAATGAATCATAGTACCACGACTGATAGAAAATGATTCACTCCATGGACTCCAAAGGCAAAGATATGACTCAAATGAAATCATACTACTCACTCGTATAACACACTATAAGAATGAAGTCATACTACTCACTTGTATAACACTTTATATGAATGAAATCATACTGCCACGAAGGTTAGAAAATGATTCACTCCATGGACTCAAAAGGCAAAGACATGACTCAAATGAACTAGAGATTTCCCATGTGTAATACATTATATCAAGTGAGATTTATTTTATTATGGGTAGTTAGTTTTTCCATGGGTACAAGCCTCAATGGTTAACTACATCTTGAATGAGAGCCTAAAAAAATCCTCGATTAAAGGTGTTTGTTCATTATCTTTTGAGATTTGACACAAATAGTTTTCTAAGTGAGATTCCTTATTCCAATGACAAAAAAACTCGAGGCTACTAAACATGTTGGGTATCGAGAGTGAGTACAAGCAAACATAACATGTATAATATAGTTGAACACATGAGGTGACATCATCAAGTGATGTAGATATGCGAGTTTTAGAACCTTCCGATGAATGGAAGCTTGTCTGACGACAATAAATGAAACATTGTATGAATAATGTTAGCCTTGAACCTAAATCTAAAAGAGGACTAACATTACTTATTGGGAATGACTCACAACCTAGACTAATGCAAATGTGAAAATGATACTTAGAACTTGGCCCAACATGGGCCTAAGAATGCCTTTGACCTGAACTGACAATCCTGTATGGAAAGTACCATCAGCTAGACTTACCTAATCGCATAAAATCTTGTCATCCGGCCTCTATGCAAATGCATGATATGGTAGGTATGATAAAGAAAGGGAATGAGACTTATTATCTCACTACTAAAGCAAGATAACCCAATCATGATTGGACATGATATGTAAATGTAATATTTTTATTTGGTTGTTTAGACCTAAGTGAGTGATAAAAAGAAAATCTAACATACTGGGTTATGATATGTACGTATCAATCTGGAGCTTTTACTGACTTAAAAAAGCATCTTTTTAATAGACAGTGCAAGTCAACCAAATGCTAACTGCACATCCATGATTCATGAAGAGGCTAAAGTTCTCTTATATATTTTTTAATTTTTCAATGATTGATTTTAAGTGATTTTGTTGCTTATTCGTGAAAGTAGAAGGTTTAACATCCTAAGAGACTAACGTGAACACAAATTTAAGTCAAGCACAACAAATTAGATAAACCTAAAGAAAAAACCTTATATTTTTAAAGCACTTATAATAAACAAACAAGCCAACAAGACAGAACAACTAAAATAATAAATAAAGGCCGGGTGTGGCTAAGTTTATAATACACCTCAGAAAAGAAAAGGAATTGGAAAAAAGGGCACCTGAGCATTTGTCATATACAACCCAACCTAAATTTATGACAACCTGTTAGTCTTGAAGCTCTGTTTTATGTTACATTGAGGCTTCACTTTTATGTTCATCCGCCTATTATATCGCATAAGCCTACATAACTTCCTAAACTAAGATTTACATTTTATAAAACAAAAAGTACCCCATTTTCCTACAAAATAAAACCACACCCTCCTTATTGCTTTTATTGTAGTATGTTTGGTCACAGTTCTACTATTTACTATCGTTTACATCCTCATAAAGATCAGCAACATGTTCAAAAATCTATTTGTATTGAATTGGGGGTGGACATCTTGCCACCTACCATTCTTGCTGAGAAGGTGCAACCCGACCCTCTTTCCAACACCGCATATACCTCTACTCATCTGACTGATGTTGTTCCTGATGGGAAATTTTTTTATGACCCTCTTATTCAAAACTTTGTTGTCTCAGATGAGAACATCATACCCAAGCCGTTCTACCCCTGGATGCTCTTGTTTTTGAACACTCTATTCTAGCTGCTGGATTGGAGCATGATACTCTGGAGTCTCATGAAACATCTCCCCATACTACTAGTACTGATCCAAACGTGCCTATACCACTCATTGTTATTGAAGAAGGCTCACATGCCGAGACACACGAGAGTGCTTTTTTGATCTAATAAAAGATCAGCTGGTACAACAAGTAGATGCTTCCGATGTTCAACAACCTACAAATGTCTGACACACTTTAGATGAATCCACTGATCAGATGAGTCAGTCTTTGGATAAGAAATAAGAGGTCCATTCTAGGAGGAAAAAGAAGAATGGAGGTCGACTTGAGCTCAGGAACTTATTGGAATATACATTGGTTACTACTGACAATGAAACTTATATTACCAATTTGTTAGTTGGCTCCTTCCTTAGAACTAGAGGCAGAGGCAGGGCAAAATTGGGTTGCTCTCTAGCTACCTGATACTACGTGTTTTGACACTTTATTTTTGAGCTCTCATGTATTTTTCTGTATTTTTTTTTTCTGGAACCATTTGCATGTGATTTTTATCGTATGAGTACGGTGTCATGCTTGGACCCTCTTATATATATATACATATATGTATATATATTATAAAGTGATATTTTTATTGGATGCTTGTATGCACATGATTTAACACTGTTGTTGTCGGTCCCAAGCCTGGATGCGAAAAGTGAAGGGTTGCGTTAGGTAGTCGACAGCCAGCGTAAAACTTGTCGACAAAAATCATGACATGAACCCTTTTGATCATTGTGTAAGTGCTAAGGCGTCCCCTGAAAGCGACGCGCTGTATAGCCTGAATACAGTGAAAAGTGTGCAAGGGTCGCTACACCGACGCCCGGGTGTAGTGTTAAATAAGCAAGGGTTCCCACATTACGGGCGAATGCGGGTAAAGAAGTTAGTCCATGAAACTAATGAAACTAATATTAGGATAGGATCTTGGAATATAGGCACTCTCAATGGTAAATTAATGGAATTAGTTGATATTATGATTCATAGGAAAATTAATATCTTATGTATTCAAGAAACTAAGTGGGTGGGAGAAAAGGCTAAGGAGATTGATAATTTAGGTTTTAAACTTTGGTATTCTGGTAAGAGTCGCACTAGAAATGGTGTAGGTGTAATTATAGATAAGAGTTTGAAAGATAATGTTGTAAAAATTAATAGAGTTGGTGATAGAATTATAGCCCTTAAGATTATCATTGATACTAAGATTTTTAATATTATAAGTGTTTATGCTCCTCAAGTAGGTTTAGATACAGAGTCTAAAGTTAAATTTTGGAATGACTTAGAAGACCTATTACAAATGATACCTCTTGAAGAAAGAATTTTTATTGGAGGAGATTTAAATGGACATGTTGGTAGAGTGGTAGAAGATTTAAAAAATATTCATGGTGGCTACGGTTTTGGGGTAACTAATGAAGAATGTAGAGCTATTTTAGATTTGGCTTTAGCGTATGATTTTGTTATTACTAATACTTTATTCAAGAAAAGGGATGAACATCTTATTACTTATAAGAGTGAATCTAATAAAACACAAATTGATTATTTTCTTATGAGAAGAAAAGATCGTCGTGATTGTAAAGATTGTAAGGTCATTCCAACTGAAAACTTAAATACCCAACATCGTTTATTAGTTTTAGATTTTAAAATTAAGAGTTGTAAAATAAAAAAAATATTATGACTCATCATTACAGAATTAGATGGAGAAGCTTAAAAGACAAATAAAATTATTTTTATAAGTAAAATTCAAGATTTTAAAATTTGGGATATTTAAGAAGAAGCAAATGTGATGTGGGATAAAATAACAAACACTATTAAACAAGTAGCAAAAGATGTTCTTGGAGAATCAAAAGAAAAAATATTTACAAATAAAAATAGTTGGTGGTGGAATAATAATGTGCAAGAAAAGATAAAATATAAGAAGTTATGTTATAAAAATTGGTTTAAATGTAAAAGCTTAGAAACAAACAGCCTCCAGGGAGTCTAAAAGAACAATCTATGACGCTAAAAATGTAGAGCTATTTTAGATTTGGCTTTAGCGTATGATTTTGTTATTACTAATACTTTATTCAAGAAAAGGGATGAACATCTTATTACTTATAAGAGTGAATCTAATAAAACACAAATTGATTATTTTCTTATGAGAAGAAAAGATCGTCGTGATTGTAAAGATTGTAAGGTCATTCCAACTGAAAATTTAAATACCCAACATCGTTTATTAGTTTTAGATTTTAAGATTAAGAGTTGTAAAATAAAAAATACTAGGACTCATCATTGCAGAATTAGATGGAGAAACTTAAAAGATACAAATAAAATTAATTTTATGAGTAAAATTCAAGATTTCAAAATTTGGGATATTCATGAAGAAGCAAATGTGATGTGGGATAAAGTAACAAACGCTATTAAACA
>NW_018164980.1:282833-344816 GCF_001263595.1 Phalaenopsis equestris | reverse complement strand
GTGGATGAGTGGCTTTACACTTAGAGATAAAATGCGGAATGAATATATTCGTGATAGGGTTGGTGTAGCTCCTGTGACAGACAAAATTAGAGAAAGTCGTCTTAGATGGTTTGGTCATATTAAACGTCGACCATTAGATGATCCGATTAGGAGAGTAGATGTTTTAGATTCGACTTGTGTTAAGAAAGGTAGAGGTAGACCTAGGAAGACTTGGGCTTATTGTGTTAAAAATGATCTTAATTTATTAGAACTAAATGAAAGTATGACACTAAATAGGACGCAATGGAGAAAAAGGATTCATGTAGCCGACCCCACGTAGTGGGATTAAGGCTTTGTTGTTGTTGTTGCTTGTATGCACATGATTGACTATGATGTCGAGACGTGTAATTGTTAGTTATTTGAGAGATCCAATGAACTGCCAGTAAAGGAATAGGTTGGGGTAGGGCTGGTTGAGTTCGGTGGGAAGGTGTTTGGAGGAGGATAGGGGGTTTGGTGCAGGTTTGCAATCAGCTAGGCCGACTTTGGTGAGGATCTCCAATGCATAAGGTGTTTGATGAAAAACATACATTGATTTGTGTGAACGGTGGTAATGTCATGAAATCTGGAGAAGATGTCCAATATTATGGGGAATTTGTGCTTAAGCTTAGTCAGTAGTTCGTCTACGACACTGGGGTTGTTACTTGTGACTAGAATGTCATCTATGTAGAGCAGAAGGTAAAGAACGATAGAGCTATTTTGGAATGTAAATAGAGAGGAGTCAGCTTAGCTTGTGTGGAATCCAATTTGGAAGAGATAGCTAACGAATTTATTAAACCACTGACGTGGAGCTTGTTTGAGGTCGTAGATGGTTTTCCGAAGGAGACATACATGTTTGGGGTGTTGGGCGTCGAGGTGTCCTGGAGGTTGCTTTATGTAGATTGTCTCATGTAGTTCACCATGGAGGAATGCATTAGAGATATCAAACTGCATAACTTGCCACCGGTGACGGACTGCAATGGTTAAGAGGAGTTGGATGGTGGGATGTTACTCAAGTGGGCTATAGGTTACCATGAAGTGAAGGCCATATTGTTGTTGATAACTGCGTTCGACGAGTCGGGCTTTCTGTCGAGCAATGCTGCCATCGGGCTTACGCTTGACCTTATACATCCATTTTCACCCTATAATGCGTTGATCGACAGGTGGGGGAACAAGTGTCCAAGTACGTAGTTTCTGTAGTTCTGTGAGATCGTCTCACATGGCTTGTACCCAAAGGGGGTGTTGCTTTGCTTTCTATAATGTTAGTAGTTCGAAATCATTGGTAATGAGATGCTATAGGTTGAAGATGGATTTGGGTTTTAGAGAGTCGGTTTTGTATCTAGTAACCATTGGATGAGGTGGTGGAGCGGGATGACTGATTGATGGTGGAGAGGTTGGGCGAGAGGAGGTTGTGCAGGTGGAGATTGAGTGTAAAGAAGTTGAAGTTGGAGGGGAGTTTGTTGTGATTGGTTTGGTCGGCGGTGTGGATGAGGGGAGTGGAGCTAGAGCTGGTGTTGATAGTGGTAGGATGTAGTGTAAAGGGGAGTGGGTTGTAATTTGTTGTAGGGTGATGCGCTCCTTGCGTGCGTTGTTTTTATGCGTGTTTTATGTCAATTCAATTTTCCTGAGACGGTGCCAAAAACTTGACCCGACCCGTAATTACACAGTAATTTAGCTTTCAAAAGACGTAAAAAAATTTGACCCAATTTATATTTAGCGGCTAATATGCAAAATTGAAATATTTTAAAATATAGAAAATAGTTCACAGACTATGTGTTCTACGCAAGTGCACATATCGTTTCAAGTAATATAGTACTTTTTGATTAAACCCCGAATATCGATCCCACGAGGTTGTTCTTAGTCAAATTTCAGTCTACTACTGTTAGTCCTTAGTTTGGAATGTCGATTAAAATGGTGTTTTATTTAGCAACTACTGCTAAATGAGAATGTTAAATGTAAGGATAGTAACTATTCCTAAATGTAAATATTAATTCTAAAGATAATCCTTTTTGGATGAGTTGGTTTGGAGAACTTTAAGATGTTAAAAACTACTATTCTTATGTAGCGAATTAGATAATATAAAGGAATGAGATACATTAAATAATGTTTGTGCCAAATATTAGCAATTTTAATTCTCTACCCTGATTCAATGTTATAGAAAATCATTGGCTAATCTTAGGTTTAGTCCCTAAATTCGTGGCTAGGTTAGGAGGATATTGACTCCCACTTCAGAGCTCCCACTTCCCTTCCTCTGAAGGCTAACTCTCGTTTTAGTTTTTAAACACTAAGATCGAATTGAGTATTTTTAGTCTGTCACCCTAGAAATCTCCAATTCTACACCGAACAAATTATATTTCTCTATTTATTTGCATTTAATCTCATGAACGAAATACTCCTTGATGGACTTAAATGTGATTCTCACTTTGTTGTAGAACTCATACTCCTTTTCCCGGATCATATGTTTCACAACATATTTTAACAATTCAATTGGCCAGATCGAAAAGTAAATTAAGAGCGGAATTTAAAAACCATTACAATTTATAATTAAAACTTCTTCTAGCATGCATCCCAATATCCTAAACATGAATGCTACTCATTGCAAAAGAAAAGTAAAAGAAAAATAACGACATAATCTTCTCATGCCACTATTTTCAAAAAAGAAGAAAGAGTAAGAGAATCACATCACAAAACACGAAGAAAACACATCGAAAAACTTCATTAAATCAAAACAAATCCACTATATAAATGTTTACAAAATTATAAGATAACTAAGAACACAATACTTACCTTTTTCCCCTTGAAAGAAAGATGAAAATCTCTCCCACAAAGTCTCCCGCTGATCTTACTAATCCATGCAATGCTAGAACATTCCCTTACAGATTCTCTCAAAATCTCCTCAATAATCTCTTTAAAAAGGTAGAAATCTAAATTTCTACTTCTATTTTAAGATCTAAACATTCTCCACATTTTTTCACTTGCACACACCCCTTTTCCTTGCATAAAAACACTCTATTATAGTGTAGAGACGAATTTATCAAGAGATGCCTCAAGCAATCTTCCAAAAAAATGTCCAAATACATTGAATTTTCTAGAAATTCGCCTAGGATCGCGTCCAAACCGTCTTGAGCGCTGTCGGCGCCGTTTTGGCGTCGTTTTCTACACTCTAGTGTCGTCGGCGCCCACCCTGCGCAGCTCCACAATTTTGCTTTTTTTGGCTCCATTTTAGCTCCGTTTCGTCCCGTTTTAGTTGCGTTGCGTTCCTAACAGATATACCTACAAAATAAGCATAAAAACAACCTTCCTTTAAAGAGTAATTTCATTCAAAAATGTGTGAGAAGTGTAAAAGAGATTAAACATAGAAAGACATATCGAAGTGTGTCAGAACAATTCTCTTTCTTGTTCGTTTTTGCTCCAATTTGCACCGTTTTTGCTTCTTTTTCCTTCAAAACTCTATTTCTTGTCCCTGAAATCAAAAATGTACAAAATACCTTCTTTTAAAGTGTAATATCATTAAAAATCATTAAAGATGAGCATAAAATATATACGAAAAATTAGTCATTTTTTAGGCGTATCATAGGGTGCGAGTGGTTTGGTGTGCGTTGGTAGGGATAGAAGTGTTCGTTAAAGGTGACGTACCGCGAGATAATAATTTTGTCGTTGGTGGGGTCGAGGCATTTGCAATCTTTGGTATTGTCGGGGGTAACTAAGGAAGATGTGTTGATCCGAGGGTTGTTTTAGTTTGTTGTGGTTGTGGGGAGGGAACCATGGGAAGCAAGCATAGCCATAAGCCTGAAGGTGATTATAGTCAAGTGGTTTGTTGTGGAGAAGTTTATATGGGTTGTAATGTTGAGTATTTGTTGAGGGCATGCGGTTGATTTGGTACACTACAGTGAGGATGGTGTCGGGTCAGTATTGAGGTTGTAGGTTGGATGTGTGGCAATAAGTGCTATGGCGGTTTTGAGGATGTGGAGGTGCATCAATTTGGCTAAACCATTTTGTTTTGGTGTGTAGGGTGAGAAGAATTGAGGATAATGTTGTGGGTGAGTAGGTAATTGTCAAATTGATGTTTCCAGTATTTACCGCCGCCGTCGGACCGTGCACATTTTATGTGTGTATTGGATTGTTTCTCAATTTGTTGTTTAACGTTTATGAAGTGAGTGAGAATTTCAAATTTGTGAGTCATGAAATTAACCCAAGTATGTCGTGGAGCATCATTCACAAAGATGACAGGGAAATAGAAGCCTTGATTAGAAATTTTTGGGGAGGGTCCCCATACATCTGTATGAATAAGTTCTAGTGGTTTTGTAGGTATGGTTTTTGGAGGGGTAGAAAGGTAGTCTATGTCTCTTAGTTGTAGTAAACGAGTTGCGAAATGAAGTAGATTTCAAAATACATAGATGTGCTTGTTGTTTGAAAATAGTGGTGAGAAATTCTTTGTGGGGATGACCGAGTCAATGATGCCAAAGGTCGGCGAAGGTGGATCTTGAGAGCATGGCCTGCTTGGAGATAGGAACGAGGTAGAGTCTGTCACAACATGGGCCTTAGAGAATTGTTTGTCGTGAGGTATGATATTGAATTTTGTAGTCAAAGGCGACAAAGAGAATTATACAGTTGTTGTCAGTGGCGAGTTGGGAGATGGAGATAAGGTTATGTGTAATTTAAGGAGTGTGAAGTAGTTTTGAGAGAAGGAACTTATGAGATATAATTGGAAGTATGCCTTGGATGGCGTTGTGTATGGGTACGACATTACCATTGCCAACGAAAGCTTGATCATGGCCATGGTATTGTGCGGCTTGGTGGAGGGAATTGAGATCGGTGGTGAGATGGTTGGAAGCTCCGATATTTAAGTACCAGTCCTGATTTTGATTGGAGGAAGCGAGAAGAGCAATGTGTTTCAGACGGTGCCAACAGTGAGAGACGAGGTATTACTTGTTGTAGCAGATTTGGCATGTACTTGGTGTGGTTGAGCATTTTTGTTGTTGTTGTTATTGATTAGATGATTTTTTTGATGGGTTGGTATTCCTTCCTCGCCCTCGGTAATAGGTGCGGCCACACCCTCTTTGAGAGTAAAGAGCCATATGAGGGTCCGATAGTGGTGGGTTGGTGTTGATTTTGTTGGATATGTTGATCTTCTCGCTGTTAAGGATGGAGTGGAGAACCTCAAGTCTAATAGGAGTGAGAGAAGTCCAGATTGTTGTTTTGAATGTTTGATAGACCGATGATAACCCTTTAAGAGTATGAAGTATGATGTCTTCAACGTCTATGGTTGAACCAAAGGTGGTTATGTTATCTATTAGGACTTTGATTTGTGTCAGATATTGTGCCATAGTTTGATTCTTCATGGACACATTATGTAGCTCGTTTTTTAGCCGTATGACCTTGGATCTGTTTGTGGCTTGCACGCATTTCTCCAATGCAATCCAAATCTCCTTGCAACTATCAAGGTCCACAACGTAAGGTAGTATAGTATTTGATACCGTGGATAGTATGGCAGCTGCCAGGTCTTGGTCCACCAACATCCAAGTGTTGTGTGCTTGGTTGGGATTTGTTGTCCCGACGACATTGGGTGTTGTGATGGGTGGTTTGGGGATCGATCCATCGATGAAGCCTGCAAAGCCATTTGCCTTAATGATTTTGGGGATTTGTGAGCGCTACAATGGATAGTTATCGGTTGAGAGAGAAGTGGTGCGACATTCTTGATGCTTGAGATTAGGAACTTGAGGGAGGGAGGGATTGGTTGTTCTTTCTTGCTAAGTGAGGCTAGGCCTTCACTAAGAGACGAGGTGAAAGAGTCTTCCATGTATGTGGTGAGGCAAGTCAGTGCTTTGATACCATGTAGAAGGTGAGGAGGAAGGAAGTTGGAGGGTCTTCCTTGTATTGCTTTCATGATGGAGTTGCGGGGAAAGAAAACCAGAGAAGGAAAATAGAGAAGCGAGAAGGTAAAGTTGAACTTGCAAATATTGTCAGCTTAGCGTTAACTTTTAGGTACCGATATTTATAATACTAAAAAAATGTTTATAAGATATGTAAAATAAAACAAAAGGTAATAATGTATTGATAACAAAAAAACGATTGAGATATTTTGCTATCCTTTTCCAAGTGAGTGGAAAGCTATTCTTTTTGAATTATTATTTTAAACTAATTTTTCAGATAAATTTTAAATGATTAAAAGATGAACGATAAAAAATACGGACTAGCACTTTGATTTAATTTAACTAGTGGATTTTTCATATGTTAGAACAGTTTAAGAAAATGAATATTTAAATTCACATCACCCGACCTTCTGTACTCGACTTGGTTAATTCCAAGTCTCGGGTCGGGTCGTGATAGAGCCAGTGTGTTGTCCCTGCCTTGATGTTGCCCAAGAAGGAAGGAATGTGGAGAATGTGAATTGATAGTCGAGTTTTAAATAAAAGCACCATCAAGTATAGACTCTCTATACCTCGCTTAGATGATCTTTTGGATCAGTTGTATGGAGCAATTAACTTTTCCAAGATCGACGCCAAATTGGGATGAGGTCAAGAGACGAGTGGACAATTATGTTTTTCAGGTTGTCCAATGCGTCAAACACGTTCATGAGGTTGATGAATCAAGTGTTCCGTTCTCACACGAGAACTTCGTTGGTGGGGTTTGATGATATTATTGTATACAACATATCTGAAGAGGAGCAATTGCCGCACTTGAGGACAGTTTTCAAGATTCTGCGATCGAAAAAAACTATATTCCCACTCAAAGAAGTGTCATTTCATATAGGCTCATGTATGTTTCTTAGGTTATATTGTCTCCGGTGTAGACATTCATATGGACCATTGATCCCGAGGAAATATAGTTGTGTAAAAATTATAAACTTGACTCAATGTAACGGTGCCAAAAACTTGATGCTCTATATATAATTAAGAAATTTTAAGCAATTAACTTTGGGATTCTACGCAAGTATACGTATTGTTATCAAGTAATAAATGATTTTCTATTTAAGCCCGAAATATCGATTTCACGGGGAATGTTTGGGATTCTACGCAAGTATACATATTGTTATCAAGTAATAAATGATTTTCTATTTAAGCCCGAAATATCGATTTCACGGGGAATGTTTAAATTTGAAATTATAAATTAACTAAAAAATTCATAGAAAGTAAAACAAAATTACTGTCACTAATTTCGAATGTTCAGATATTATCAGAACTAAATTATATAACTACTAACAAAACTAAAATGCAAAGTTTAAACAGTAACGACTAAACTATTAAACTATGTTTATGTGATGAAGCTTTCTTTTGTGAAAAAACATCTTTTCTACTACAATGAGATTTTGGTAAAATGAGATGAGATAAATGGTTAGAATATGTATTGTGCCAAATAGGAATAATTTTAATATAATTTTAAGATACAGTGTTATAAAAAATCATTGGCTAATCCCAGGTTTAGTCGCTAAATCCGTGGCTAGGCTAGAAGGATATTGGCTCCGCTAGGCTAGAAGGATATTGGCTCAGGATATTGGCTCCCACTCCAGAGCTTTCACTTCCCTTCCCCTAAAGACTAACTCTTATTTTAGTTTTTAAACACTGAGACCGAATTCAGGATTTTTAGTTTGCCACACTAAAATTTTCAATTCTACACCCAACAATGTATATTTTTCTATTTATTTGCATTTAATTTCATTAATTTCGATCATATGTTTCACAACAAATTTTAATAATTCAATTGGCCAGATCGAAAATTAAATTAAGTTCGGAGTTAAAAAATCATCACAATTTATTTTATACTTTAACATTGACACATTCATATTATCTTCTTCATTTCACCATATCTCAGAGTAGGGAGAAAGATAAAATAAACTACTCAGACTTCATGAGAAAGATACAACAAAACACAAATTTCATATATAAAAAAAGTTCATACAACACTATTAAACAAATAACACTTATCTGAAACTCTTTCTCGAAGCAAATTCCTTGTAGTCTCTCATAAAAATTGTAGGAAGAAAAAATCTCACTTTTCTCCTTCTCCAACAACTCTTAGAGAAGAATTTACACTTAATCTCACAACAAAAACTCTAAATTATAAGAAACAAAAACTCTAAATTATAACTAAATTATAAGAATAATGGACTCTAAATGGTTGTTGAATGAAATGGAGAGTGTGGAGCGTAGGAGGTTGAATTTTGGGCAATGAAAAGTCGGAAAGAGTCACTTTTCTGATCAATTTCGGCCCTAAATAAAACCTAGAGTCGGTTTTCCAATAGGTGCATCTAAAAGCTCTTCAAAAAACGTCCAAATTTGTCGAATCTTCTAGAAGCAGGGTCTGCACCGACACTGACTCCAGTGTTCTTCTATTTAATTTGCTGCTCTCTGTCAAACGGTGCCGTCGGCGGAGAACAAATTTTCATATTCTCCATTTTGACTCCAAATTTCATTCTTATTGCTTCATTTTTGCTTCAAGTCCTAAAAATCGACAACCTGGAAGGAAACTTGAAAAATAACTTCCATTAAAGTGCAATATCACAAAAAATGAGTATAATATATGTGTCTAAAAATGCATATATTTTTGGTATATCAAAATCCCCCAAACTTACATGTTACTTGTTGTCAAGTAACTCCTTTACTACATAAAAATATGACTTATGGTAAAAAAAATAATAATCTAGATTTCAATACATTAGTCCACTAAACATAATAGCATAACTTAAGAAAAATTCAATACAACTCCAGTTAATATTAAAGCTATAATAATATCCAGCAATCAAGTCCAAGATTTCTGATTCTCTATTCTTTTCAAAAAAAATTGCAAATTGTCATATTAACGTCACTTAAAATATCTGTATGAAAAAGAACTTCTTGAAACTTTATTATTAAATATGTTAATACTCAAATACAAGTTTAGAAAATGTAGCTAAGTTTTCTTCTTTAAGTTGATTCAAGTGAACCCAATTTTTAATTAGGCATATCCTCAAACTTCTCCCCACATCCTTTTCTTTTCTTTTCTTTTTTAGGATCATTTTTAATCCTTTTTTCTTTTCTTTTTCTTTTTTTAAGTTGACGATTACTCTAGCTGGATAGCCTTTAATAATTTTGAACTTCACTATCCTTTTCTTAAAGTCAAAACCTTTCACACTCATTCGCTTTATAAATTTATATTAGCTTAAAGATTTTTCATAAGGGCTTATTCTTTTCTTCTTACATGAATCTCTAAGATTTTTAATATTTCAAAAATACAAATTTCTTTACTTAAAATAGAAAAACATAGTTTTATTCTCTCATACCAAATATCTTAATATCTAAAATTAACTTTTATTATTAAAAATTTTTACTTAAATTTACTAAATATTTAAAAACATAAATATAGTTATTTAAATAAAGTTAACCTCTAATATCGCAAATCATGTTAAATTTAAAATTTTTGAAAATATAGCTAAATGAGGACAAATAAAATTAAGTTTTTTTCTTTAAAAATGAATTTTTCTTTCCCCCCAAACTTAAATTTTTAAAAGATTTAACATAAAGAACTTAAATCTAAAGGGTGAAAAAAAACATTTAATACATAAAAAAGACATACTTGTTGAATGTTCTGATATTTGAAACTTAATTATGAAATATTGTAGGTGCTAATATGAAAAATATAAGACTTAAAACATTAAATAACACATAATACATATAAAATCTGCTGATAAAGAGTTAATTACAACACATCTAACAAATTGCTAAAACTAACAACAATACTAAACCGAATTTCAAATAACAAACAGTTTTACAATCCTACAGTTCACAACATAATATCTAAAATAAAACAGAGTCTCACAATCTAAAAATAAACAGTATCAACAATAAACGCAACAAAAAATAAAGTATCACAGTCCACAAACAAACAGTCTCAACAATAAAGTACAACTAAACATAAAAATAAACAAAATTCAAACTAACATATCACCAATCATCGCCTTCTTCTTCTTCTTCTTCTTCCACATTTAAGTTCTGCTGTTGATATGGAGTAAAGATAGGGTGAGTAGGAAACTGAACTGAGTGATCACCCTTCATATATCTGACCATCACATCATCATAAGAAGCATTTTATTCGAACATTTGTCTTATCAAATCATCAATGTGAGCATTTCTGGTCTCCATGTTTTCCATTCTATGATCCATTCACAAGATATCTCCCTGCTGGATCATCATCTGCTTCATAAGTTCTCGAAGAGCAGGGTCACTAGAAGGAGGGGTCTTCGAAGTAGAAGGAATATCTCTGATCTTATTTTCAGGCCTCCATCCAACATGAGATTCATATGTTCTTATATTGACAGACCCAATAGGTTTTAGAGGCTCAATCCTCTCCACCTCTGGTCTAAAATCAATTCTTACATGTTCACTGAGTGTGAAGATCAGAGCAAGGTGTGTTAAACCACCAGTGGTCTCTCTCAAAGCAATAGATCGAGTGTTCATATAAATAATAGAGCCTACATTTATCCTCATCACCTGCTGAATACATAAGTTCATGATGACTCTATCCTTTGTAATCTCACTATGATAATTTGTTGGTATCATTCTTCAAGAAATATAGTAGTGTCAGGCCTTAGATACTATATTTAACATAGAAAGAGGGAAGTTTATCTTAACACCATTCTTCACCTTCCAGGTTCCTCTTCCATCAGTAAGAAAAGAAATAACCTCATTCAAGGCCTCATTCGTAGCAGAAAACAATTTATGCTGATAACTATACACATCTTCTAACTGACAAAATTCATTAATCATTCTTGGAGAAAACTCCACAATTTTCCCACGAACAAGAACAAAGTCTTCAGAAGTCTCTTTAAAATTGATATAGAACTCTATTACTACACCAGTAATCGCCTCAGCAGTAAAATAACAAAAATTTTCTCACTGCCGAGCATTGATTAATCTCTCGATTTCTCCTCTTGGATTTTTAAATCCTCAATCCGGAATCACTTTTTTAATTTATGCTGATAACTATACACATCTTCTAACTGACAAAATTCATTAATCATTCTTGGAGAAAACTCCACAATTTTCCCACGAACAAGAACAAAGTCTTCAGAAGTCTCTTTAAAATTGATATAGAACTCTATTACTACACCAGTAATCGCCTCAGCAGTAAAATAACAAAAATTTTCTCACTGCCGAGCATTGATTAATCTCTCGATTTCTCCTCTTGGATTTTTAAATCCTCAATCCGGAATCACTTTTTTATTTTCAAATATACTATTGAAATGAGCACTAACCTTGAAACTAATAAATTTTTGTTCGTCATAATCCACTTTTCTCTTTCCTTTGCTCATTCTAGGTGTCATGGTAAATCTAAGAAAATTTGATAAAAATCTAAATAAATTCTCAAAATTCCGAAAATCACAATGTGAAATGCTTTAAACTTAAATCTACTAAGAATTCTTCACCAAAAGATTTTCTCAAAAAATTTTAAAATTTTTAGATCTCAGCAATGTGAGATAAATCCTTGTTGAAAATAAAAATTTTTTAGTTCAAAATCTAGCTATTACCTAGAGAAGATAAAATCCGAAATTCATTTGCCTCAAAATAGTCTCAAATCCGAGCAATAGCAAGCCCTAGGTGAAAAAACCGGAGGTTGAAAGTAACTCAAAGGGTGAAAATTGAGTTTTACGGTGCAAATCGCAAATTTTAAGGGGTTTTGGTTGTTCTCGGGTCGAAGGCGCAGCGCCGTCGGCGCTGAAGGCCTAAAATTCCATTTCTCGATTTTTTTAAATTTCAATTTTCTTTTAATTTACTCTAAAGTTTATTTAGTTTTTTCAATACTAATTTTCATTTAACAACAAATTCACAAACAATGTCAAACTAACTTTTATATATTAAAATATACTATACAAATATATTTTTCTAATCACACTTTCACACACATAAAACAATCTAAATTATAATTCAACATCGAAATCAAGTCACAACTTTAGAACGCTGACAGAAAACTATACACACAATTAAAGTTTAGAATTTTAAAACAAAGCAAACTAAATAAAATCTACACAATTACATTAAATACAAATATTATAAACTAGTAGAGAGTTCAACTTCTTTAATTATTCTGTCTCATCTTCAGTACTTTCTCCTCCTCTAATATCTCCCATAGACTGGTAATGAAAGTACAGATTGTAGAAGAGTCGGTACGAGAATTGATCAATTGAATTTTCTTCGATCCATCATTTTCCCTTGAACATCCGCACTAATCTTGCTTCCATTGTTCCAGTATGATCAGTCAAATTTTCTTCGATCCATCATTATTTCCCAATTATCATTTTCATCCGCCAGAAAATTATGTACATCTTGCATCAAATCTTGAAACGTTTTCTATCATATACAATTCATTGATTCGAGCCGGAGTATATGGTATAGCCTTACCTCGTACGAAGACAACTCCTTGTGTAATTCCATGCAAGTTAGCATAGAATTCTTTCACCACTAGTACAACAACTACAGCGGTAGTGTAGCACAAAACTTCTCATCGTCTTTGTAGTACGATTTTATCAATCGGAGAACTTGGATTAATCAAGCCATAATTGACAAAGCCTCTCTCCTTGATAAATCACTTCTTCGTAATAATTTTGTCGTATAATCTCAGCGCGTCTTCGTACGACGTACAATTCCAGAAACCATAAAATTTGAAAATAGGAAGTTTTTGGTCGTCCAAGGCAGTTTTTGGGACTTTAAAAACACCTCCCGGTTGTTATTCTTTCATTTCATCCCGCCAAATTTCGCCATATTCGTCAAACCACACGAAAGTGTTTGCAGCACCGTCGGCGCTTTCGATAGCGTTGTCGGCGCCAGAGCCAATTTTGCGTCCGTTCTTATTTTTCTTTCAATCTTAATTCCAAATTTGCCTCAAATACTAAGATTTTTCTTAATTTATGATATATAAAATTGTGTAGGATTTTTATTTCCTAATTTATAAAACACTTATTAAATAAAATAGTAATATATATTTTTATATTGGTTGCCTCCCACAAAGTACTTAGTTTAATGTCATCAACCCGACGTACCATTTGTTTAGTTGGGTTGACTTAACATTAAAGCTTCTTTAAATTGTGGTATGTGTCATTCATATTAATGTTTCAATCGATGCCCATTAACTTTAAAGATCTTTCTAGTTTTAGGATTTTTAATAATAACAGTTCCATAATGATAGACTTTAATCATTTTAAATGATCCTAACCATCTGGATTTCAGTTTTCCTGGAAATAATCTCAATCTTGTATTATATAATAAGATTTCTAATATGCTCAAGTTCATTGAGTTGCAAGTCTGTTCTTACCTGCATCTTTTAGATTAAAATTAAATTCCTTAATAGCCTAAAATACTCTATGCTCAAATTCTACTGATAAGTAACATGTTTTTTTTTTTCCAAAAATAAGTCTATATGGGGACATTCCTATAGGAGTCTTATAACCAGTTCTATATGCTCATAATACAGTGTCTAATCTAGCAGACCAATTCAATTTATAAGAATTTGCAGCTTTTTCTAAAATTCATTTTATTTCACGATTTGATATCTCTGCTAGACCGCTAGTTTGAGGACGATAAACAGTTGAAAATCATGCATAATATCATATTTTTTAATTAATTTTTCGATTCTCTTATTTCTAAAATGAGATCCTCTATCCGTAATAATTATGCTCAACATTCCATATCTTGTAAAAAAATTTTTATTTAAAATTTAGAAACACTCAAACCTTCCCATCTAGGTACAAAGATAGCTTCGGTCCATTTGGACATATAATCAACATCAAGTAATATATATAAATGATAATATATATAAATTTCCAAATGAAGACATAAATGGTTTTATAAAATCTAATCCCCAAACATAAAAAATTTCAACTTCTAATGTGTAATTTAGAGGCATTTTATTTCTTCTAGAAATATTTCCTGCTCGCTGACATCGATCGTATGTTTTAATATATATGTTTTAATATATTCATATTCATTAACATCTCTAAAAAGAGTAGACTAATAAAATCTAACTTGTAAAATTTTATAAGCAGTTCTATTTGTTTCAATTTGTTCCAAAATGTCCTTCAAATTCAGAATCATTCCATCTTTCAATTATCTGTTGAGTTTTTTCATAAGACACACACCTTCTAATAATTAGATATTTACATTGTTTATATAAATATGAGTCATCCCAAAAATAAAATTTTGAATCATATATAAATTTCTTTAATTGTTAATTTTTAATATCATGTGATAAAATATCACTTACAATATAATTTACTATATCGGCATACCACAGTACATTTATTTCATCAATACTATATAATTGTTTATCAGAGAAATTTTCTAAAATTTTATTTACAAAATTAGTTAATATTTATTTTTCTATTCTAGATAAATGATTAGTTATTTGATTATCATTTTTCTTTCTATCAAATACGATAAAATCATACTCTTGTAAAAGAAGTCTCCATCTAATTAATCTTGGTTTAGCATTCTTGTTTTGCATCAAATATTTAATAGCAGAATGATCTGTATGCATTATACATTTAGTTCCAATTAAGTAAGGTATAAATTTATCAAAGGCATAAACAATAACTAATAATTCTCTTTCAGTAGTTGTGTAATTGATTTGAGCATCATTTAGAATTTTACTAGCATAATATATTATCTTAAAAATCTTATTGTG
Organism: Phalaenopsis equestris; assembly: GCF_001263595.1. Classification (NCBI taxonomy): domain Eukaryota; kingdom Viridiplantae; phylum Streptophyta; class Magnoliopsida; order Asparagales; family Orchidaceae; genus Phalaenopsis; species Phalaenopsis equestris. The sequence goes on along the minus strand of NW_018164980.1, from coordinate 330,149 downwards.
CATTTGTCCTAAAACAGCCCCAATAGCATAATCACTAGCATCACACATTATTTCAAATGGTTTTTTCCAGTCAGGTGGAACTATTATAAGTTCAGTGATTAATTTTTCTTTCAATAATTCAAATGTTTTTATGCATTCCTCATTAAAATCAAATTTCGTATTTTTTTCTAAAAGTTGGCATAGTGACTTAGTTATTTTCGAATGACTTAGTTATTTTGACTTAGTTATTTTCGAAATTTTTTTTATGTAACATCTGTAGAAACCAGCATGTTCTAGAAAATTTTTTACCACTTTAACGGTAGTAGGAGGTGGTAATTTTTCAATAAATTGAATTTTTGCAAGATCTACTTCCATTCAATTTTCAGAAATTTTATGTCCAAGTACAATACCTCCTGCAACCATAAATTGACATTTTTCCCAATTTAGTATTAAGTTGATTCTTTCACATACTTCCAAAGTTTTTTCTAAATTATTCAAGCATAATTCAAATGAAGTCCCGAACACAGATAAATCATTCATAAATACTTTCATTCCATGCTCAATCAAATTACTAAATATTGACATCATATATCTTTTAAATGTTGCAGGTGCATTACATAGTCCAAATGACTTTCTACGAAAAGTAGATGTTCCATAATAGCTTGTAAATGTTGTCTTTTTTTTATCCTCTGGAGCAATTGAAATTTGGTAATAACTGGTATATCCATCTAAAAAATAATAATATTTATTTCCAGCTAATCTATCCAACTTTTGGTCTAAAACATCTAACCATTTTAAGATTTCTTTTTTAACTTCTTTTATTATTGAGTTTAATCTCCTTTGAGGATTAGTTTTAGGTTTGTATTGTTCATCTAATAGAATTTTGTGCATATAAATTTAAAGACTAATTCTTTAAATATTTGCTAAAGTTCATCTGAAAACCTTTTTATATCTTTTCAACATCTCTATTAATTTTTGTTCTTGAATTTCAGTTAATTCAGAAGATACAATAACAGACAATGTAGATAACTCTCCTAAAAACACATATTTTAAATGGGCATATTCTAAAAACACATATTTTAAATGGGCAGGTAATATTTTCAGTTCAAATTCAAGTGCTTTAATACTTGAAAGAATACGATTTTTATTATCATTTTCTAACAGTTCTAAAGTTTTAAATTTGTCTTAAATATAGTCTAAATCTTCTTTTATTTTGTCCTCGTTCTAAAAAAATTCTCCTTGCCTAAATTTGTCTTCAAACTCTTCCTTAAATTGTTTATTGCTCAGATAATCAGTAACTTTCATCCTGAAACATTCATTATATTTTTCTATTGCAGGATATTTTATAGCTTTTGCTATATTAAATGTTACTTCTTGATCGTTAACTCTCATTATTAATTTTTGTTTTTGCACATCTATTAAAGCTCTCCCTATTGCAAGAAATGATCTTTCCAAAGTAATAAGAATTTTTTTATCTTCCTCCATATCCAATACTATAAAATCTACAGGGAAATTAAATTTATTCACTTTAACTAATACATCTTTTATAACTCCTTTTAGATAAATTATTGATTGATCAGCTAACTGAAGAGTTACAGTAGTAGGGGAAATCTCTCCCAAATATAAGCGTTTAAAAATTGATAGAGGCATAAGATTGATACTCGCTCCTAAATCACATAAGGCTTTTCCAAAAAAAATTTATCAATAGCACAATGTATAGTAAAACTACCAGGATTTTTTAATTTTTCAGGATGCTTTTTCTGAATAATAGCACTACACTCTTCATTGAGTGCAACAGTCTCGTGATATGTAAACCTGCTTTTCTTGTTTAGTATATCTTTCATGAATTTCACATAACTTGACATTTGTTCCAAAGCTTCAACGAAATGAATGTTTATCGTTAATTTCTTATTTCTTAAGGATTTTCAAAAATTTTTAACTTCTTAAGGATTTCCAAAAATTTTATAAGTTGTTTATCTTTATTCTTCTGGAAGTAGATTGGAAGGGCAGAGAGTTAAGTAAACGAATGTAATGATTTTTTTAAGGGAACTTGTGTTTGTTCATTTTCATTGTGGTCATTTTCTATTTCTTCCTTCTCTTCTTCTTTTCCACTTCGTAATTGAATAGCTTTAATTTGCTCCTTATTTTAATCTTTTGGATTAACTTCTACAGTACTCAGAAGAATTCCTGAAGGTCTATTCCTAAGTGCAGTAGCAATATGTTCTAATTGATTTTCAATATTTCTAATAGCAGTCTCTTGATTTTGTATTTAATTTCTTATATTCAACATTACTTCTTCCATCGTCAACTTCTTTTCCTTAACTTGTGGGTTAGGGTTATAGTTAAATCCAAGAGGATAATAAGGTCGATAATTATGATTTCCTTGGTTCAAATTTCTGGAAGGATTCACCGAATTTTTATAATTATTCCAACTTAAATTATGGTGATTTTTCCGTCCAGGATTATAATAATTAGAATATAGATTGTTATTTCGATTATTTATAGCGTTCAAAGTTTTATAAAATGAATAAGTATCAATTATCTGTCCTAGCAAATTTTTCTCTAATACTGTGGGTATTTGAGAATAGTTCACTCCAATTTAATTAATTTTTTTTCGAAATAACAACAATTTGAGATGCTAAAATAGATATTGTATCAGAGTCATGAATACTAACTACTCTCTTAGGATTTTCCCTTTCAGAAGGTCATTGAAAATTATTAGTAGTCATTTTTTTTATTAAAAAGTATGCTTAATCAAAAGATTTTGACATTAGTGATCCACCTGTAGCAGCATCTATGATAGATCTAAGTGATCCTACTAATCTACTAATCAATTGTAAAATAAACCATTATAAAATGTTTGAATTATTAACCAATCTGGTAGAATATGGTATGGACATTTTCTAAAAAGATCTTTAAATCTTTCTCAAGCTTCATATATCGATTCCCCTTCAAACTGACAAAAAAATGTAATATTATTTCTAAGCTCAACAGTTTTTTTGGGTGGAAAATATTTAGCTATAAATTTTGTGATAGTTCTCACCAAGTTCTGATAGATCCAGGTGCTAATGAATTTAACCAAGTTTTGACTTTATCCCTTAATGAAAAAAAGAAAAAGTCTAAGATTAACAGCATCATTAGACACTCTGTCATATTTAAAAGGAATACATATTTTAATACATATTTTAAGAAAACTAGCAAGATGTAAGTTAAAATCTTCAGCAGGTATTTCTTCAAACTGATTATTTTGTACCATTTGGATAGTAACAGGTTTATGCTCAAATGAATTAACAATAACATCAGGATTTTGAATAGTTAAGTGAAGTTCATCTGCTGTCGGATTAGCATAATCTTTCAAAGGTTTTTGTCGATTTTCATTTATTTGATTATCTAAGTTATTAGTTATTTTGTTTAAATTTTTAATTTCTTTTTGTTGTTTTCGAATTTTTCTAATAGTACTTTCTAATTATGAATCGCAAGGTACTAAACTTTTAGATCCAATATTTCGCATAAACAAATATAATACGCAAAGAAAAATTTCTTAAAAAATAAACTCTTAAATAAAAATATATTTCTTTTTTTATTTTTGTTTTTTTAATTTTTTTGATTTTGATTATATAAATATATATATCTCTCTCTAAATTTCATAATTTATCAAATCTATTTAATTTACGTTACCTTCCCTGACAACGGCGCCAAAAACTTGATCCCAGGGAAATATAGTTGTGTAAAAATTATAAAGTTAACTCCTCTATGTAACGGTACCAAAAACTTGATACTCAATATATAATTAAGAAATTTAAGCAATTAACGTTGGGATTCCACGCAACTATACGGATTGTTATCAAGTAATAAAGGACTTTCTATTTAAGCCCCCAAATATCGATCCCACGGGGAATGTTTAAATTTGAAATGATAAATTAATTAGAAAATTCACAGGAAGCAAAACGAAATTACTGTCACTAATTTTGAATGTTGAAATCTTATCATAATTAAATTATTTAACTACTAACAAAACTGAAATGCAAAGTCTAAACAGTAACTATTAAACTACTAAACTATTAAACTATGTTTATGTGACGAAGATTTTTTATGTGAAAAAATATTTTTTTCACTACAATGAGATTTTGGAAAAATAAGATGAGATAAATGGTCAGAATATGTATTGTGCCAAATAGGAACAGTTTTAATTTTCTACCCTGATACAGTGTTATAGAAAATCATTGGTTAATTTCAGGTTTAGTCCCTAAATCTGTGGCTAGGTTAGGAGGATACTGACTCCCACTCTAGAGCTCCCACATCCCTTCCTCTGATGACTAACTCTCACTTTAGTTCTTAAACACTGAGACCGAATTGGGGTTTTTTTAGTCTGTCACCCTAAAATTTTCAATTTTACACCCAACAATATATATTTTCCTATTTATTTGCACTTAATTTCATGAACGAGATTCTCCTTCATGGAGTCAAATGTGATCCTCACTCTGTTGTAGAACTCATACTCCATTTTCCGGATCATATGTTTCACAACAAATTTTAACAATTCAATTGGTCAGATTGAAAAGTAAATTAAGTTCAGAGTTGAAAAACTATCACAGTTTATTTTATATTTTAACATTGGCACATCCATATTATATTCTTCATTTCATCATATCTCAGAGTACGGAGAAAGATAAAAGAAACTACTCAGACTTCATAAGAAAGATACAACAAAACACAAATTTTATATGTAAAAGAAAGTTCATATAATACTATTAAACAAACAACACTTATTTGAAACTCTTTCTCAAAGCAAATTCATTGTAGCATATCCTAGGAAATGTAGGAAGAAGAAATCTCTTAATTTTGTTATTCTCCAACAACTTTTAGAGAAGAATTCACACAATCTCACCACAAAAACTCTAAATTATAAGAATAATGGACTCTAAATGGTTGTGGAATGAAATATAGAGTGTGTGGTGCGTAGAAGGTTTAATTTTGGGCGATGAGAAGTCATGAAGAGTCACTTTTCCAATCAATTTCGGCCCCAAATAAAGCCTAGAGTCGGTTATCCAATAGATGTATCCAAAAACTCTTTAAAAAGCGTCTAAATTCGTCGAATATTCTAGAAACAGTATCTGCATTGACACTGGAGTTTTCTATTTAATTTGTTGTTCTCTGTCAAACGGCGCCGTCGACGCGGAACAAATTTTTCATATTCTTCATTTTGACTCTAAATTTCATCATTTTTGCTCCAAGTTCTAAAAATCAACAACCTGTCTAAAAATCCAAGTTCTAAAAATCAACAACCTGCAAGAAAACATGAAAAATATCTTCCATTAAAGTATAAAATCAACAAAAAATTAATATAAAATATGAGTCTAAAAATGCATATATTTTTGGTATATCAACCATACAATAGTAGTGGCAATTGTGAATTGGTTGCCCCCTCACTCTTTATCAAATTAAGAAAATCTTTGGGCTAGCATCATTTTACAGGCTGTTCATCAGGAGAATCAGCACCATCACGGCTCCCCTGATAGAACTATTAAAAAGGAGAAGTTTCAGTGGACAAAGACAACTCAATTTAAGTTTGGTACTCTGAAGAAGAAGGTGACTCGGGCACCAATATTGGCATTATCGGACTTCAGTCAATTGTTTGAGGTGGAGTGTGGTGCTTCAAATGTGGGTATCAGAGCAGTACTGAGCTAGGGAGGCTACCCATAGCCTTCTTCAGTGAGAAGCTAAATGAGTCCAGGAGAAAGTATTTGATGTGCGACAAAGTGTTTTATGCGGTCTTGAGAGCTCTTAATTGTTGAAGTCACTAACTGCTGACATGCGAGTTTATTTTTTTCACGGATCATGAGGCTTTGAGGTTCTTGAATAATCTACAATAAGTTGAAAGGTCGGCATGCTTCCTGAGTAGAGTTCCTAGCATCATTCTAGTTCGTGCTTAAGCATAAGGCGGGAAGCCAAAATCAAGTAGCAGATGCACTAAGCTGTCGTCATTTAATGATCACATCTATGCAAACTCGAGTTGTAGGATTCAAAGTAGTGAAGGAGTTGTACTAGACATATGAAGATTTCAGAGAGATATGGGAGCAGTGTCAGGAGAAGCCTACCTTGCAGTGTCATGGGGCTATGGTTATCTGTTCCACCAGAACAGGTTATGTATTCCTCGATGTTTGTTAAGAGAGTCCAAACTCAGGAGAGTCACAGTGGAGGACTTACAAGACATTTGGCAGAGACAAGGCTTTAGCACCTATGCAAGAACAACTTTTTTGGCCCCGGGTGATGAGAGATGTGGAGTGATTAGTCGGGCAATGCAGAGCTTGCCATGTGGCCAAAATCAGGGGGCAAAATTGCGGGATTATATACTCTATTAACAGTATCAGAGGCCCCGTGGATGGATGTTAGCATGAATTTTGTGTTGGGTTTTTCGAGGACAACAAAACAAGGATTTATGTGTTTGTTGTGGTGGATAGATTCTCGAATATGGCTAATTTTTTTACATTGCCTCCGAACGTTGGGTGCATCACATAGATGTTAGCATGAATTTTGTGTTGGTTTTTCAAGGTCACAACAAAACAAGGATTTCTGTGATGGTTGTGGTGGATAGATTCTCAAATATGACTAATTTTTTTACATTGCCTCTGAACGTTGGGTGCATCACATATAACTAACTTGTACTTTAGGGAGGGCGTGAAACACACGAGATATCTAGGACCATTACTTTTGACAGAGACGTGAAATTTTTTATTCACTTCTGGAGGATCTTATGGGAAAGCTTGACACTATGCTTCAATTCAGCTCAGCAGCTCATCTACAGACGGTTGGTCTGACGAAGATGATGAACAGGCTCTGGGAACCTTCTAATATGCTTTGTAGGGAAGAAAATTAAGCGGTCGGACCTGATCCTAGCCCATGCCAAATTTGCCTATAGTAGGTTTGTAACCAGACTACGAGACGCGCAACTTTTTAGACTGTTTATGGATGCAATCCACTCTCTCCGCTTGAGTTAGTACTAATTCTTCCTATTTTAGAGATTATATCTATCATGTTCGTTATTATTCCTATTAAATTAATATTGAAAGGTTCGCACAGTATTATAGAAATTTGATTGTATGTTTTATTTTATTTTATGGATACTTGATCATGCATATCTATTTATCTATTACTTCTCTCATGAAATCACTTACTGAAGTCAAAACATTAACAGGGGCATATTGAACTAGATTTAATCGGTAATCCTTTATCTATTGTTTTTGCCTTCAGTAATTTTCACAGATGCTATCTTTTATCCATGCGCGGATGTACTGCTTTCCCAAAACTTTGCTCTTTCTTTTAGTAAACCATTTTGTGTAGTACATACCAATACTCTATAAGTCTGTTAAACATTTTTGAAAGTAATGACTTCCCGGTGAATAGATGCATGTATTAGCTCTGATTTATTTACTCCTCAATTGACAGGAAGTTGCTGACTGTCGCATTTGCCGGACCATTTTGCAGTTAATTACAGTGAGTGCCTGATGACAAGGATACAAAGGATATCTCTTGATTATCATTTCAAGGTGGAGCAAGAGGCGGGTTCATCAACCTTTGCCTTCTTCGGTTTCAACGGTAATCTGTATTTATTATAACATCATTATCATAATCATCATTAGCTTTATTCCTTATGCTCATTATTCTAAGGCACGCTAAATTACATGCCTAGAAATGGTGAATAGTTTGTCATTCTAAAAGCAAAAGGTTGCTAATTGACGATAAAAATGCAGTTTATTAAAGGCTATCACTATTGTGAAGCTGTGCTCAGACTTTGACACAGATATTTTGTAATCTAATTAGTTGGTGTAACAGGCTTTAACATATTATTGTTGTAGGTTTGAACTGTGTACACCTTTTTCTTACAGTATCTTCGAAGTTTGATTGAATTGCCTTTAAGACAGCACATCTTTATCTGCATTTGTTGAAAGTTACATTAAGATAAAGATCTTTTCAGTATTGATGTGGCTTAAGGCGTCACCTCAAATTACTTTTCATTGAGTCTAGGAACTGCTGGTGTGTGGCGAATACCTGCTATTGAAGAAGCGGGCGGTTGGAATGATCGAACTACTGTGGAGGACATGGATTTGGCGGTGAGGGCAGGCCTCAAAGGTTGGAAATTCTTATATATTGGTGACATCAAGGTATCAATGCTAAATCTTTCTTATCAAGGCATACAACCTATAACTTTTTGCAAGAGAGCATGTTTACCATGCTTGGTTAAAGTGATGGCACTCTGCTGTCAACCTTAATCTCAGACGGAAATGCAAACATTTATGTCATTTGTATGGTAGAAGTTATTCATTTGAGAATCTATGGGGAGTCATATTTCCATAATTAAAATATACTTGCTATTTGATTACTTCATTCTGGCATTATATTCTATAGAAAGCTAATATTTGATGATTGTTTCTAACTAGGACATGCCATGATAGTTCAATTCAATATTACCGACTTGGGTACTAATGCAGGTCCAGAGTGAATTACCGTGCACTTTCAAGGCATACCGGCACCAGCAACACCGATGGACATGCGGAGCTGCAAACTTATTTAGAAAGGTGGCATTTGATATTTTGATTGCTAAGGTGCAGTATGTTCATTAAACTTATGAAGTTGTATTTTAAGGACATGCTTTACTCTTGCTGATGTAGTAACCTCCTCAAAATCCTCCATGGTGCAGAATGTCTCAATATGGAGGAAGATTTATGTGCTTTACAGCTTTTTCTTTGTGCGCAAGATTATAACCCACATAGTCACATTTCTATTCTATTCCGTCGTGGTTCCAGCCTCTGTTCTCATACCGGAGGTCAGCATTCCCTTATGGGGAGTGATGTACATTCCAACTGCCATCACCATTCTCAATGCCTTGAGAAATCCACGGTATAAAACATCTATGTTGTCCCGCTGTATTCATTTCTTTTTCAGATCTAGCTTCTAATTACACATTGAAAAGTTTTATTCTCGATCCCCTTGTTGGTTTGTTTTATTTTTATAATGGCACAGTTCAGATGTCTGGTAGTGTTATTTATTTTGGAGTGTTATCTATCATATGTGGTGTTCTTTGTCTGAATCTATGTTGCTTAAATGCTTCATCGTTTTTTTAGAATTATTAATGCCATTATGCTATTTCTGTTTTTATCAATTTCGAAGTCATCATCAGTCCTAACATTTTGATATCTATATGTATAGTCCAAAAAATACTTTAAAAATTGTTAATTGATGATTTCACTCTAATTTATACCAATAACTGAAGATTACGTAATATGTATACATGAACCTACGAGATCTCACCTGTGGCCAAATTGAACATTATGGGATTTGCTAGTCTCACTATATCACACTTTTTTGTCAGTTTTATTCATATAATGCCATTCTGGGTTCTGTTCGAGAATGTCATGTCCTTTCACAGAATCAAGGCAACTTTGATAGGCCTATTGGAGATGGGAAATGTGAATGAATGGGTTGTAACAGAGAAGTTGGGAGAATCTTCCAAAGGAAATCCTGAGGACAACAAGCCTGAAGCAACCTCAACAAAATTTAAAGATAGGTAAACAGCATTCCTGCTTTATGTTTCAGGTTTCAGATGAAGAAGTATGTGATCTTATTATCATTTTCTTGCATCTCAGAATCAACTTTACGGAGCTTGGATTCGCTGTTTTTCTCCTCTTTTGTGCTTCCTATAACGTTGTCTTTGGAAAGAATTACTACTACATATATCTTTTCCTTCAAGCCTTTGCTTTCATTGCAATAGGCTTGGGCTACGCTGGAGCCTCTGCTTCCAACTCATAGCCATTGTCTGATACCTTTTTCTTACATTTTTTGGACAGCTTCAGACAATTCTTTATGTTAAGCTCTGAGGTCGTTGAAGAAATATGGCAGTGATTTGTTGACAGGAAGGACAGGGAAAGACCATGCAGACATTGGCATGTACGCCTCTGCTTACGAATTGCCTAATCCCCTTTTGGTTTTATCTCGTTGTTGTAGCTTTAGGCTTTGACTTTAAGGATATCTATAAACTGTACCTTTTATCTGTATAACTATGCCGGATGACTTCAACGCTCTATATGTAATTATAATTTCAATACTTTTAAATACAATTATAAAATAATATTCACGTATTAAATACTTATAAACTATAGATTTTCAATTCAGGGATAATTAACATCCTATTAGATTATTAAAACATACATTCCCTATCTATAATTTTTGCAACTTGATAAAATAAAATGATTTTGTCCATTTCAAGCATGCTGAACAAAAATCTATCTCACAACATAAGCATTAAACCTAAAATAATTGGGTTTGATTCGGTTAAAAACAAGGTTGAGCTTCTATAAGTTTTAATGTTGCCACGTAAAATATACAATGAAAGAAAAAAATAAACAGAAACATCAATTTTCTATCGTTACTACTATATCTTCTCAAGCGTAAAAACAAGAAAATTGAAGAAGTAAAGATAGGAAAAATAATGGTATATACATACATAAGCTTAATTCCTATGAATTTACAAGTATAAGACTAAACTTTACCTTTTTATATTTTATACCACCCAAATCTTTCGTATCACATTAAGAATATCACAATTTTAATTTTTTTTAGAAGTAAAATAGACTTTGTCATGCATAGTTATGGTAGCATATATACTCAAAGATTGAAGGGCATTAGATATCTAAATACATAGAAATTGAGTGGTATATATGTAAATCTACCAAAAATAAAAAAGGTAGATGCGTCTAAGGCTTCCTTTAGGGTGGCTTCCCGGCTCCTTTTCTTTTAACAGAAATACTACAAGCCACAATGTGTGATTTGGTGAAGTATCATTTCTCCAACGTCCATCGACACTAGTCCGCAAAAACAACATTTTTTGGCCGTTGTGAAATACGGATGCCTACCTCTATTCCACCGACATGTGTTTTAAAGGAGTTTCACCGAAAGGTGAAGTTCCTTCAAACGTAGCCTAAAGAATGGAAAATTTGAGGTGAAATGCAACAAAGGGGGATGGAGAGACGGGAGGTTAAAGGGCTACTAGAGAAGCCTCAAAGGTGAACCACTGCATGAAGGCTGCAAGTGTGGGTTGCAGGTGAAGGCTAAGGGTTTGATTGAGGGCTGTGGGCAAAAAGGTTTTTGAGGGGAGGCAAATAACTAATTGCCCAACCCTTTTAATTAAAATTTCATATCCTGGGGGGACAATTGTTCGCCCCTTGACTATGAATGAATCGGAATGAATTACCATATAATTGTGGAGTTACATCTAACCTTATCAAGCCCTCAGTGGGCTAGGCAAAAGCTCTTATCCAGTTCTTGATGCTGTGATGTTAAATTACTAAATATACTTGATGCGCTAGAAGATTTGCGACTGTAAGGTGATTAATTAGCGTCTTAGCGTTGCACAAAAATTTAGCCCACACTTAGAGAATAAATAGGACAAGTAGAGATATCAAAAGTTTTATGTGGATAACCTCGAAAGGAAAAAAAACTATAAGGTCCAATCCAGTCAAAAATAATCAACTATAACTTGATGAAAACAAGGTCCAAGGCTTTGTATACGGAAGACTCGCTGCACAACGATCGAGAGTGGTTGCAATTGCCGGAACTAAGGTACACCACCTTCAAAGTTCGCCCTAGCATGGTGTTCAGGATCTCTACTCTTCATCGATGTTAGTCACTACTCCGCATAGTGTTTCATCACTCTACAACATTGGTCGTTACTCTGCACAGTTTTGTTATTATGCAACTTTGGTCGTTGTTCAGCAAGGTGTTTCGGCGCTCTACAACATTTGTTGTTATTCAACAAGATGTTTGGTTACTTTGCAACATGCAGTGGGTGGCTGGTGGCGATCAACTACAGCCAGCGAGCAGTGGTCAACGATGATTAGAAATGACAAGAGCGGGAAACATTTGTTGGATATTTGGTGTAGAACATTGGACTTTAGCTCCTCTCATTGATCCTCCTCCAAGCTTAGGTCTTAATACCCTTTCAATTGCGTAAATGCATGCAAATAAATAAGTAAATAAATAAAAAAAATTGTTAATGTTCTTTTTAACCTGCATAGGGTTGTAAATGAACCAATGCATTTAATGAACAACTCGAACTCAACTCGATTAAGACTCGATCGTGCTCGTTCAAATTAGTAAATAAATAAACTTGATTAATTTTTAAAAGCTCGAAGCTTAAATTAATTAAACATGCTTAAATAGTCAGACTTCTCATTTATATTCACAAACAAACTCGTTTGTTATTCAACAAGTAACTTGTTAAACACTCAATATTAAGCTCAATGATAACTCGTATAATATATGATATATTATTTAAATAAAATTTAATTAACTAGAATATTAACTTGTTTGTTAATAGCTCGATGTTAACTTATATCATATATGTTCTATAAATATTTGATATTGAGTTTACGTAGGTTTTAAAGTTTTTATTTTTGTTGTTTGGTAGGATTTATGTTAAATCATGCTTAAATGATAATTCATTCTACTAAATAATTCCTAAGATTTTTGTTCAAATAGAGGGAAAATGAGATTTAAGATATTGTAAGGTTCAAAGATTTTAATCAATAAAGCAACACTTGTCTTACAATTTGTAAAATTATTTATTAACTTTTTCTATCAAAATTTTGATGCTCGTTTAAATTTTTAGTTCGTTTATTAACTCATTTAAATGCATGTTCACTTCTCATAAATAAATCAAGTACAAATTAAATTCAAATATTAAAAAATTTAAATAAGAAACTTGAAACGATGTATAAAAATTTAATATAAGTTCAAGCCAAACATACTATAATAATATCAAGCAAAATACAACCAATGATATAGCCAGCTGGACTCCAGCCCTAACTAGTGCACTACAAATTCCTTGCGGGAAATTTTAAGACTAGAGTGAGTATGTCCGAGAGAAAACAACCTTAATCCAAACGCTAACCCTAACCCTAACCCTAACCCTAACCCTTGCCTAATGGGCTTTCTTACTTTCCCCCGCCTTGCCCAGGTCTTTCGAGCTTTTAAGCAACGAACCACCCTCTCTCATCCCTCTGTTGATTTAAACCTTGTATATTCGTGGCCTTTGGCGGCCGCGCAATTCGCTTTGCCATCGGTAGACTTGATTATTAGTATTTCAGTGTTGTCATTTTTGGCTTCGTATAGATTGAGTGATATCCGAGGCTAGAGTTAAGTTTCAATCCTCCGCGCTGATCAAACGAACTCCGTCACTTCGGTAGGTAATTTAGCCTATTTTCATTCTCGCACTTTATTTTATTCTTCAGAATTCCATTGTTCACTATCTTTGAATAGAAATTTTGCGGTTGACATACTGTTATAATTTTCGCATCGTTTTCCTCATCTGTAGTTTTTTTTTTTTAATTATCATCACTGCTGAATTTTTAACTGTTAAAGTTCTGTTTTCGACTCTTGAAAATGCTTGCAACAATATTTTATTAGCCTGAACCGTTTTTGGTAAGATCCTAATCTTACAGTTCTTTTCCATTTTACTACTCTATTCTTACTCATTGTCGGTTAGTTTTCTTAAAAATCTGTAATCACTGCACCAGCTAATTGGGTTTTGTATGAATTTTGCATCTGGATAAGCTCTATGGTTACTCTTGAGCCCATTTTTTTCTCACTTAGTGTTTTTGGTGTTAATCCTAGAGATCTCCATAGAACATCAACATTTGTATTGTGCAATTATGCAATAAACCAAAGCCAAAATTGCTAGGGTAATGCTAATGATGATGGGATGTTGCATCCCAATTTACATATTATCTTAGATATGGAAGTATATAATAGCAGGCTTCCTTGATGCTTCGTGTCATTAATTAATGGCGCATGGACCTTGCCTATTTTCATGTGTTTTTGAACCTTTTAATTTTATGATAAATGTTTCTAATGGAAGTTACTGCTCATGCTTTTTGAAAGGTCCCTGTGATTCTTAATGGGTGCTCCAAAACAGAAATGGACAGCTGAGGAGGAGTTTGCACTTAAAGCTGGAGTTGTCAAGCATGGCTCGGGCAATTGGCGAACAATATTGAGGGACCCAGAGTTTAGCGATATATTGTTTTTGCGCTCAAATGTTGATCTCAAGGTGTAATTTTTTCTTTCTTGATTTGTTCAATAAATTTAGTTATCTTGCTTACATAGATTGCTTTAGATCTAAAGTATAGCATAACTTTCTTCCAATCACGCTCCAATGTTGAAGGAATTTTGTTTGGCATCATCTTCACCAGCCTTATCCATTTCTGCCTAGCTTTGTTTAGTCATTGAATGTTTTCACAAGTCATTTTGAACTTCTTCTATAAATATCATTTTATTTCTACTATTCGTCTTCTAATCAGTTGGCACTAACTTCATATTCTCTTACAAGGAGCGCGTTTATAGTTAAAACTAGCATGTAACATGCATATGAGTATTGTTATCTTTACAAATTTATTATTTCAGTGTGATTTGTAAATAATTTCATTTTAGTGTCTCTTACTCATTGTTGATTTTGATCAGGATAAATGGAGAAACATGCGTGTGACTGTAAATGGATGGAGTTCTCGAGAGAAGGCTAGGGTAGCATTGAAAAAGAGCAGAACTATTCTTAAACATGATGACAACTCCTTGGCTCTTGGTACAGAAGTTGAGAATGTTGATCGCGAACTCATTGATTACAAACCTCTTGAAATTTCAAGTGAAGTAGTGCAGACAGCTGGATTGAAGAGATCCGTTTTTAAGTTAGTGTTTTTAATGCATCATTACATGGGAAATTCCTAAGTTGTATTTGTTTTTTTATTTTTATTTTTGGAGTTTTTCTTTTTTCCTATCATTTTATTGTTCCTTCCTATTTCCTCACCATTATAAGCATTACAAACAACACGAGTACAAAATTACTAGACCCCCAAAACCTTGGATTTGGGATGTTAGGGTTTGTGAATGGTTCTTACCATACATGCACCAAAGAAATTAAATTGGCTCAATAGAATAAACATTTGTACGATGAATCATTGACTTATTTTATAAGTAGTTATTAAATGATTAAAAAGTTTATTATCATACTAGAACTGTCAAACATTGCATTTGTTTCATTTTGTATTGATCATGAAGATGACTGAAATGGATATTCAAACTAAGAACATAATTTGTTCTATTTGCAAATCATATGGATATAAGACGACAAGCCTAGGTTAATTGTTAGGTTGCCTATACTATGGCCTATAGATTACAAATTGAGTTGCAGGAAATAATCTCTCTGTAATACAAGGACAAACTTGCATGTGTCAACCCTTGGTCAACATTGGTTGAAGCTTCTTACATTGAGCATACTTTTTTTTTGTAATGTTTATAATAGGAGAGACCTCTTTAGATATAAGTTGGATGTTAAAGCAATTGAAAAATGTTAGAAAATAAGGAGCTTATCACCTATCGAACAGAGGGTGAATATATGTCTAATTTATGTTGGAATATCAAATTCCACTATGATGTGAAAGTTTAAGTATATTGGGTTGAAGAATAGGGATCTTGATGAGCATAAAAATTCCAAGCCTAATCAATTTATGTTGAGATGCAGAAATGTCTTAGGACCATGCATCAAGAGAGTATCATGATAGTTAAGCTAAATTCTGTAAAATTATTAGTAGTATGACCGTTTAATATGGATCTGGGTGTTGGTTGACAAAAAGTCAATGATACTGAGGTTGACTGTAATAGAAATTAGAATGCTAAGAATGGCATGAGATAGTAATTGATATGATGGATTGAGATATGATTATCTGAGAATGATTGTAAAGGTAGCTGTCATGGAAGATTATGTAGTGGAAAATAAACTTCAATGATTTTTGGTTCATGATAGTTGGAGGGTAGCTAATCGTTACATGTGTTTGCCAAGGAAAGCTTAATTAATGTGCTTTGCCTAAAAGCTCGATGAATTACATTTATGGCAAGTGAATACCATAGTTTTGTCTTAATTTTCAATAATGTTTGTTTTGTTTAACGTATCCATTTATCTTCTGTGGGTGGATAACAAATCAGAAGCAAAAATCAATTGACTTAATAATTTTATGTTCAAACAATATTCATAACCACATATCCTGCTAATGGATCTTCAATTAAAATGTTTCCATGCTTTGAGTTTTACTTAGGTTCTCCAGTAAACTTTCATTTTTTAAAATTATCATGTAATGTTCTTAGCTTTTTTGTGAGTTTTTTTGCTGGAAGTTTCTAGTTCTTTATGGTACTGTAAATATCTCTTTTGTTTTAACAAATTTACTTGATCACTTATGTTGAAGGTATTTTTCTCACTTGCAGGATGGATGATTTTATAATTGAAGCTATAACATGTCTGAAAGAGCCCAAGGGTTCCAACAAAACTTCTATAGCCATGTATATAGAGGTATAAGTCCTTTTCTTTTAAATTATTTTATTCATCTTTTTTTTGCACTACATATTTTATATTGTTTATATATTTATTTGGCTGCATGCTTACATGTCTTTTCTCTGAATTTTTTTTGCTTTGGGAGGAAAGAGGTTAAAGTTTAATGTTTTTTTTCTTCAAATGTTCTTATTGTCATCTTCAAATGACCGCTTTATCTAAGTCTCTAATTTGCCTTATGGACTTCTAAAGAGCTTTTGAAATGCTTTATGCTTGGCTTATGTTGATCTTCAAGTTTTATGTGGTCTAACTTAGAACCTATTATTTTCATCTAAGTAAATTAAATGCAATTTATTGTAATTTCTTAGAGCTATTTGATTGTTGATAAAATAAATGTAATGGTTTAGTATAAAATGTTGAGTATGATATTTTTACTAAAATGTATTGGTAAGATTATCATCTCAATACCTTATATAAATTCTTATTAATGCAAACAATTTTTTCTTGCTCAAAATGCAAAAAGCAACAATAGATAATATCCATAGCATTCAATCATTGTTATTATAAATCAACCACAAAAAACACAAAGTATTTTAACAATGAAAACTTCTAGGAGTAAATGTAAAGTTTCGATGGATTTAACATGATAGAAGTATAAGTTCATAACTCAGTTAATTTATTTTTAAAATTTGAGATATAGCACAATAGAAAAAGGTGGTTCAAAATTTTTAGTCATAAGTCCTACCGGCTTCAAAATTAAACATGATATCAGAGCCTAAAGCCTAGCTTCCCTGCAGACCCCCTCCAATTTCTCCACCAGCTTGCTGGCTGCCAAAACCCCTGTAGGTTGCAGACTCTCCGCAACAACTAGACTATTCCCTGCAGGCAATCTTTATTTGCAGTAGCATGGACTCTTTCTTGTAGGCAATCCTTCTTTGCAGCACCTGAAATTTCAGTCGCAGAAACTCCTCCAATAGTCGCCGGAACCACTGCAAGCTGCCGGAAATCTCCTCTTTCCTGTAGCTAGTCCTCTTCTATGTTGTCGATACTCTTTTTGCAGGTTGTTGTTTCTCTTCAGAATCTCTCCATGCAGGTCATAAGCTCCCCTGTTGTCCTTCCTCTGGTCTGAGCTGCCAGAAGTCATCCCTGCCGCTGAAATTTATCTGCTGCGGGTCCTTGTCTGCTGGAACTCCTCCTTGCTGTTGGAATTTTCCTGCAACAGGCTCTTCTCTGTATTCCTCTGCCTTTGGATCTCTTCTATCTCAGGAATTGGCCGTGAAGCCTTTGCTAAATCAACAGAGAAGAGAGCAGGAAGAAGCTGTTGCTAATAAAAAATGAGAGTTCACCAAGCACTGAAAGTTAAGCTCCGCACATCCATAATTATTCATATGGTTTAAAGGTCAAAAAGAGCCGTCCCACATTTGATAACTGCCAGAAGCTTGAAAATATCAATGATTAATGTTGGAAACTCTATGGAAAGCTAGCCGGCCGAAACCTGGGCATGAAAGGAAGGATTAAGAGAAAAAGGCAAATTCGGCTACCATATCCGAAGGATCGAAAGAACAATTCACCAAGGAACAACTTGAAGCACTGAAGAAATTCCTTGGATTTAATTCAGAGCAGCACACCAACCTCGTGACACACCAAGTTAACAGATCATTCTTCTATCTTACCAGTAATGAAAAATTCAGAACTTCGATTATAGATTGTGTAGTCTTAGATCACATGACCAGACATCAATGCACTTGTCAACTACCAAAAAACTTTACATTTGGATTGGTAAGACTTGCAGACATATCCCACTCAAACATTGTTGGGAAATGAGATGCGGAGCTCTCTCAGGATATTACTCTTTTCTCTATTCTATATGTTTCACAATTGTGCTGCAATTTAATTTCAATCAGTAAGTTTATTCTTTATATAAAATATATAACTAAATTCTTTACAAGCTTTTATGAATTTCAGATGATGTAATCGAGAAAGGTGATTGACAGTGCTGAAATGCATCAAGACTTATACTTACAGAAAATTTCTCTCTAAACTCAACTGATCCTATCGTCATAAATCCCTCAAATTTCCGAGTATTTTGAGTTATTGTCTGTTGAAAAATCGGTCATGTTTTGACATTGTCGTCTAGGTCATTCTAGTTTCAATTATTTTGCTAAGTTATATCCACATTTATTTTTCAATAAATAAACATAATTTTTTTCAATGTGAAACTTGTCAACTTGCTAAACACACTAGAAATATTTATTCCATGATTCAATATAAATCCTCATATTCTTTTTTCATTACTACAATGATATTTTGGGACATTCAAAAATGAAAATTCTAAGTGGGGCTAGATGCTTTGTCTCATTTATTGACAATCATACTAGAACTATTTGAGTATTTCTAATGAAAGAAAAATCTGAAACAACCTATATCTTTCAAACCTTCCATGAGATGATTCAAACTCTTTAAATGTAAAGTTCATATTCTCAAAATTGGTAATGCAAGGAAATATTTTGACTTCATATATTGATACCCCACAACAAAATGAGATAGTTGAGGAAAAGAACATGCATTTATATGTGGTATCCCGCTCAATTATGATTTCTCATCAAATTCTAAAATACTTTTGGGTGGAAGTAGTTCTAATTGCAACAAATCTTATCAATTGAATGCCCAGCCTAGTACTTAACTTCAAAACACCACTTCATGTTTTGATGGTTACCTATTCACATATCCAAGCTTTCTCGCCTACTATACCACTTAAAATCTTTGGGTGTGTATCCTTTATTCATATTCATTCTCTAACCCACACCAAACTTGACTCTAAATCCATCGTATATTTTTTTGGGCATGTTTTCAACGAGAAGGCGTATAAGTGTTACTCTCGTATTACCAGAACATACTACAACTCTATGAATGTCATTCTTTTAAAAACCAATCATACTATCTCAAATATAATATTTCGGGGGTGAGGGCAAATAATCAACAATTTTGGGATGCACTGGATAACACTTAGCAAACCCATCTACTTCTCTTTCATTTAACTCTCCTACTCTTTTTTAGAATATCCAACTAATCCAATCTGAAGTCCACAACAAAGAACTCTGTGTGTACACTAGAAGGAATAAAAATTCTGAGCAGATAGAAGACAACTTATAGAAACAAAGTTGCTCCAACTAAAACGCGAGTCCGCATTTACCTGAATGTTTGGGTGAGGAAGACTAGTACTTATGAGTTATCCCCTTTATTCATCTTCTGGTGTGTCGGCTGCTAAAGAGAAAAAGTAAAAGTTGTTTTGTGGAGGTCGCCCGTAAGAAGCTGTCGGTCGCTGGAAGTGAAGTCCCGTCGACCGCTTCGGAAGGACGTTTTAAATTACACATATATATATAATTTTAGAAAAATATAAAATCAAACTGACCTCATATTTTTTGCAGTTTAAATAAAAGAACACTCTACCTCAAATCTTGTATTTGTCCCGAGGGATAAACACAAGACTTGAGGATGAGGCTCAATCAAATAAACTAAAAAATATATGACATCCGTTTGGTCTGCGAAACCGTTTTATTCGTCGACAAGTTCCCCTATTTAATACAAAGAATTAAATAGAGTTTATTTTAGGCTGGGTTCGGAAAAACTTCCTATAAGGCAAACCCCTATAGTTAATTATATCTTAAATGATCGAAGTCACCTAAGAAAACTCTCGATAGAAATCAGGGGGAAATCATAGAAATCAGGGGATATCATCTTCAAAGAAGGCAAAGGGATAGAACTTTTCAACGAAATCGGACAAAGATGTGTGAAAGGGGAAATGCTTGAACCTGGAACAATGTTGAAGAATCCAAATGAAGAGAAATTAAGGGTGGCCACAGACCCGGAGGCGAACCTCGGTGGCTTCCCAGTTTATCCTATGATTTGGCTCCAGTTTTGAGAAGAAATTATTAAAGTGTTTCATCCTGCCAATTTTATTTAATTAGGGTTTATATTTGCTTGACAGGGTCATACAAATTGCCTAGAAGATATGAGGGCTTATGTCGTATCGGACGACAACCTCGGAACCTAGAACGAGTTAGGGCTTAAATCGTACAACAGAGCTATATGAATGTCTAAAGAAAATGGTGGAGGATTTATGCTGCGCTAGACAAACAACCTTGAAATCCTATGGATTGTTGTTTAATTTCTAGGAAAAGAAATAGTTTTGCTGGAGAAGACATGTTTTGCTGTTGAAGATGGTCGTGCTGCCCACTGCGTTAGCTCCAAGCTCACCGACGTGACGAGTTTAAGTTTTCTAGGGTGTCCAGTTATAGTGTTAAATCAAACGGCCCTATGGTTGTAGTCCTCTAAACATCCTATGCAAAAAGGAAACATGCTTGGAGTTATATAATATAAAACGTCCAATACAGGAACAAAACAATAGAATGCACGTGGAACAATAGTAGGCAAAACAGGAGCAGTATAACATGTTATATATGAAGAACGGTAGCAGGTAGAAAAAGGAAAAGTGTAACATGCTTTACAGGAAGAGCAGTAGCAGGTAGAAAACAGGACCAGTGTAACATGCTGTACAGTACGGTAGTAGGTAGAAACAGGAAAATTAAGTGCTGTAAAATGTAAAGCAAACTTGTACGCCCGTAAGATCCGATGTTCCTTAAGCATAGCAAACCTAAATGCAGCTCAAAAGTCCGAAAGAAATGTCGTCTAGGAAACCCGAGGAAAAGCAGAAAACTCGAGAAAATCAACGAAAAAGACTCAAGTAAAAGAAAATCCTCAAAACTTCCGGGGAAAATCTAGAAGGAAGGAAAAGTAACACGAGTGCCCTGTCCCAAAAAAACTTCGATAAAACAAAAAGAAGATTCAGATGAGATATGTATATGTACTCGAGGGTCCACGAAGGCTACTCGGTCAGCCGAATGTATAGAACCCGCTACTCGTCTAGAAGTGTGTCTTGAACCTCACTTAGGGGGCTATTTCTCAGCCTAAACAGGTATTCGTCAGGTGGACAACTAATTTTAAAACATATTTTAAAATTTATGTTTTTGACATACATAAATCTCGAAAAAGATTATCAAATTTTGTTTTATAAAGAAGAATATATTTTATATTTTGAAATAGATTTTAGCAATTTTTATTGTCCACAAGCTTTTTTTTTGAAATTCCTTTGTTATCCACGAGTCGATTACGCTGCCAGACGTAGAACTGCCAACATCCTGAGGAGGTTCGAGCCGACTACTGCTAGACTTATGTCGGTGAAGGATATCATATTCTATTGTTTATCAAATGCCTGGATCTTGATGTTATAGGATAGGACATCTTTCTGCTCTATCTTCGGTGTCTTTATCATCCACACCAACACCGTACGCCCCAAAACGACTACTTGCGATTTTGCTTGATGGT
The DNA here is from genome assembly GCF_001263595.1 of Phalaenopsis equestris. Taxonomy (NCBI): domain Eukaryota; kingdom Viridiplantae; phylum Streptophyta; class Magnoliopsida; order Asparagales; family Orchidaceae; genus Phalaenopsis; species Phalaenopsis equestris. The sequence continues at coordinate 308,419 of NW_018164980.1, read as the reverse complement.
TTCATGTATAGCAAAAGGCTATACATGGACATTTATGCATTGGGCATAAGCATCGAAAACCGAACCAAGAAGCAAGGAAAGAAAAGAACAAAAATGAGGTGAGAGAGAGGAGACACTGATCCATCTAAAACACCGAAAAGGAGATTGGATCAGTTCTCAAAACTCGTATCGAAAAGATTCGTATCAAAAAGATCTGGAAAAGTAGGGTCCGGGGTCTTTCCTAACAAACATAAAATATCTCTTTGCGTTGACTCTCCGAACCCTAAGAACACGGGATTAATCAAATCAACCAAATGCTCTCCCAAATAAAGCTTTGCAAATCCTCCCCAGATCCCAAAGTTGATATCAAAATCTTCCGACTTCCAACTTAATCCATAACCTCACATATCAAACAAACATAAAAATCTTCCCACAAAATCAAATAAATGCTCACGATCGGAATCACTACAAAGAGATGAACGGCAGGTAGGACTCACGGCCAAGGCAAAACCCGAGACACAGAAGGGGAGGAAACTCACGGCTGAGGCAAACCCAATGAACAACAAGTGAGGCTCACGGCCGGGGCGAGCCCAAATCAATTCTCTACAAGTTTTGATATACATAGGAGAGTGAATGCACAGGTTTTCATAAATCCATCTTAAACCAGCTCCAATTTCCCAAAGTAAGACTCAAAACATATGCCTAACTCATTTCGAATCAACTCATTTTATAGATAATGCACATACATATATTTTTGGATGACGCATTTGATGCCCCCATAATCGTTCAAGTTGTTCAAGCCCAACAAGAAGAGCCAAATCAAGTTGAGCACCCTCAATAAGTCTCACGGGTAGGAGTAGGAAGGAGCAGCCACTAAGACTCACAACCACAACCAATCCAAGGCACAACAAGTAAGGCTCAAGACCAAGGCTGCCAAAAGGAGCGGGGAAGCAAAGAGGGTCAACCGAACTCCCAAACCAAGGCACACATCACCTCAAAACAGAATTTGGCAAAATCAAAGCTGAACCACACCGCAAGCTCAAAACAGGGCTATCCCAAAGATAAGATCAAGCCCAACAAGGTCTAAAACCGCGACCTTCAAATGGCCAAAATAGAACCACCACAATCCAAAATCGAGCCCAACAATATTAAAATTCAAGCCTCCATAAAAAAAAGAAAGTTCTAGCCATTTCGAGCCAAAGCCGAGACTCCAAACCAAGCCAAAACCGAGCCCAACAAGAACCAAAAGCCAAAACAGAGCTCAACAAGATTAAAACAGGGCCCAAGCATTGATATAAATTCAGGCTTTAACGGAAATTAAAGTTCCAGCCACCTGTAGGTAAAACTGAGCCATCCAAAGCCAACAACCTGCATGTCTAAATATTCCAAGCGTACAACGATTCCAATAGATTTTTTTTTTGGAGCAGGGGTGATGCCTCATGAGGAGCTAAACCGAGTCCCACACATGTATAAAGAAATAAAATGAACTCTCTAGCATTCATTTTTAAGCAAGAGAAAGTCTTAAGATGCCAAAGCCGAAACCTCCCTAGCATGCATGAAAGCCCCAATAAATTCTTCAATATCTTATGCTAAACGAAAGATAAGCGGAAAGTTTAACAATACACATCACAACATGCTTGCAAGAGAAGTAGAAATTATTCCAAAACCATGCTTCAATTATCCAAATTGCTACCAACATAATTATGATAGGATAAACAAAGAACATGCCATATCTCCACCACTTTAAGCCAATATCCAAGTCTAATTCCTAAAACATGCTCACATTTCATCCTTCACATGCTTTTAAAGTGAATGCCTCAAAATATATGAATGTAAAGTGAACCGGCATGCTGTATCATCCAACAGAACCAAGTTCAAAGGCTCGACAGAGAGGAAAACCGAAAGGAAACAGGGCTCCAAAGAAAAGGAGGAAGAAGAGGTACCTCCTTAATGCTAAGGTAAAGCACTGCAACACAAGAATTCACCTCAAGGAAAAGCTCTCACAAAAATCTCCTCCTGGAATTCTCCCACAGCCAAAAATTTCTATCCCTCCTCTTAGAAAACTTTTTTTTTCAACCACCCCAAAAATCTCCAAAGAAACTGTGTTTATAGGCAGAGAATAGAGGAGAAGAGAAAGAAGACCACCTCCACGGCACTCGAATCGGGCCAAAGAAGAAAAGGGACGTGCTCCCTGCTCGCAGAGGGCGAAGCCATCGAAGCATCTCTCGAAGCATCAGCATCTCAGACCGAGCGGCAAGCCTAGTGGCAGCGAGGGAAGCATCGGGAAGAAGAGAAGATTTTCCATTCCAGTGTACCAGGAAACAAACTTCCCAGAGTCAAACTACCAAGAAGAGGAAAACTACAGCTCAGAGAGACTGGCACGGCTTCAAACAGGAAGGCCGCGGGCAGAAGAATGTCAGGCAAGGACGGACAAGGTCAACTTTCTCTCGCGTGAAGGAGGAAAAGCTCGCTCGGCTTGAGACCGAGAAAGGGAAAGGCCAGACGCGCGAACGGGAGAAGGAAGGGAGGCAGAGCTCAGACGCGAAGAGTGGGGAGTTAGGGCTTAAAGAGGAAAGGGGAAAAATGGTTTTATATAAATTAATATATACATATATACATATATACATATATATATAAGTAGGCAAAATCGACGTTCCGGAAGTACCGGTGCAGTCCGTTTTGTCATCCGGGGTCGCTCGGACGACGTTGTCGACAATCGGGTCAAAAACGTGTCAAAATTTGTCAAAATTCAAGTGTCAAAATTCAAATTTCACAAAATTTCGACCCGCGATCGATTGTTTCAAAAGGTTTATTCGAGTATTCGACAAGTAACAGTGCATGTGATGCGAATTGAGGTGATCGGACGCGCCGACTCTCCGAATTGCGAAATTTGGGAGCGCGGGAGTGCGAATTGTGCAAAAGGCCACTCTAAGGCTCAGGAAGGTCCTATAGGGATTCCCTTTTGGGTTTCCTCATGTTGGTTTCATTCTTCTAAGTGTTAGAAGTCGATATTACACATGCGAAACTCCAGAAGGGGACAGAAGTGGGTTAAATTTCTAAAATGAGGCGGGGCCCTTTCTAAGGATTTCTAAGGTTCTAAGATAGTTAAAGGGAGACCCCTAAGGCTAGATCCTAAATCCTACGAGAAAGACTAGACCTCACTAAAAATGAGGTCAACATGGTGTTGATGACAAAAAAAAGGTATGCAAGATACCCAATTCAGGAGTATGCAGCATATAAAAAGTTATCATCAGCTTATAAAATATTTATATCTAATCTTGATAATGTGCAGATTCCTAAATATATTAATTGGAGTAAAACTGTGGAAGAAGAAATTCAAGCATTAAAGTATAATGACACATGAACTCTTAATAAATTTACTCAGGATAAGAAGTCAGTTGGATGCAAATGAGTGTTCAACATAAAATATATATTTGATGGGAGTGTTGACAGATTCAAAGCCAGATTTGTTGCTAAAGGTTTCACACAAACCTATGAAATTTAGAATCAGGAGACATTCGCACCAGTTGCCAAATTGAATACTATTAAAGTTCTTTTTTCAGTAGCAGTTAACATGGAATGATGACCACTTCAACTTGACATAAAAAATACTTTCTTAAATGGGGATCTGGAAAAAGATGTGTACATGGCGTACCATTAGGATTTGAGAATGATTTTAGTAAACATTTTGTATGCAAACTCAAAAAGTCTTTCCATGAGTTTAAATAATCACCAAGGGCGTGGTTTGAAAGATTTGTTAAAACTATGAAATCCAATGGATATTTTCAATGTCAAGCTGATCACATATTGTTCATAAAACACACTCAAAGTGATAAAGTTATTGCTCTGATTGTATATGTAGATTATATGATTCTTACTGGCGATGCAACAACAAAAACAAAATCAACAAGCCTTTATCTCGCTAAAGGGGGTCCGCTGCATGAATGTTTTTTTTTTCATTGTCCTATTGAGTGTCATATTTTTATTTTGCTATAATAAATTAAAATCATTTTTATACAATATTCCAAGTCTCTTTAGGTTTACCTCTACCTTTTTTAACATAAGTTGAATCTAATACATCCACTCTCCTAATCAGATCATTAGTTGGTCGACCTTTAATGTAACCAAGTTATCTAAGACGACTCTCTCTAATCTTGTCTGCCGCAAGAGCTACACCAACCCTTTTCATGGATACATTGTCTTGCATCCTATCTCTAAGTGTCAAGTCATTCATCCACTTAAGCATTCTCATCTCAGCAACACTTAACTTAGTTTTATGCTTCTCTTTTAAAGGCTAACACTTAACTTACCACCATCTTATAAAATTTTTTATAAGTCTAAGCAGTTGTTGTCTATCACACAATAGACCTGATGCTTTCCTTTATTTCAACCATCCAACTTGAATTATACTAATAGCATCCCCATCTATGCCACCATCACATTGAACAATAGACCCAAGATATCTAAAACATTCACTCCTTTTAATGATTTGATCACTCATTATTACAACTCTACTACTAGATATACTACTACTAAAGCGACATTCCATATATTTAGTTTTAGATCTATTCAAATGAAGATCTTTAGTTCTAATGTGGACCTCCATAATTCAAGTTTTTCTTTAACTCTTTCTCTAGCCTTATCCATAAGAAGGATATCATCATCGAAAGGCATACACCAAGGCACATCCTCCTTTAAATGTCCAGTAAGAGCATCCAAAACTAAAGCAAAAACATACGGGCTTAAATCCGATCCCTGATGTAATCCAACTGCAATAGGAAAATTGCAATAGGAAAATACCAATAGGAAAATACTTAGTCAATCCTCCTTCTGTTCGAACGCAATTAACATATCTAGTATACATATTTTTAATGACTTGAATATAAGTCACATCAACACCTTTCTTTTCTAGAACTCTCCAAAGAACTTCTCTTGGAACCTTATCATAAACTTTTTCTAAATTAATAAAAATCATATGCAATTCCTCCCGATTTTCTTTGTACTTCTCGATCGAACCTCTCAATAAATGTATAGCTCATATAGTAGACTTGCCTAACATAAATCCAAATTTATTTTGAGGAATCTTTGTATCACGTCTTAACTTATTTTTAATTACTCTCTCTCATAATTTTAATGTATGACACATTAACTTAATTCCTCTGGAATATTCACATCCTTGTGCATTCTTTTTTTAAAAAAATAGGACCAAAATGCTCTTCCTCCACTCCTCAGACATCTTTTTAGTCTTTAAAATAATATTAAAAAGTTTAGTAAGCCAAAGTTTAGTAAGCCAAAAGTAAGCCAAAAAACTCATAAATCTCCAATATATTTCCACACTTTTATTGGGATATCATTAGGTCCGACTGATTTTCCACCTTTGATTTTCTTTAAAACATCTTCAACTTCTATTTTTACTAATGCGACGGTAAAAATAAAATGTAAGTGTTGGTCTTTGTGTTTGAAATCAAGGACCTAAGAAATATGTGGTCTTTTTTAGGTATGGAGGCAGCAAGGTCCAAGAAAGAAGTTGCTATATCACAGAGAAAATACATCCTAGATATGCTAAAAGAAACATGGTTGATTGGATACAAACCTGTTGATACTCCAATGGAATCTAAAAAGAGTTCTGGAAGAAGAAAGTATATTGTGAATAAGGGAAGATACCGGAGATTGGTAAGAAAATTTATCTATATGTCATATACTAAGCCACATATTGCATTTGTTAAGGGAAATGGAATGTTCTTTCAATAAACTTATACAAATGTTTTGTGATAGTCAAGCAACTATTAGTATTGCCAAGAATTATGGGCATCTTGACAAGATCAAGCATATTGAAGTTGATAGACACTTCATCTCTAAAAAAGTCAATGGGGGGAGTTATACAACTAAGCTACATCCCGACACACAAAAAAGTTGTTGTCTTCACCAAAGCTCTTTCTTTCAACACCTTCTCAAGATTCAATACCAAGCTCGGTCTCTACAACATCTATGACCTAGTTTGAGGGGGGTGTGAAAATTTGAGAAGATTTGGCTCTTTTCATTTTTACCTCTCTTATGTGGTTCGGCCACCACCTTTAAATCTCGAAGGAGTTGATTGAGATATCTTAGGAAACCTTTGATTGGTTTATTCTCTTCCAATTTTATGTCTTCTTATTTTTTTATTTAGAATTTTTTCATTTCCTAATTTAGGTGAAATATGCTTAGTATGCTTATAAATAATGAGAGATTGATTTCCCTATGTATGTGTGCTATATTTGTGAATTATAAAAGTAAGCAAATTTCCTCCCCAAATAAATTCAACAATAATGATTTTAGAATCATAGTTGAATTCTTAGACAAGTTATCATATATAATATCAATTTCTATGTCAATAAAACCAGCTATACTCGTTAACTCCGTCGTACATTCAACGAACTTTTTCTTTTCTCGAGCAGCGCTAACACTTGATGAGTTTGAATTGCTTTAGTGACGTGAGCCATAATATTAAGCATTATATGAATATTTATGAGAGTTTGATCAACACTATGCCTTTTAACATTCTTGCGTGGAATACAATGTTTGGAAGATGAAATGTTGCTTACTTTGTAGTATCAAAGTATTATTGTTACCGTATTTGCCCAATTAGTAGCTTGGGATGCATTCATATCAGTTTCTTTAAATCCTGATGATTCATTGCCATCCTATTTAATTTATCGAGTCCTAAATTATTGTACTAAGTGTGGATGTGGCTCAATCTCCGATTAGATTCCTTTCACCACAGATCTTTTTATCTTAAATTAGCTTGGAATTAGAATGTTAAAAAAAGTTGTTCTTGGAAAGAACATGTTAAAACAAAGGGTACTTTCCCCACATCAAAAAACATATTCTGATAATGATATATGTTAGACTAGAGAGAATGTGGTGCATAATTCTCATGTTTTCTTTATTCATTTTAAGATGCTCTTTACTTATTTTTTAACTATTGAATCAACTCTGACACTTCTTCGATGGTGAATTTGATTATTGTATTGCTCATTGCTGATGTTATTACCAAAATCTTCTGTTAATTTGTAATTTGCACCTTAGTACACTGTATTTGTAAGTCTTTGGCTCCTTTCATATTCATATCAACTTAATAATGTATTATTTGCAGTAGCGCAATTATCCATTCTAGTTTAAAAACTCAAACAAAAAAATTTTCCTCTTATTAGTTTTAGAAGCAGATTCACCATTGGATTGGAGAGGTTTCATGCGTCATAAAAATGGAAAAAACCATGCCAAAAATAACATATGAGAGAAACGAAGTAATTAAATATTATAAATATCTAATATAAATATATAATGCAATCATAGTCATTTAGACGAGCATATCATTTATATAAAAATATATAGAGGACATAAAGAATTTTATTTCACATCAAACATAATTTTCAATCGCAAAAACATAAAATTATATAACAGTGATAACTAATAGGCAACATTATTCACATGATCTACATGGTAAATAAAATGCAATGTATTTTTTCCTTCCAATCTTGGGAGTTATTTGAAGCCTGCTTTTCGCATTACTTCTTCCTTGCACATCTTCAACGAGAATGAAATCTTTTCTTCCAATTACAGTAATCCAATTATGTAAAATGCATCATGAATGCACAATGTCAGCTTGGATTTCTAATTGAAAGTATGGAACATATTTTATGATTATAAATGCTTTTTCAAAGAATCTAGTGCACACTTCATGGTGGTTCATAGAGATGAATATCAAATATTAAATAATTGCTTGTAATTTAATGATTGAATGCCATGTTACTGTTTTTGATGATATCTTGTTACACGATATGGAAATATAAAATCCTTCTAGGTAGAGTAATCTCTATTAACTACATAATATTTACTTGTGATATAATTTCCATCATATATATTAGAAATATTACAACTGATAATGAAATGGTATGTAATGAGTTGATTTTATTACTTCTTGAACTCATAGCAATTGTGATGCATTTTGGTTCACTATTCTCCTAGCTGACTCAAATGTTGCTTTCTTATTATGACTTGCCTTTTTTTTTCTTTCTTAAGGACCTTAACTTTAGTGTGTGTTCCATCTTTAATGCAAACATAATCCTATTTTTATAAATTATATTTGTAAGATCACTCGTATGATTTAATTTTATATCATCATGTATGACTATGGACGCACCTTAAAAAGACAACTTTATTATTTTGATTATATCTTATATGAAGTCTATGATTTCAACATTGGAGTCTGTATTTATTATTTCTCTAGATTGCTAATAGTTGAATTGAAAGAGTTCAAGAAAAACTTGGTGCATGCTTTGCGCTGATGATATTCTTCTTGTGGATAAGGCTAGAGGAGTCCAGAAAAAACTTGATTATGGAGGCCTACATTAGAGTCTAAGGGCTTTCATTTGAGTAGATCTAAAACTAAATATATGGAATGTAATTTTAGTGGTAGTAGATCTAGTGGTAGAGTTGTGGGTGGTCAAATCATTAGAAGGAGTGAACATTTTAAATATCTCGGGTCTATTGTTCAAATTGATGGCGATATAGATGAGGATGTCATTATTAGAATTCAAGTTGGTTGGTTGAAGTGGAAAAATGCATTGGGCCTATCGTGTGATAGAAAAGTACCACTTAGGCTTAAAGGGAAATTTTATAAGATGGTAGCGAGACCCGCAATGTTTTATGGCGCAAAATCTTGGCTTATAAAAGGGAAGCACAAAACTAAGTTAAGTGTTGTTGAAATGAGAATGCTTAGGTGGATGAGTGACTTTAAAATTAGGGACAAAGTGTGAAACGAACATATCTGTGAAAGGGTTGGTGTAGCTCAAACGGCAGACAAGACTTGAGAGAGTCATCTTAGATGGTTTGATCACATTGAATGTTGACCATCTGATGATCAGGTTAGGAGAGTGGATGTTTTAGATTCAATTTATGCTAAGAAAGGTGGAGGTAGACCTAAAAAGGCTTGGGCATGTTGTATAAAAAATGAACTTAATTTATTAGAATTAAATGAAAATGTGACACTCAATAGGAGACATCGGAGAAAAAGGATTCATGTAGCTGACCCCTTCTAGTGGGATAAAGGCTTGTTTTTGTTGTTGTTTTTGCTATTGTTGCTAAAGGTTGAATTGAATTACTGAATTATGAGCACTATGCTTGAGGCTATGCATTAACATAGCAGCTTATTTTTTAATGCATGCTAAGTTATCTACAATTAATTTTCTTGTTTGAATAAATCATGTAAGCTAGAAAAGGTTATCTTCTCATTCATACTATATCAACACAATCAGAATCTTATCAATGGTATAACCTAGAGATATGATTCATGTTGGATATTTCATTTAGGAAAAGATCTTTATATTTCTATTTTAGGTGCTTCTTGGTTGTCTGCATTACTAGTATGGTGAAACTAAATGCATTATATTTCCAAATTATCATTTGATTGTATGAAAATGGTATACAATTGTAAAATTTTGGTAATTATAAAGTTCACCTTTTAGTTCAAATTTGTTGTATTTAGAAATTTTCCAAGTTGGTTGATTCTAAATGCACCCAGAATTTGTCGTCGCAGCAATCGCATGTCATCACCCATCTTGGTCGCTCACTGGCTGTTGCATGCTTCCATTTGCTACCCATCGTCTTGTTGGCTGTTGCCCACTGCCACTTGCAGGTCGCGACTTTCATCGCCCATCAATCGTTGTCACCATTAATTTATTGCTATTCACCCAGCTATCGTTGCTCTCCTGGCATTTATTGGCCAACAAAAGGCTCTCCCATAGTTGCTGTGAAGTTTGCATTGATTTCATTTAAAACAAACACAAACAGTAATCTCTTGAATTTATTGTATACCATAACCAAACAACTTTTAATTATTTCAACAACACTATATTTTAATTTCACTGCATTTATTTTTCAACAAACCAAACAACCTCTTAGTTCATCTAAAAATACAAATATGGCACTCATTGTGGTAGCAATAACTCTTTGAACAGATATATTTGATGTCTACTCAGCTTTGTATCATCCTAAAACTCATTCCATTTAGATGAGCATTCTTTGTTAGCTTGTACTTGCTCAGTCATCTTTATATACCCATCTAATCCTACAAAATAATTATTCTTAAAAACATTGATTTTAAAAATTATGTGAATTAAATTAAAACTATCGTTAAAATGAGAAACAGATCCAAATGTGAGCAAGGATTTTGCAGAAGATAGCAAAACAGAATCACAATATATTAAATAAAATAGCCACGAGGTAAACTAAATATAATTGAAGGATTTAAATCTTAGATCAAATACCGATCCCTGCCTGCCTTTTTAACAATGAAATTTCAAAAAAAAAAAAATATTATGCATATATAACTTGAATTGGCTATGGCAGTGAAGTAGGAGCACATGTGGGCGGGTTATGGTCTGAAAGGACATCACGTTTGCTGTGTTGATGCTAGGATTCCACATGCTATGTTGGAGAGAGTTGTTGCATCATGCATCACGAGGTTGTGGATTATGGCTGAGTCAGTGACCGGTTTAGGGATTCAATGAGAGCATTGGTTTAAAAGGGACAAGGGATTTCAATGTTGAACTAACTGAGAAATTTGAAATGAAGCGAAAACAAAACTTTATAGGTATTCTAATCTGATTAAATTTTTGCTTGAATTTATTTTGCTTGTTATTACATTTTGTCTTCAAGACCTATACATCGATGCATCGCCTTTCCTCATTGAAGCTATTCTTATATTTATTCATCCTGATATGGGAATTTTTCACAAGAGTACAGTGTTTTTAGTGTGCTTCATGAAGAAGTTCTTCCTATTGACTTTTATTTCTATGTTTTTATGCAGGATCAATACATGACTCCTACTGATTTCAAACTATTATTGTCCGTAAAACTCAAGGAAATGACTGAACGGGGAAAATTGATTAAGGTAACAGGTTTTCTTGATTTATCATAGTAGATCTAATGTTGGTTTAAAACATTTGTATTACTTCCACCATCCTAAATGTCAAGCATTTCCTGCTAATAAATCAGCCAGATGACTTCAGCTTGTGATGACTTGGTTAAAAAGATTCTATGGCTTCCTCTCCAAGTTTTAGTGCCGAGTATAATGGCTTAGCTTATTGCAGGCCCGATAAGTAGAGCTGAGTGAAGATAATTCATTAACTAATGGTTTTCAACTCTTATTATTACGTATATATGGCACAATGTCCGGACTAATTGTTCTTGTTTTGAGACTTGACCATGGAGACAATTTTGCTTATTGATAATTTACTGAAAGCATGTCTTATTATCTTTTTCGAGCTCTAAAATAATGTTTAATGAATACGGTATTTAAATTGGTATAGGTTTATGTTAAGGATCACTGTTAAAAATTTGTCTCATTTTTTATTTATTATTTAGTTTCTTACTAAGATATTCTAGGCATTTTTGTGCATGCTATTTGATGATATAGTTTGTTATATGAGTTTTATTTTAAAGCAAGTGAAAATTACAATAATAGAAGAAAATTTTGGCAAATGCATGAAGATTAGTAGAACAGTGTCCAAGCACATCATATGTAATTTTATTGGTGAATTCAATAAATTTTCAACATTTTTGTGGAAGTAAAACTGATATTTATTTTTCAATGTTACCTAAAGATCAATTAATTAATTCATGTGCTTGGCGGAAGAAAGGAGCATAAAAATAATATTCTCAATTATCAAATTACAACTCTTTTCCTTATATAATAAGGAAAATGACTAGGATAAACTTATTACAACCATTACAACTTAACATATATGAGGTAACTCAAGAAGATAAGAAATATGACATACAAAAAAAAAAAAAAAGAGTATAACCTTAAAATAGGAAACTATGAATTTCACACTCCCTCTCAACTTGGTCATAGATGTTTTAAAGGTCCAACTTGGTATTCAAATTAGTGAAGATATTTAGAGGTAGAGATTTTGTGAAAATATCAATGACCTGAAGTTGAATCGGAATGTAGATCAAGTAGTGTCAATTGACATTTTTAGAGATAAAATATCTATCAATCTTAATGTTTTTTATTCTGTTATGACACATGGTTTTTTGCAATATTAATTACAACTTGGCTATCATAGAAGATCTTTATGTGATTGACCGTGGAGTATCCCAACTCACTTAGTAACATTTGGATCCATATTCCATCACAATTTCTCAAAGCAAGTGCTTAGTACTCAGATTCTGCATTGCTTCTAGAAATTATTGTTTGATTTTGGCTTCTCTAAGTGACAAGATTTCCTCTGACATAAAAATAATACCCAAAAGTGGGCTTTATATCTGTGTGTTTTCCGGCCCAACTAGCATCAGTGTAACCTCTACCTCCTCTTTGTTTGATTTCTTAACAATAACCCTCTGTTTGAGGTTGACTTCTTAGTAAATCTCAATATTATGTAAATCATCTCCAAATGTTCTTTATTCGGACTATTCATATGTTGACTCACAATGCTGACAGAGTAAGTAATATTAGGTCTAATTTGCGACAGGTAGATAAGCTTGCCCACCAATTTCTGGTATCTTTCTTTTTACACGTGTTTTTTCACCCCTAAATGTATTTTTTTGTTAAAGTCCATAAGAGCTTCAACAGGTTTGCATCCCAACATTCTTGCCTCTTTTAGTAGATCTTGGATGTAATCTTGGGATATCACAATACTCATGTTGGACCTGGTTACTTCCATTCCCAGAAAGTATCTCATCGCTCTTAAATCCTTAATTTCAAATTCAGTGGCAAGGATTTTCTTGATCTTCCCAATCTCTTTTTCATCATCACCTGTCAGGATCATATCATCTGCACATCCAGTGAGTTTAGCCATCTTACCTTCTTGTGTATGTTTTATGAACATCTTATGATCCACTTGGCATTGGATATATGCATTAGATTTTATAGTCTTGACGAACTTGTCAAACCAAACCCTTGGAGATTGTTTGAGTCCATAAAGTGATTTTCTTAGTTTACAAACTAGATGTTTATTTGAGTTATTTTCCATTCATGGTATGATTTCCATATGCACTTCTTCTTCAAGGTCTACGGTCAAAAACACATTCTTGATATCAAGTTGGTGCAGTTCTTATTCTTTATTCACTGCCAAGGAAAGAACTATTACAAAGTTTAACTTGGCCACTAGGGCTAAGGTCTGTTAATAGTATATCTGGCTATCCCATAGACTGAGTGAAACATTTGGCCACCAACCTAACCTTGAACCTTCAATGCTCCCACTGCTTTGTACCAGACATTGAAGACCTATGCACCCGACGACCATTTTTATCTGGAGGAAGCTTTGTAAAGATCCATGTTTCATTTAGATCAAGTGTTTGGATCTCCTCTTCTACTGTCTTTTTTCATTATGCAATTTGAAATGCTTAATGAATGGACTTAGGTATTTGCACATTGTCAATGTTAGATAAAAAAGTTTAATAAGTTGATAATAACTTCCCATTGATAACATAATCCTGGATATGATAATTTGTGTAATTTTCCCCGTCTTCTTCACTGGATTTCACTTCCCTTTAGAACTTTAGAGATGTGTGAATTCATGCTTGGTAATGAATAGTTTTGTGGTTGCATATTGTCTTTATCCTGTTCAGTGAATATTTTTCCCTAGTATGCACTCAAAGTTTCTTGTTGTCAATCTCAAGTTCGATGTTCTCAACTGGTGGAACTTGGGAGATAGGATGGTTAAAAGAAAGGGGAATAAGTTGTGATGACTCTAGATTAGTGTGTGTTTCACAAGTAGTGTAAAGAAGTAAAAATAGTTGTGATGACCCTCGATTAGTGTGAGTATCCAAAATAGTGTCCTAAGTCTGATATTCACCTGAACTCTCCCCTTGAATATCATATTTGGGTAGTAGGTTGGTTTTCAAAGAAGACAACATATGTGGACTTATAATATATTTTTTTTAATGGGAGAATAACACTTTTATTTCTTTTATTTGAAGATTGCCAAAGGAAGATACATTTGATGGCTTTTGTGTCAAGCGTTGTGTGGTTTGGTTGGTGAATGTGAACAAAAGAGAAGACCAAATATTTTTAGAGGAAGATTGTATGAGATGGCTCTGACATGAGGGTATTTTTCCATCACAATATTAAGAGGGGCTATGAATCTAAGTATCCTGCTTAGCATTCTATTAATGAGGTTGGTGGTTATGAACATGACTTCTCTCAAAAAAAATTTTGGGACTTTGTGGGAAATAACTATAGACCTAGATATCTCGAGAAGATGTCTATTCTTCCTCTTAGTTATCTCATTTTATTGTGGACTTTGAATGTAGGAATTCATATGGATGATATTTTTCTTTGCAAGGTAGTGTCTAAGGATACAATAGAAATATTCTTTTACATTATCAGTTTTGAGGATCTAAATTTCATATTGGAATTGAGTGGAAATCATTTTGTAGAATGACTAAAAGATTTGTGCAGATTCAAATTTTCTTCATGAGAAATATCTAACTGGTTTTAGTGTGGTCATCATTAAAAGAGAAACCATCTGACTCTATTGATGGTTTTCGATTTTGATGGTCCGTTAATGTCATTGTGGATGATAGAGAAAGGATGTGAGGGTTTATATTGCAATAGATGATAGGCATGACAAGTATGTTTAGCTAATTGACTGGATTAACACCGATAAAACTCTAGTTTTTATTAATGGATGAAGGTAAAGTTTTGCAACAGGGATTTCTGGCTGTAAGGAAGATTCGGGGAGGACTTGCAGGCCGGCTAAAGGGATTATGGCAGCTGTCAGGAGAAGTTCCGGCTACGAGAATGAGTTCCTGCGGCTATAGTAAGAGATTTTGGTGACCGGAATGTGTTCTTGCGGCTGTTGGAGTTCTCTTTGTAGGTTTGGGATTTCCACTAGAGCAAAAAAAATCCAACCAAAGCAATAGCATGGGGCAGAAGTGACGCCTGACAACTGAGCACTGGAAGGAGTGGCGCATGACAGCGAAGCACAGGGAAGCCTAACCTACAGGGAAAGAAGCTGTTGTAGGAAGACAATCCGACAAAAGGAAATGGAAGCCTGCAAGGAAGATCACCTGGATGAAAGCTTGCCGACTGGTGCGCCCAGGTCTGGAGGATGGTTGGAGTATGCTCTAATCCCTTAGCAGGACGATTGCAGGGAGAAGAAGCAGGAGTCGGAGCCGGAGCTGGGAGGGTTTGCAGGATTGTCGGAGGCTGCCCTAATCTCGCGCAGACGACCCATGAGGAATACGTTGCAAGCGATGCATGGGAATATGTAGCAAACTTTGTAGGAAGGAATCTTCGTAGTCGTCGCAGTCGATGCAGTAAGAAAATTTCGCAAATGACGCAGGTTAATGTCACTGTCGACGCAGAAGGAAGACAACGCGGATGATGCAGGAAAATGACAGATGAATATGAACCAAACTTTGTTGATTGTGGACGTCACAAACAACGATTTGTAGGGATGCAGACATCGCAAACAATGTCGTCGAGGGAACTAGATGCAATTATCCGAATCTGGAGGAGCGCCTAGAAGGAAGTATATAGTAGTCGAAAGTTTGCAGGTATATGGTCTGTAAGGAGGAAATACCTAGAAACACCTAGAAGATTGTAGGTATATGGTAGCCAAGGACGCTTGTAGGAATTGGAGATGATCGTATTCTGTGTTTGAGGATCTAGGGTTTATTCCCTAGCTCTGATAACATGAAGAAAGGAAGAGAAAATTAATATTCTCTTATTTCTCAATTATCAACTTACAACTATTCTCCTTCTTATATAATGAGGAATGACTATGACAACATAATTACAACTATTACAACTTAAGAATGATAAACTAACTCAAGAAGAAAAGAAACATGATGTAACAAAAAAGGAATAAAAGAGAATAACACTAAAACTGAAAACTCAGAATTCCACAATTTTCACCATTTACGTGGAAGTAAAATTGATAGTTATCTGTCAGTGTTACCCAAAGATCAATTACTTATTTTATGTGTTTGGCTTAAACTAGTCGAATTCATTATATGCAATAATAATGATATAGATGTCGACATAATTTTTACATGTATTGCAACAATGAAATGAGTGTCGGCCGAATAAATGTCGTGCATTCTTTATTTAGGATTTAACTTAATCTAATTTATAGATATATATGTGATTATAATTTTATAAAATAATATTTTTAACTTTGGAAAATAATGTTTCAATTTAATTTATATATGACTATAATTTTGAAAAATAATAATATTTTAATTTAGAAAAGTGTGACCGGATGGAGCTCACACATTTGATAGTCTAGATGGTTGAGCTAGATACCACAATTAGTACAGTATCCCGAAGGATAAACATACCATTTGTTAGTAGGCTTAACCACCTGAACTAAAGAATTTCTGACATCTGTTTGTTCTGTGAAATCATTTTTTTTTATAAGCCGACAAGTTCTCATATTTAATACGGGAGATTAAATATGATTTATATTAAGCTGGTTACTTAAGTTTTTTATAGAGTCAAACCCCTATAGTTAATTACATCTTAGGCAATTGAAATCACCTAAGAAGACTCTCGATTAAGATTAGTGGTTCTTTCTTCAAGATTTCAAAGTTTAGGCTTTCATGGTTGGATATAGTAAAATCGAAAGAGAATGACTCAAAATAGGAACAGTTATTTTAAGATTTCAAAGGAACGAAAAGTATGGCATGTCACCGATCTGAGAAAACTCCGATGACTTCCAAACTATCCTATTATTTTGCTTAAATTTTGAAAAAATGTTATATGAGTGTTTCATCCTGCTAGTTTTATTATTTAGAACTTACACTCGCACGACACCCGATTGTGCAAATGACCTAGGAAGATTGAAGGATTTACGTGTTACCGAACGACGACCTCAGAATCCTAAAGAGAATTAGGACTTATAATAAACAATAGAGTGGTGCGATGCAAAGGCCTAAAACTGAAGTGAGAATTTATGTCGCACTAAGTGTACTACCTCGATGTTCTATGGGTTTGTTGTTTATTCTATGAAAATTTCAACTGAAGGTCGTCCTTCGCTTCGCTGTTGTGGTCTCGATCGTCGCCCTCCGTTCGCTCGCTTCCTCGTTCTGCTTCCTGGGAAGGATACTTCAAGCTCCTTAACTCATCAATCATAGGTTCAGAGTTTTGGTGTGTGTATATATATACAGTTGTTAGGTCAGTGGCTCGCCATAGGGTGCCTTCTAAACCGGGTGTCCTACTGTCCTCTATCCTAAAGGCTTCTGCAAGTTTATAGAAGTTACATGAATAATAAAACGGAAACATGCTACGAATGCAGTAAACAATAAACAGTAACATCGCAAGCATGAATTATATGAATATGCAGTAAAGTGCGGTAAAGAAAATATACAATAAAATGTACTGGAAAGAAGAAAAGGGCAGTAAAATGTACAACAAAGAAAAGCAATAAGATGTGCAGTAAAGAAGGTAAAACACTGTAAATATAAAACAAACCTGTATACCTGACGGATCTGCTACTCCTGCAAATGGGGCAGTGTCGCAGGTAAAAGTAAACGAGTACGGTGGAAAATTTAACTGATGGGTAACCATGTATTAATATAAATAAGAATGAATAACAAAATATCACTTGGAAAACTCGAGGAAAGCCACAAATGACCCACAGTAACTCGAAGGAAACCATTGGAAACGCAAAGAAAATCTGAAGGAAATCACGAGTGATCTACAAAGACTCGAATAAAATTGTATGAAACGTACGAAAAATCAGAGGAAAGAAAGAAAACCGTAAGCATTCGGGTCGGGGTAGGCTCAGATTTTAGATATTCTCGAGGGACTTCGAAGGCAACCATCGGTCATCCGTATATATAGAGCCCGACATGCAACTAGAAATTTCCAACAATACAACCTTAGGAGGGAAATCATTAGCCCAATACAGATAATTGACGAGTAGACAATCGAATTATTTTACTTAAATTTTATATTTTGGCATGCATATAAGCAAAATTTATATTTATTTTTGTAGTCAAAATATTTTGCAAATAGGGTATATGTTCGTATATAGGAATTAAATGGCATGTATGTAAATTTCCTGCGACTCTAGCCAATCAAAACTTCCCATTTCAGCCATTGTCTAACCATATTTTATTACATCTATATAGGTATAAATGCAAAATGCAAGAAGAATGCAAGCATTTGTACAATTTACCAACGGTTCTAATGCAAGAGGATATGTTCTTCCACATTTTTTTTTTGCAGCATGCCAAGCGTTGCCCTTTTAATGAGAGCACTCTTTCATAATTGATCCAAGTTATGGCAAGAATGGTATCCCAATCCTATTAGCAGCTTTTCCTCCATTTAAAATCAGCAAGAAGGCAACATGGACACAAAAGGAAATGCGACACTCCAAACTAAAGCTTGGCCAAAATGATAACTATCATGAGCGACAAAGGGAAAGAAACCAAATATTCATGTCATAAAATGGAGCAATTAAACTGGAAAAACTAGGTCATTAGCCAGTTAACCGAACCACCCAGCAAGCAAACCGGGCCAATTGGTAAAAAAAAAAATCTTTCAAGCATGGCTAAGGCATCCCATAGATAAATACAAATGGATTCGGTGGTACGTATGTAAATCTTCCAAAGTTCACACAGCAGTTCAATAATTTAAACTTCAGAAATATGCTTTGGCCCAGCCCGTAAGAAAGAATGCTTCCAGGAAGCTTTCTGAGAAATCTGATATCTCTGCAGAAGCAAACCGGAAGGAATCTTTGCAGTTTGTTTGAAAGGGTATATTTTTTTATTATTTTTATTTTATACCCTAAGGCAAAGAACTTTATGAGTATTCTGATTACATATAAGTAGATGTAGAAGGATCCATGGCAATTCATGCAACCAAAGCTCATGATAACTTCTCAAGCATATGTTAAGTCTGGACTAAAGCACAAATTCTGTAAGCATAAAAAGAATTACTGGGTCATAGTGCACATTTGCATAGAGTTTATATTTCCTCAAACCTGGAAGCCGATGTTTGAGCCTCAACTTTCTTCGGCACAGAGACAAGATAAAACAAATGGCTCTTTTTAAGAATTAAAAAAAAACATAGTATAGCAGCAGTGATTCCAAACAAACAAACGCAGCCTCTTCCTTGATTAAAAAAAAAAATAGAGAAACTTGGCAATGGATGAAGGAGGAAGGGAGGGATTACCTCACTTGCTGCTCTACTCGAATCCAACAACAACAGTGAAAATCAAGCTTCACTCACAGAACTTCCAAAGAATCTCAAGCACACGCACAAGATGAGCCAACCAACAAACGAAAATGACAAAAACCCGAAACATCCCTCGAAGAAGGCCTTTTATAGCCGAAGGGGAAGGAGGAGAAAATACCCTCGACTTGTCGGAGGTGAGGCGACCCGAGAAAAGGACAGGAGAAAATGGCAACCATGAGCAGGGCATGAGGCATCGGAAAGAAGAGGTTTTGCCAACGAAACACTTCGAAGGGGCAGGCTCCACGGGTCAAACTTACCCGAGTAGGCAACCAAAAGGCCACGAAGACCTCGCCCGACGAGCTGAGGCAGGCGAGGTTTCGGGAAGTAGCATTTCGGGCAGAGGGTGTCGGAGCGAGGCTAAGGAGTCAACTTTCCATTGCATGAAGGGGAAGGTTCGAGAGCATGGCGCGGGAGAGGGAATGTCGTGAGCGAGCTAGGGTGCGGCTAGGGCTCCGCTTGAGGAAGGAGGCCAGCGCAAAGGCTCGAGTCGAAGGAGAAGGGTTGCTCAAGTGGGGGAAAGGGCACATGTGAGTTAGGGATTTAGGAAAAAGAAATCTTTTTATTTTATTTTATTTATATATTAGTTTTATAAAGCTTGATATTTAAACTCTCTCAATTTACGCACTTTTCGCTCGTGCACAAAACCGTATCGAAATGGGTGTTCTCTCTAGCTAAAATCGACGTTCCGGAAGCGCCGACACGGTCCGTTTTGTCATTCGGGGTAATCCGGACGACTTCGTCAATGATTGGGTCAAAAATGTATCAAATTTGATTTTCTTAAAATTTTAGTTCGCAATCGATCGTTTTGGCGACTGATTCAAGTTTGAACAATTGTGAAACCCCTTTTACAGGTGCAGATGACGTGCATTTCGATATTTATGTGCATCGAGCGCGTAAATTGTCGTATTCGAGCATCGTGAGAGTGCGCGGAAGTCACAATAGGTTTCCTAAGGCTTTAGATCCTATGGGTACTCAATTTGAGTTTCGTTACATTGGCTTTAGTCGACTCAACCAAACGTTGAGGATTTAGAACCACCCATCTAAAATTGTAAGGAGTCAAGAAGTGGCTCGAATTTCTAGTTGGTGCGGGTCCCAGACTAGTCCTCTAAGAAAGTCCAACATAAAATTCTAAGTTTAGACCCTAGGCTCTAAGAAGAAGAAGAGACCTCACCAAAAATGAGGTCAACAATGACTTCTATCCAAATTTTGTAGGACAAATTCAGAATGTTAAGATGCATATGGGGGTGAACTAAGAAAGGCTAGGGAGATGATTATGTTGGAGGGATGTTGGGAATATAATCTATTATGCTAGAACACGACAGACCTGTGTATTTTCTGCTGTGCATGGAGAGCAAAAATGCTCCGATAAGACTTGTATAGAATAAATATGGAAGGATTAAGAAGATAAAATTGTAAGTTAAAGTTAATATGAGTAGAAGTAGTCCAAATGGATTTTATCTAAAAAATATTTAGTGCCTCATGTAGCTCTCAATAGGAATGGATGGATGAGGAAGATTCATAGGGCTAATTCCAAATAGTTGGGACAAGGATGCTGTAATTATGTTGTGTCTCAAACATTTTACTTATTGCTACTTGAACAGGTGAAACGCAAATATAGAATTGCACCAAGTTTGGCCATCATGGAAGGTAGGGAATTGAAAGCATCACATCATGAAGGAAGGCAGAAAGAAAACTTGAAGGAGGATAGAGATGATAAGTCTTTGGCCAAATTTCAAGCTGATGCTGAACTAGCATGGATGAGAAATATGACAGCTCAAGAGGCAGCTGCTGCTGCTGCTCAAGCAATAGCTGAGGCAGAAAAAGCAATGGCCGAGGCTGAAGAAGCAACACGAGAGGCAGAAGCAGCTGAAGCTGATGCTGAAGCAGCACAAGCATTTGCAGAGGCAGCAATGTTGACTCTGAAAAGCAGAAATACAAATAAGCTGGTATTGCTTTCATTTTAATCCTTAAAATTGTATGTTTTTTTGTTATTTGTTCTTTATTTAAACTCTATAGTAGTTTAGTATGAATTACATTTTTTCAGCTCTTAATTAATTGTGCTTCCTCGTGTGTCAATACCCTCTAGAAAATAACTTTCCATACCATTCAAATAGATTTGAAGATATTCGACTGATTTTGTTAGGAGACGCAGTGGTGTTTATTGCAGCAGACTCTTTACATTTATGTGATTTCAAACATTACACCAATTATGGAAGTTAGGCAACTATATTCAGTGCTCGATGGATGGTTAGGAGACGCAGTGGTGTTTATTGCAGTAGACTCTTTACATTTATGCGATTTAAATCATGACACCAATTATGGAAGCTGGGCAACTATATTCAGTGCTGGATGGATGCCATTGTGGGTTATAATGGGTAAAAGTTTGAACAAGCAATCATGACTTTATTGCATAACAACTTGGATTGTTAAATTTAGAGCGATATGTAGGAAAATAAGATTCATTTAGAAGCGGTTCAACCATATATGAAGAGGAAGAGCTGGAGGAGGAAAGGCTTCATTATTTTCAAGTATGGTTACTACATGTGAAAAAGACAATCTAATTCACTTTTGCTTCAAATAGCACCATTACATTTTTAATCTAACCTTTACATTGTGTCTGCATTTGCACGGCAAATAATTTAATTTTATCTTAGAACAAAAAGGAAGGTGCAGCCAACGTGCAAACACTTTCAAATATTTAAATAAAAGATCATTATATCAAGTCATAATATTTTTATCATACTTTCATACATAAGTTAAAGAAACTCAATTATAAAATGATGCATTGAACTTAGTTAAATGAAAAAAAAAACTTAATATGTATGGACTCAAGCATATTTTCTTCTTATATACTCAGACATAAATTGCTAACCTGTATCATATGATTTCTGTACAACTAAAAAGTTAAAAACTTGTCATTGAAAAAGAAAATGAATTATTGTATAAGTCCAAGTATGTGGCTGTAAAAATACGTTTATCTTAAAACTAGAAAAACATAAATTAAAGCATAATTCTGTTAAAGGAATAGTTAGAGTAATGTCTATTGAAACTAATTGAATTCAGACTTAATAATTTAGACATGTGGAATGACGATTAAAAAATACATTCATTTGATGAGTAGATAAAAGTAGTGTCATGGATTTAGGAATGCAGGGTAGATCTAAGATGAAATAGATACAAAGTATTGAAAATAATTTACAAAGAATAAGTTTAATGTTCCCCTACAATACTTGATGAAAATAAATTGACATAAGAATTTGTAAAGCTGAGCCCAAAGGCAAATGATGATGAGGAGAACTTTAAAGTCATTTATGTTTGTTAATTTATTTTAAAATGCTGATGTTTTGTATGTTACCTAATTCTGCATGTTATTTTTACACTTCTGAATTATTGTCCATCAGAAAATATTGATAATTGGACTAATTTCTAGCAATTTAAATTTAGTGAACTGATGTAAACTATTGTAATATCAGGTTACAGTTTTTTCATGACTTACAAAGTATCCCCATGGGTTTTACCAAAGTTCTTATTTTGGAAAGATGCTTGATTCTAAGTGGAAAAAAATACAAGTGGCAATTTTTGTTATGCGCATTTTAAACCTCAGAACAATATGAGTTTTGGTAAATAATAGCATGGCAAACCTAAACATAGAAGAAAACAGTTACAACCTAACCAGTAACCACCAATGTATTAAATATCATGTGTAGGAGGGAGAAAAGAGTTAGCAATATTTTTTTAAATATCTAGTCAAGTTCGATTTGAACTTAAAAGAGCTTTTAGTATTTTTGAACAAAGTGTTTCTTATGGGAAAAGTTCTAATTTTACATTTTGAAATATGATATATGTAAAATAATTGACATTTAATTTAACTATTTAGAAATAATATGAATTACTATAAATTAGATAAATGTTATATAATTAAATCTTAAATATAAATAATAACCATCAATATTAGGGAATAAAAATGGCATACTAATTGTAAAATATTAATTTTATTATGCATATGATATTTTTATTAATGCATTTCATAATCACATATCATACTATTATTTAAAAAGTGGCTTGTAATTTTACCAATCTATAATACTGAATATTCAATTAAAAAAAAATCATTGACTTCAACTTAAATATTTTTCTTATATATAAGGGTTGCATTGAATACTAAGAGTTGGAAATTATAGCATAAAATTATTTTTATGAAGGCATTATAACTGTATTATGAATGTATGATGAAAATAAATAGTCATGACAACACCAAGAGTTAATTTTGATTTTGAATTATGATCTTTGTATATTTTTTCAATTACTCATTAAGCGTTGTATTGTATCTAGAAATCTCTAATTCTCTATGGATATCATTTTAGAATGATAAACCAGGTTATTTGAGTATAAAACTCATCAAGTATTTTTTTTCCTTTTTTTTCTTTTCTAATTTACTTTCTCAGTCATTCTATTTTGTTTTGTTCAATGTGATGGTGATATAGATGTGGTTGTTATTAGTAGAATTCAACTTGGATGGTTAAAGTGGAGGAATGCATCTGGCCTATTGTGTGATAGAAAAGTACCACTTAGACTTCATAAAAAAATTATAAGATGATGGTGGGACCAACAATGCTTTATGGAGTAAAATTTTGGCCTTTAAAAGAGAAACATAAAACTAAGTTAAGTGTTGTTGAGGTGAGAATGTTTACGTGGATGAATGGCTTGACACATAAAGTCAAAATGCAAAACGAATATATTCGTGAAAGGCTTGGTATAGCTCTAGTGGCATATAAGATTAAAGGGAGTCGTCTTAGATGGTTTGGTAGCATTAAACGTTGACCATCTGATGATCCGGTTAGGAGAGTAGATGCTTTAGATTCTTCTTATGTTAAGAAAAGTAGGGATAGACCTAAAAAGACTTCGGTATGTTGTATAAAAAATGATCTTAATTTATTAGAATTAAATGAAAATACGACACTCAATAGGACACAATGGAGAAAAATGATTCATTTGGCCTACCCCACTTAGTGGGATAAAAGCTTGTTGTTGTTGCTGTTGTATTATTCATTTTCCTAGTAAAATATTGATGTTTTTTCACGAGTAATTTTGAATCGAATAAAATGTATTTGTATAATTTAAAATTTTTATTAAATGCTCCTTAAGTGGCATTTACATACACACGACACAATTTTTATGCATAGGTTTATTACAGCAAAGTGACATTAATATAAATATAAAATCATAGAATTTGATTTGTAAATACATCATAATTATGTGGCATGTAAATTTATCCTAAATTTAACACAACATAAAAACATTAAAAAATAGTAGAAAAAGGTTGCATTCCCGCTCGCCTGAAATCTTGTTCATCTTCCATTTCAAGTGGACCACATTAGTTCCCCTCCCCTTTATAAATTTAATTTAAAAACCTTGCCTTCACATTTACTCCACATTATAGGGGTTGGAGCTGCCGAGCTGTTGGAAAAGTGAGTTGTCGGCACGGTGGGTGTGAGAGCGGACGGGAGCCATCGGGCATGCTGGTTGAAACGACACCGGTTGGAAAATGCCAGATGCAGGGGAAAAGGCCAGCGAGCAAAAAAAATTTGCGAGTTTCTGTGCCAAGGGGGGAGATTATGCGGTCGGACGACTTCATCCTTCAGTGCTTGGAGCACATATAATACACACTCTTTTCTTAACATGCTAATAGAATAGCTACTGAACTCCTTCGAGGCGATCATATCATCACTCATATCCAGTTGCATCATTTCTACTCCATTTAAGCAGTCTAACGCATTTCAATTTTCTCTTCAGGCTGTCTTTAAGATTTTTTAAATCCAAAGTTGATTTTTTTAGACATTCATTGTCTTGGTTGTTGCCTCTGGTTCCTTTAAAAAACATGCCCGCCCATCATCATTATTGTTAGCCTTGTACTATCTATACAACAACAACAACAACTACTACAACAAAGCCTTAATCTCACTATGTGGGATCGGCTACATGAATCCTTTTTCTCCATTGCGTCTTATTTAGTGTCATATTTTCATTTAGTTCTAGTAAGTTAAGATCATTTTTAATACAATAAGCCCAAGTCTTCCTAGGTCTACCTCTGCCTTTCTTAACATAAGTCGAATCTAAAACATCTACTCTCCTAATCGGATCATCAGATGGTCGACGTTTAATGTGACCAAACCATCTAAGACGACTTTCTCTAATTTTATCCGTCACAGGAGCTACACCAACCCTATCACGAATATATTCATTTTGCATTTTGTCTCTAAGTGTAAAGCCACCCATCCGCCTAATCATTCTCATCTCGGCAACACTTAACTTATTATTATGCTTCTCTTTTAAAGGCCAACATTCAGCGCCATAGAGCATTGCAAGTCTCACCACC
>NW_018164980.1:280693-282537 GCF_001263595.1 Phalaenopsis equestris | reverse complement strand
AGACCATCCATAACTAAAGCAAAAAGATGTGGGCTTAAAGTTGACCCCTGATGTAATCGAACAAAAATAGGAAAATGTTTTGTCAATCCTCCTTCAGTTTGAACACAAGTAACAGCTCTAGTATACATATCTTTAATGACTTGAATATAAGTCATATCAACACATTTCTTCTCGAGTACTCTCCAAAGGATATCTCTTGGAACCTTATCGTAAGCTTTTTCTAAATAAATAAAAATCAAATGTAGGTTCTCCTTATTATCTCTGAACTTCTCCATCAAACCTCTCAATAAATGTATAACTTCCATAGTAGACCTGTCTGGCATAAATCCAAATTGATTATGAGAAATTTTTGTGATGCGTCTTAACCTATGTTCAATTATCCTCTCCCATAATTTTAAAGTATGACACATCAACTTAATTCCTCTATAATTTGCACACTCTTGTGCATCCCCTTTATTCTTAAAAATGGGGACCAAAATACTCTTTCTCTACTCCTCAGGCATCTTTTTAGTTTTTAAAATAATATTAAAGAGTTTAGTAAGCCAAGAAACTCCCACATCTCCCAAATATTTACACACTTCAATTGGGATATCATTAGGTCCTACAGACTTTCCCCCCTTGGTTTTCTTGAAAGCCTCCTCAACTTCTTTTTTGCTAATGCGACGGTAGAAATGAAACGTTTTATTATTATTCGTGATATTAAGATCACTAAGGTCGATCGTATTTTCAGAAACTTCATTAAAAAGTTTATCAAAGTAACTCATCCACCTATGTTGAATATATTTTTTCTAATAAAAGTACTTTTTGATTTTCATCTTAATACACTTGAGTTAAATCTTTACTTTTCTTTTCTCTTTGTTTGGCTAGTTTATACATATATTTTTCACCCTCCTTAGTATCTAATCTATTATAAAGATCATTAAAAGCAGAATTTTTAGCGTCACAAATTGTTCTTTTAGACTCTCTGCGGGTCGTTTGATATTTTTCTCAGTTCTTTAAGCTTTTACATTTAAACCAATTTTTAAAACATAACTTCTTATATTTTATCTTTTCTTGCACATTATTATTATTCCACCACCAACTTTTATTTTCTTATATAGATAGTACAAGGCTAAATGTTCTTTTAGCCTTGTACTATCTATATGCAATTTATTTTGTGAATGGATAGTCTTCATTCGTTTCTATTGAATGTTGCTTGAGATTTTAAACATAATATTTGAAAATAATTTCGAGTAACTTTTAGCTATATTACAAGACCCACCTCTCTCTTTTCCAATACTCTGATAATCATTTTATCTATTCATCTATTGGTGCATTTTATATCATTTTTTGTACATCTTCAAACTATATATGCTCATTATCTAAAAATATGTCCATCTATGCTTAAAATTTGCTTTTATCTTACAATAATATAGTCATTCTGTGGCAAAGTGCTTCTTAATCAAAGTATAGACATTAAAAGGGAAAATCTATTGGCTCACATAGCCTGCCTATACAGTTTGTCCTACACTTGTAGCTTTCTACTGTTATCGTTATTGTTCTTTGGTGGTTGTGTTTTGATTCCAATTTTAAATAATAGCTATTCTTAACGTCTTCTTACTTTGATGTCGACCATTTCTGCTTTCTGATTTGTTAATGCAGCGAACGTTTAGCTCTACCTGATACACCATCTCTTTTTGCGCGAATTTTGATTCTCTCTAGATGGTAGTTACATCTGTGTTTGGATTCTCTTGGTCATTGATATATTTTCTTTTTCTTAGTTTTGCTTGACCATGTAATGTTGGAAGTCACCATAAGAAGACTAACTTTGTGAAAGGGTTTTTGAGGCATAATATATATATATA
>NW_018164980.1:229972-280646 GCF_001263595.1 Phalaenopsis equestris | reverse complement strand
TATATATTAATGCTGGCTTTGTTTCTTGCACTTTTAATTCACGTTCCGAACTTTTCATAATTTACCAATCTGAATGTTTATTGAATAATTCATTCAAATCATCTCAAGGACATGGATATCATTTATGAAGAGATCTGGACAAAGAGTCTAAGATCAATGAAGATGTTAGAACAATTAGTGTTGAAAAGCTCATTTTATCTATGTTTATTTATTTATTTCAAGAGATTTGTGATGAGGCTGGGAGATTGAGGTAGGAAAACCTCTTTATTTTAAGTTCAACACTTTCATCAGCTTCCTGTTATGAAAACTTGATTTGTATAAATTGCTTATTTGTCTTTTATATTAGAACTATTTTTGGAGTTAGTTGCTTGTGAACTCAGACCTATCTTTAATGCACATAGATGATCCGTGCATGAAGAAGATTCAGCGGAGCATCCTAGAAGTTTTGGGACATCTCAGCCTATGATGCCAAATCACTTTTGGTTAGGGTTCTGTATGACATTCACTGATGTGTCTTGCAGGCTTCTTGAAGATGACCATCTCTACATGTTCAGTATATTATCATTCCTTCTTAATCATTCTGTCCGCATTAATGGATTTTTTCTATAAAACGTTCTTTACTTGGAACTGGTGCTTTTTCTTTTATTCTGATTCGAAAAATATTAATGCTTCAGCTTTAAAGCACGACGATAGATTCGTTCTATCATTTAAAGGAAAGAGAGCTAATTGTTAACAACATAGGAAATGCTTTTATTCTAGAAACAAAATCTTCTAATATTTTGCCGGGGAGCAAAAGTAATCTTGTACCGTTCATCGGGAATTTTTAGCTTTCCCTGCACTCATTGAAGACATGCTTTTGTTCATCTCTATTATATATCTTTATAAATTTATCAAAGAAGGCGGAATCTGTTATTTTTCTTACACTCATTTAGTTTTACAGAGTTATTTTCAGGCGAAACTTTTATTTTATTATTATTATTATTATTTTGAATTATTAATTTACATCATCAAGGAGGGGGAAGAGAGTGTGTAAAGATCTAAGTTTAGTAGCTGAAACTAGAGCATGGATGTACTTTCACTGCATATTTTGAATCTATTATGTCAGATTTTTTGCTCTAGTTAATTTACAATTTGTCCCGATCATTAAGAAATCTCTATTGTAATTATGTTTTCTTTTTCCCCTAAAAGGTTCACCATTTCTTTCCATTTTCAAGTTTCTTCATAGGTACATAACAATTAAAGACATAAAGGGTTGGGCCTGATTTTAATAGTAGCTGTGAATATTAATAGGAAGGGATGAGAGAACAATTCTTAGAAAATCTATCTTTTCACTTGACTGCTTTTCAACATGATAGCCTTATTAATCTGCTCATAAATCTTCAAAATTATATATTTACAATTATTCAAATGATATTATCTCGCTATCCAAAATTCCAAATGTAGTATACCGCAAATTAAATATTGAGAAGAAAATTTTTATAAGAAACTTTCTGCTATGTTTTCTGCGCAACTTAAAATTTGAAGAAAATTGTAGTTGATAAGTAAAATGATCCATCAAGTATACTGGATCTAAAATTAATCATCAATATAGGACACAAGGTTGTAATTGAGTTGAGTTGAGCTGAGTATATTATAGATTAAATTTGGCTTGGTAATATTATAAGTCGATCATGCTCGGCTAAAGCTTTGTGTCTCATTTTCTAATAGGAACTAGATAAGTTTTAACAAAAATTAGAGCAGAAATAATTGATTTTATTTTGTCGGTACTAAATCAAAATGATACAATTCCGAATGCATAAAAGAAAAATACCTACAATTTGAGGTGTAAGTGATTCTCTTCCAAAATTTAACCCTAAAAAGCAAGGCAATAATAACATATAACCTAACCCTAAACATATTAAGCCTTTTTTGTACCCCACAATAATAAATAATTGATTACTAAATTGTCTTTTTAGTCGTGCTCCTAATACAAGTCTTCAAATTATTTAGTTGGTTGGGCATCGACTGAGTGGACCACGAGGCGTATAATGTCGTAGGCGCTGGTCTAATACTATTCCCCTAAAAAAAAAATAAAAAATAATAAATAAATAAAAAACACTTTCTCCTCAAGGTGGAAGAGAGTAAACTGCTACAGAATCAACCCTTGTGGCCTCCATTTGCCATCACAAGGCAATTATTTCTATTTAATCTTCACTTTTTCCCATTTGTCGATTCTTGGTGCAACTTTTTAAACTACAGAAATCCTCTTCAGAGTTTTCTTTCTGTAAAATACTCTAAAACATGTTTCACACTGTCAATCCAATTCATGATAGTCGTCCAATCTCCATCCGTAAGATGCAAAAAACATCTCCTTTTCTACTGCTAGCCACATATTGTTTTCCCCAAAATTCCCATATAAGGCACATCTATCACTTTCACTAAGTACAATAATGGTAGTTTTATATCATTGCAAAGTGTTGTCAACATGCCTTTTTTTAAGTCTACGTGAAGCTTAAGCTCAATCTCTTTAATTTGATAGCTTCCATTTCTACCTCAAGATTCTACAAGCTCTCTTAGTGTTGAATTGAAACCATAGAGGTAGTGGTTTGGGTTCACACTGATGTGAGAAACCCCGTCTCATAATTATTGCATGCGCATGCTCCCTCCGAGTTGGCAATCCGCGTGACAATTGAAAAAATTATGCAAATTATTGTAGGAGTTATTTGATCGGTATCAGAATCTAAACCAACTCTGGGTCATGTCTCTTTCATGCTATTCAACTTTATCAAGAATCCCAACCTGTCCTGTATCCCTAACCATGGACTTGAGTGTCATAATGGTTTTGCATAAGCTAAGGTTACCACGAAGCACCACCATCATGTCTCCCTTCTGGAATTCTATTGGCAGGATTTTCAATTTATCTTAGTCTTCCCTAAGAGCTGCAACTATTTCATACTTAATATCATGTCATTACTCCTTAAATATGAGGGATAAAAATTCTTCAATACCTTTTAGTGTTAAAATCACCCCTTTACAAACTCTGTTGCTCTTCTTCACTTGGTTAATTCCCATCATGACTAAAATTTCATGTTTTAAACACCTCAAGCCTCAAATGCTTCACTACTTTAGTAGAGATGAAGTTTTGGGTGGCTCCACTATCTTTCAACACCACTACGTCATGGTCTCTTATCTCATCCTAAAGTTTTCCAGTGTGGTTTGATATTAATCTCGCCACTAAGTTCAATGAAACTTATGTCACGTCCAAGTGACAGTGTTCCTCCTCTACCACCACAACCTTCCATATTTCTTCATTCATTGTTTCCTCTTAGTCACACAGTGTGTGTGTGTGTGTCTATAAATAATTTTTAGATATAAATAAACAAGAGAATGAATTAACTTAATTTATTTATATTAAAAATATATAATTAATAAAATGACGATATAATTAATAATTAATCTTAAAATATTATTGATATAATAATATTACCTTAATATCTATAATTAAGTAAGTTCTAATTAAACAAATTTTATTAAAATAATATCAAATATGATACTATCATCAACATAAAATGTTTAATATTGAATATTTAACAAGTTACATATCAGAATAGTTGAATTTATTCATCAACATAAAAAAAAAAAAATAAGTTTGACTATATTCAAGTTTAGCTTATTTAACCTGTTTATTTTATTTAACCTTGAGCCTTTAAAATATGCTCAAGCTTGTTCATATACAAATTTATACAAACATGATTGAGTTTTGATTGAGTCGAGTTCGAGTTGTTCATTTAGTCTCATATTCAGAGAAGAGTTGTGAATGAGTCTCATATGCATTATTACAAAGTTATCATAATTTATCCATCAAAATATCTTTATTAATTTATAAGTTTTTCTTTAGAAGTCAGACCCCCAAGAATGAATTATTATTATTGCACCCTTCGGAACAATCGTGGATGAATTTTGGCTTTTTCATACTTTTGAGTAGAACAATCGTCCTGTGATATTAAATCTAACGATTAATAAAAAAAAAAAAAGGAAAAAAAAAAATCAACAATCGCACAAATATGAGCCATTTTTAAGAATTGAACCGGCCTAGCGCGAACGAAGCCCAACTTAAACGATTAAAGAGAGTCTGGGGTACAAATTAAGACGCTGACAACGGAGCAGTGATTCGCGTTAATTTCAAAGTATGTACAGACTGTGCTGCATTTATCACTTGTTTTAAGAACCCATCGATCACAATTATGACTTAATCCCAGAAAGATTTTCAGTGAAAAAAAAGGGGAAAAAACACACCAAAAAATAGAAAAAGACACGTCAGAGATCGAACAGAGAGAGAGGAGAGGATGGAGCTGCATACTATCCGGATAGTATGTATCATGGATCAACGGGTGAAGGTTTGAATGATGGTGTTGTGCCATGGGTCAGAGAGGTGCTGCAGCAGATTATCAAACGGGCCTTTGCCGGTGACGTTGTGCTGTATGATGAAGCCCAAGAACGCCAGCATGGCCAGCCTCCCATTAGCAAGCTCTTTCTCTTTGGCCTCCAGCGTGGGTTTCAAGTTGAGCGGGTTGAAGACGATTCCCCCTGGATATCCCACCTCATTTGGAGGCAGGCTATATTGTTTGAATATGGGATCCTGATTCACGCTCCCCGGGTTCTTTATGTCCTGCCAACGCCTGATTTCCACATAGTGGAAGAGAATGAATTCGATGACGAAGAGCGTGGAGGAGGAGGCGAAGTACTCTGCTTTGCCGGCGTCGTACCATTGGGGGGCGTTGATGAACCCCAGCTTTGTTAGAACTTCAGGAAGAATCATCCCTGCAACCCCAAGCATCGCCCAACGGCTGTTCACCAGCTCCGCCTGAATGAACCATCTTAGGTTCTCCGGGTCCTCCGCAAGCCCCAGAGGGTCGAACCCGTTGTCCCCCGGCAGGCTGCACCCACACAATCGCCCAATCCGATCGTTCTTATTTTAAGAAAAATATGATATGGATGAGATATCAATGTTGTGTGAATTTACCTGCCGTTGAGGTAGGACGGGGATGAGAGACCTGGGAGCCATTCCGCCTGCCTGGCTTCTACTTTGAGGGAGGGAACAGTAGCACTGGTGAAGGATGCAGTGGTGGCCGGCCCTGCCACACGGCCTAGCTTGCCGGAGGAGCCGGTCAAGAATCTCGGCCGCGGAGTGGCCAGCGACGCCTGGGTGCTGAATATGGCAGCCATCTTCATCAAAACTATTAGCTTCAACCCCGCTTGGCCGAACAACTTTACTTCAGCGGCTTAATTAGTTGCAGTGGTGGCCGGCGATGCTTTCAGCCTTAATTTGTACTACTCCATTACATCGCATGGGACGCCATATTTTTATTTTTGTGGTCTTCATCTGCGGATGGCATCTGACCGTTGGCACTCTGATCTTTTGGAGATTGGAGGGTGGGATCTGTTGGGATAAGTCCTGCTCTCTATCGCTAGTACCTTATCTCAATTCCCAATCCACCGTAATCAGTATCTGGGATGCTATTGGACCCTACGACTTCAAATGGCCCACGTCCGGCCACCTCTTTTTATCTCTTCCTTTCGTCGGATGCTCTGCCCAGCTACTCGCGCCACGACCATACATCTAAGGGTACTTGAAACATAAGACCATAGTGAGATTAAATGCATGACTCTACATGCCCAAATATAATTTAGCCATCCATAACCCTCCTTGGTTGTTGAGTCAAAATGATGGTTTCATCAAAAGGCCACTTGCTTCATAAGTATGATGATAATATTTAATAGGACAGCAACTTACGAAGCAAATTAGATCGAAGAATTCATCTTCAAGGAACTTTTCCATATTCTGTTTCATTTTATTCAAAAAATGAGTATATCCTTGAATTACTTCTTCTCCTCCTAATACTTATCTCCAAATCAAATTCTATCCAAAGAATAAAAATGCCACTAATTCAAAAAATAATGATGCAGCCAAAAAAAAAAAAACAACTCAAAATGGTATAGGTATATATATATATATATAAATTAAAATAGCAACTTGTGGTTCCCTACGTGTTAATATAAAAAGGTGTTACAAAAATAGAAAGGGAAAGTGAATCTCCATCTAAAAGCAAAAAAATACATTAAAGTCCTAGGAGATCCTCTTTCCACATTACAACTCCACACAAAATAAAACACTAAGGTATAGCACACCGAAAAAAATACATGTGACCCCAAAAACTCTTGACAGAAAGAACCCAAATGACATAAACACAAAAATTCAGCGTTGTTGTCCAGCAAAAAGTTAAGAGCAGAGCATGACATTCCAAGATTATTTTAAATGTTGTAGGTTTTTCTGTAAACTTTAACTATTAGTAGATCTATAGTATATGCATTGTTGCTATTTCTTTTCTATTAAAAATTAATTAATTTCTCAATCTGTAATTGATGATATGCGCTACCATAATATTGATAATTATTTAAACTAATCATAAGTAGATCTCATTCATAAAAAATATTCTTGCAATGATGACTAATGATTTAAAGTTAATACTTATCATTTGAATTCTATACCTACTATTTTATTCTTGGTGTAGTTGTGATATCTACATCACTACACTTCTGTTTCATCTAGGTGGTAGCTTAATAAAATTGACTAAAGAATTAGGTTTCCTATCATACTATAAAGAATATGGAAAATTTCATCTAAATCTATTTACCGTGCTATTAAATACAAACTCATGTTACCTGAGAGCTTGGTCCCATGCATGAGTCATTCTTTATTCATAATATCTGGCATTTGTCTAAAGTTCTGCACCAAACCAATATGACATAATTTTCTTCCTAATTGTCTTGAGTTTTATTAGGAGAGAAATGAGAGAGTGATTGAGCAAGAGGCAGGGAAGTTGTGGGAGACTTTAGGGAGGTAGTCAAATGTGTAAGGACTTTGGCGAGCATTACAGGCACATGTAAGGGCAATGATTGTGTGCACGTGACCCGTGTTAAGAGAGCTTAATGTGAAGTCACAGGGCTCTATTCATGATGAACTTATTATTAAATTTTTGTTGTCTAATTTATTATTTCCTTCCAGCAATTTAGTGTACTCACAGGGCTCTATTCATTTGCTGAGAATCTAGATAGTTTGTCTTCATTTAATTGAGCCGCAACAGTATGTGACCACCTGTTTGAGCAGGTCAATACTTGCGCCATCAAAATAAGGATGGGTCAGCCATTAGGATACATGAATGAGTTTGTTTTTCTTCTAACGGTTAGTATATTGCCCAACCTCAATCAAAAAAAATTAATTTTTATCTTATTTGGGTTATATGAATTTCTGATTTATTAATCGTAATTATGCAGCTGTGATTTTATGAGCGCACACTTGTGATAGCCCCAGCTTATCCTAATGCCAGACCCCGAATGTTGAAGTGGCCAATAAATACAGGGTGGAACCCTCTAAGGATCCATTTAATCTTTAAGAAGCTTAGTCTTGTACAGGTGAATAATATTAATGTTTGTTATAAGTTCAGGATTATGTTTGGTTTTGAGTATATTATTTAATTCTTATAATGAATGTTTTTGTAGGTTCTTGATTCTTTTGTTGATTTAATAGATGAGGAGCACAGTTTACTTGCCCCTCTAGTTGGCTCGATCTTGTCTCCTGCAAAGTCCATTGGAGAACTCGAAATTCACACTCATCCAACAACACCAGAGTCTCATGGTGCTATTTCTTTTGTACAGACTCACAACATCCCACCACATACACATTCACATTTGGGTTTTGAAGAGATATGGCAAACTCTGAGGGAGCAACATCAATTTTTATGTCAATTGAAGGATTCTGTAAATAACCTAAAAGCTAGTATGGAGTAAACAATGATGGAGGTGAAGACCGACATCAAGGAAATAAAGAAAAAAATAAATAAATTTCTCATGGAATCTCCTATAGGTTCTGAATTTACTGGGAAGAAAGAAAGCCTAGAAAAGGAAGAACAATCACCTGCTCATATTGAGGAAGCGTGGGAACATGAGTGGGGGCCCAATATTCTTGAAGAAAAACAACCGATAGGTAGAATGACTATCTTCGATGAAGCTGCAGCTGATAGTAAAATAAATAAAGGTGTCGGGGAACCCGGAGAAGGCATCCCTAAAGACCCAATTGGTAGCTTAGTTCGAAGGATCAAGTCCTGAGGATCGAGAAAAAAAAAAGACAGTTAATTCTCCATTTGTTGTTGTAAAGAGAAAGAAAATGGAAGAACTTCCTACCTCTAAGATAAATGATTTATTACAACATATTTATGATTCTTCTATGCCGATTACCATACCATCTCCATGGCTCGCTGAAACTAAGGGAAAGGAGGCTGAAGAAGCTTGGGAGGAGGTACAGCCGGGAGCAATTGTTCCATACGAAGGTGTCCTCCCTTGTTCAGCCGTAGAGTTCTTCGGCAGAGAACTATTATCATCACACATGCAAGAGGTGATAGATACTTGTTTAAAAAAATACAAAGAATGATAGGTAAAAACAGAACACTTTTTTGTCAACTGTTTACTAAATCTAAGAAAAATTGTTCAATTAATATGCAGGGATGCTCAGGGCCACATTCATATAAGTCAAAATCCTTGAAGCACTTTGGGATAATAAAGAAGTTGGGGTAGAACATGTAGATATGTTTGCCATTGGATTAGATAACCATAGGCGTCAGTCCCCTGATTCTTTTAGACCCTATTTGTACGTCTCTCCGGCACATTGGGTAAGTATTAAAGTTCTCATCAATGTGAGTTGTTCATGCTCTTTTAAACTCATTTATTTTGTATATGCAGGGGTTCAGATACCATCCTATGTGAGATATTGTTGCCCACGTCACAGTGAAAGTTGTATCTCAAGCAGAGGTAATTTTAGTTTCAATAATTAATAATAGGCATTGAACTCTACTTGTTGGGAACCAGAAGGACCGCAAGTGGAGATTCTATGGCTCATTGCCTAATAAAATGCATTTGGGAGTCACCCGCGGCGTGGTAAAATTCTAAGCCTTATCTAACTAAGAACTGACATAAACTGTTTATTCTTTCACTGTTTTAAACTACCATTTGTATTACCAGATAAGACATCTTTGTAAGGCCGTCGGGAAAGCTTTCCGCAGTGTCCCGAGTAATTAGGATGTTATCACGACAAGAGGCATTCCCACACAAAGTAATAGCATCGACTGCGGTATATTTGTTTGAAAATATGTGGAAGCAATTGTACAGAAAGACAATATTAAATGGAAAGACCATCAAGACTGGCAGGCTGATATGCCTCGATTTAGGACAGAGCTACTATATGAAATTTGTAGATATAAATTATTTGGAGGATAAATGTATCTCGGAACTTTGATTGTCTTTATGTTTTACAGGCTGAATGACTATAAAATTTGGCAGGCTTATAAGCCTCGGATTTGGTCTATATGATTGTCTATTGTGTTTGAAATGCGGAATGTATATCTATTTGATATCTTATTGCAAGGCTAAATGTTTAAACTGTTGAATGATTGTATGTTTGATGCGCTGAGAGTTGTAAGGGTGAATGTTTGTGACTACATGTTTTATATGCTGAATATTGCAGGGATGACTGTTTGAACCACCTGGATGACTACGCCTGATAATTTCAATGTTGCAGGGGTGAATGTATTTTTAAGTTATTGTTGGGGTATTGTTAGGTTATTGTTGAGATATTGTTAGGTTACAGTCGGGGTGTTGTAAGGTTACGATTGAGTTATTGTTTGGGGTATTATTAGGTTATTCTTGGGTTATTGTTAATTTATGGATGATGTATTGTTAAGTTACGACTGGGGTATTGTTAGGTTATTATTGGAGTATTGTTAGGTTATTGTTGGAGTATTGTTAGGTTATTGTTGAGGTATTGTTAGGTTACAGTCGGGTGTTGTAAGGTTACAGTTGAGTTATTGTTTGGGGTATTGTTAGGTCATTCTTGGGGTATTGTTAGGTCATAGTTGATGTATTGTTAAGTTACAGTTGGGGTATTGTTAGGTTATTGTTAGGTTATTGTTGGAGTATTGTTAGGTTATTGTTGAGGTAATGTTAGGTTATTATTGAGGTAATGTTAGGTTATTGTTGGAGTATTGTTAGGTTATAATTGGGTTACACAATCATAGTACACAATCAGATAACAAAATTCTATACTCAACATACAGATGAATTACAAAACATACATCTACAACTTTCATTTGGAATAATGTTATATGAACTAGTACATTAATACAGATGAGTTAAAGTGGGCACAACACATTAAAACAAGTGAATTATATTGGGCACAAAGCATGTTGGATCCGGTATGACAATTTGTTGACTCAGAGAGTGTGACACTGTAATCGTATTTGCATCGTAATGGATGTGCGGTTCTTGACTCGTATATGTTTCTTGATTTTTTTCTGCATACAGTGGTAAAAGTATAAGACAATTAATTTGCATATAATCATAAATACATGGAATATAGAATGGTAAATATATGAATGTATAAATATATACATTTGACTCTCTTGTTTTTTTCCTAGTATCCTTTCAACATTGCATTAGAAATACCTTTCAGTCTCATTTTTGCGGGATCATTCACATTGCAGTCATTGTTATGAGATTTCCTTTTTTTGTTTGGTCTATTTGATTTAGGATCCTTCACATCTAATATATCCTTAATACCTTCAGACCCTGTTTTCAATAATTCAATTATATATGTTTCGACGCATTCATTTCCTTGAGCTTTATTAATTAATTGGTAAACAAACTTTTGAGCATGTGACCGAAATAGGATTCCTCTGGAAGTTGTGTCAGACATTTGAGCCTGAGAGTCTTTCATATGTTTGTATCAAAAACTATTATAGATATCTTTCTTTGCCTTAGCAGACTATCTGAATAACAAATATTTCTCAGGAATCTTTGTTATATTGTTAGCATTAAGGACGCGTATAGAGTGAGAGCAAAGTAGACCCGTCATTTTGAATTTCTTGCAACTGCAGATGATGTCGCAATTAAACCTATCAAATGTAACAAGCTAGGTTCTACTCGTGTCCTGATTATCCAAACCTCTAACATAGAATTCGGATGGACTCTCAACTGAGTAATCGACAGTCAATCCACATAGCCCATGAAGTAACTCTTCCTCAAACACCTCAAACATAGAGTAGAAACATAGAGTAGAGCTTGCCTCAACACTGGGCTTGTTTTAACTATCAGTGTAATAACATTCTGAAAACTTTTGAATTCTTCATCCATTTCGTTCCTTCTCCGTGACTTCATAATATTTTCTAGACCCAGAAAGCAATCTGTGAGGGAACTAGTGGACTTAGATGCACAATGACAGACATTATTTGTGGACTCACTTTTTTGCGTAGATAAGATTCTCATTCGGAAAATTTCTTTATTGAATGCAGTTGACTAGTTATGTCTTATACGGTACAATGCATCTAGCCACATGTTGTTGTGCAGGTTTTGTGCAGGTTTGTGCAGGTTTCCTTGCTCGATCATTAGAGCCCAAGTAACTTTGAACTCCTCTTCCGAATCACACTTGCTTATGCATTTGTAAAATAGATTGTTAACACTCTTATACGTCACACCACAATGAACTTTCGACGATACTTTCTTATAGATATGTCATTGACATAATCTGTCTTGTGAATGGAAAACAATATGCAATGACTCTTGTCATCGCTTGATCCCGATCTGTAAACATTGTAATTGGATGCTTATCATCCATTATACAAATGAAGGTTTTGAATAACCACTTGAAGGATTTTATCATCTCATCAGATAAAAAACCAACTCCGAATAGAACATTTTGCCGATGGTGGTTAATCCATACGAAAGGAGCACAACATAAATTATACTTATTCAAATGGTAGCTAGTGTCGAAAATGATGACATCTCCAAAACAGTCATAATCTAGTCTGCAAGACCCATCACTCCAGAAAAAGCTTGTAAGTCTGCCCTCCTCATCACTTTGAAAATCCCATGCAAACATGTTATCTTCATTTTGGCACTCCGTGAATAATTGTAAGAGAGAGTTGACATCACCCAGTTCAATTCTACTTCTTTTATCCATTTGAATGAAGTTGTATGCATCTTGCCTCGTACACTCCAAGTTTTTAACTCCACCAACCTCTATAGCAAGGAAATTAAATGCATCCACTGCTCTATTCCCAGAACCTGTAATTGATCTCAACAAATTTGCATTTAACTCGCTAATCCTCTGATTGGAACGTAGAAGGTGCTTGTCACCGGATTCCGCCAAGGGGTGGTTATGACTTTCAACAAATTTCTTTATGGTCCAGTTGCCATCAAGATCAATAGCATGGCGAACCATTACTTGACAACTAGTCCTTGTATCCGCTTTTCTATACTTCACAGTAGTGGCTAGCTGCGATTCTCTTTTATGACCTGATTTTCCACAAATATAATCCTTCGACTTAATTTGTTTGGATTTTGCCCAATAAGTTGTGCGGTCCTTGCGTACAGTGAAACCAACATAATATGCATAAGCACAATAATGTTTGTAAGCCTCTTCCTCATTACAGACAATAATATTAAAAAAGCTACGAGCAATTGGATCATTGCAATATGTTTCTGGCCCAGATAACTACAAATTTGAATTATACCATAGAGATAGTCATATATTCAGAAAAGAACACACCCTATAACTATTACACATTTTTTTGAAAGAGCTGGTAGGTTACTTTTTCTCGGGTTATTCTTAGGTTATTTTTGGGTTATTCTCGGGTTATTCAGTATTTCTTCTATGTACCCGAAAATAAATAAACCCTAACCACAAAATAATGAAAAAAAAAACCTCACGACAATCAAATATTCACACAATATTTCACTTTTTTGGAGAGAGCTGGTAGGTTACTTTCTCGGGTTATTCTTACGTTATTGTTAGGTTATTCTCGGGTTATTGAGTATTTCTTCAATGTACTAGAAGATAAATAAACCCTAACCACAACATAATGAAAAAAATAACATCACGACAATCGAAGATTCACAAAACATTTTACTTTTTTTGAGAGAGTTGGTAGGTTACTTTCTCGGGTTATTCTTAGGTTATTATTGAGTTATTCTCGGGTTATTGAGTATTTCTTCAATATACCCGCATACAAGTAAACCCTAAACCCTTGAATAATAAAAAAATGACCTCACAACAATCGAAGATTCTCAGAATATTTCATTGTTTTTTGAAAGAGCTGGTATGTTACTTTTTCTCGAGTTATTCTAAGGTTATTGTTGGGTTATTCTCGGGTTATTGAGTATTTCTTCAATATACCCGCATACAAGTAAACCCTAAACCCTTGAAAATAATAAAAAAAAACTCATGACAATCGAAGAAAAAATTGGAAAACGGAAAACAGGAAACGAATTCAAGTAAGCAAGAAATTTTACCTCCGTTTCAAACGCGTTGACATTGATCTCGTCATCCATGTGC
Source organism: Phalaenopsis equestris (assembly GCF_001263595.1). Lineage (NCBI taxonomy): Eukaryota > Viridiplantae > Streptophyta > Magnoliopsida > Asparagales > Orchidaceae > Phalaenopsis > Phalaenopsis equestris. The sequence continues at coordinate 267,226 of NW_018164980.1, read as the reverse complement.
TCTAACTCTTCATTAAGGGAGAAATCTATCTCCATCATAAATGCAGCGACCAAACCCTAATAGAGTAAAAAAAATACTTTTTGAAATCTTTTTTTTTACTGTATTATGCAGAATAGAAATTTTTTACTGTATTCTGAAGGCATAATAGCAAAAATATTAAGATGAAAAAAAAAAAAAAAAAAAAAAAAAAAAAAAAAAAAAAAAAAAAAAGAGGGAGGCAGGATGATAAGTAAAATTTTACAAGTCGGGCTGGCCCGCTCATACGGGACCTGAGGGAAAAATTTCGCATACTCCATGCTCGTCCCCTCGAAAGGAATTAGTTAGGGCGCGTACTAGCGGGACGGTGAGCTGCAAGCGTCGAGTGTCGGCGGCGGTGCTTGCTGATCCTGGAAGATCTCTGTCGAGCTTCAAGGGCACCCAGCAAGGAGGTATACCTGCTGTAGCCCCTGTTTCTTTCTGTTTCCTCCTCCCCTCCCCTCGGCCCCTGTAGGAGGCCGGCAGCCGCAACTCTCCGGTAAAAGTGCTCTCAACCTAGAATGTTCCTTCCCATCCAAGAATAGACTAACAGGACCGACCGTTTTCCTCCCAGTATTAACCTCCCCATCCTTGCATTTTCATTGTCACGACTCATAACTAGAGGAACCATAATATAATCGATTTAGAGGTTTATTCTTTTTATTTATACTGAAATTTTGAATCTTTGTAATGTGTTAATAGGATTAGATTACTGGTTTGGATTATATCTAAGCTGATTTTTGTGTGATTGAACCGAAGGTGGAAAAAAAAATCTAAAACCTTACTTTGGTCTTATATTGTTGGGGGCATTTACATACATACCACACAATTCTCATGTATTTAGATGATGAATTTTGTTAGAGGTTACAAATAGATAGTTGAATGAGAGCGATTATGCACAATTGTTGTAATGATAATCCTTTATTAATCAAAGATAAATCCTGAAAAAAATAGTATTACCGGCTTTGTCCCCGCACCGCCTACGGGAAATTATTCCCTCCTTTCATTCAAACCGAACGCGCGAGAGACAGAGAGGGCGAGATAGCAAGTGCGAGAAGGAGGGAAGGGTGGATTGAGCGACAATTTCGCAGTTACGCAAGCCGGCATTTCCCACAGATAAGCCGAGCTAGGGTGTTTTCCACGCGAACGAGCGAGGGAGGAAGGGTGATTGTGCACGAGCGGCGCTCCCTTCGGCCTCATAAGCGAGACCGTGAGCTTCAAGGATCACTGAAGGGGGAAGCGGCGATCGTCCAGGAAGGCGATCGCTCATGATGACTCATGCGTCTCGAGTGGCACAAGCAGAAGTTCTTACTGCCGGAAGAACATGTGCGACCGAGCAACTGTAAGCTCCGATTGAAGGGAAACCGTAGGGCAGCAAGGAAAAAAAAGGTTTTTTTGTGTTAAGTAAGCATTTCAAAATTGATTTTTTTTGTTTTCTAATTTTTGCAAAAGTTTTGAGAAATTTCAGAAACCCTAAATCAAAATTTTGAAATTTTGTAAAATCTTGCTATAGGGGTTTGGTGAGAAAACTAAATCATAAAAGATTCTTTGCTATGAGGGAGGAAGTTCAAGTATGAAGCTGATTTAAATACGTAATTGTTATTTTCTCAACTAATTCATGTTAAACTAAAGACAAAATATAAGAACTCTATGTTTAAAAACCTAATTTTGTTGCTTCTAATTCATGCATGCCAAAATATTATGATGTAATTGAAAATTTTGGAAGTTAATTGATTTACTTTTGATATTATTATCTTAATCACAATATATATTAATAAATTAAACATGAATGTATGAATAAATAATAATAATAATAATAGCAATTAAGTATGAATTAAAATGAAAGATTGAACAAAATTATGGTAGAAACTAATCAAATCTAATGTGTTACCGTGGTTACATCAAATGACTAATTTGATTTGAAGAAAAGGCAAGCGATGGTGTTATGCAAGTGGGTAAATATTTTTTTATTTTATTATTATTATTTTTTTAAAATCAACTACAAATATTTTCACCACTTTTATTATTTTCTTTTAAACTGTAAATGTTGTACTTTTCATATGCTAAAATTATTTAAAATAACTATTAGATAAAAGAAAGAATGAAAATATGATTTATGTATATGTATATGTAGTCACCCCCATATGGTACTGACTTAGTTGTCTACTTTATAAAACTATAAATTTATTGTTTTAGTTTATATAAAATATTTTAAAACATGAGTTATTATAATTTAGAGATATTTACTCATTTAGTAGTTTAACTTATACATCCAGTTGCTACAATTTTTCAAGAAAGTCTCCTTTAGAGTAGATAAATCCTAAAAATTATGTGTACAAATTCGAGGAGCCCAGAGAGTAGATATAACATTTCGATTTTTACTTTGCTACAAGTTGTAAAAGTTTTAAATCTGAATGAATTTTGTAAATTAAAGTCATGTATATAGATGTCTCTTTTACGTTTTAAATGGTTTTGTTTAAACAATGAAAATGTTTAGATATTGTTCGGCCGTCCGTTTTCGTCTTGGTATTCCAAACTCCCGGGCCGGGTAATGACAATCACAAGCTTAGATTTATTTAAATTAAACTCTCAATGTGACAATTTGCATAGAATGAACCACCTTTCATCAATGAGGTTTACGTAGAGGCAAACCTAGAATTAAACATCAAGCAATTTAATAGTCTATGAAGAACACAATTGAGATGAATTCCCAATTAAATTATGTTAGAATAATATATGATTGATGAATTACTAATTTTTTAATCTCCCCGAAATCACATAGTTAAGTCCTTTATTCCGAAGGTTGAACCTGAGCTTTAACTGCTTAAGGGAATTTTTAGGTTAAATCCAGCTTAAATCCTGCTGTAAACCCGTTACTAGACAGGCCCTTAATGCATACACTTCCATGCTAACTAAAGGTTATGTGTGTCTTATTATTTGGTTTCAAGTTTTGTGCAATAATTTTTTTTTGAGTATTTGGGTGATCAAAAGTCTAAGATTGGTAATGGCTAATATTGCGCATAGTAAGGGCCCAAATTAAGTTTCATAATTTGCTATAGGCTAGTGGTATTGATGAGTAGAGCCTCCTTTGAACTGTTGTGTGTGTGGTTTTCTGCATGGAATTATTCATATGTATGCTTTTTGGTGCATGTTTTATGTAGATTTGATTTGATTCTTGCATTTTTGCATATTTACCTCAATATGCTTATTTGAACATTTGTAGTAGTTTACCTCATCATGCAAAGCAAACTATCTTGTGCCATTTAAACATAGTGCATTTATTGTCGATCATGTTTTTTGTAGATCATTTGCGTATTGACAACTGCACTTTTGCTAGGTTTCAATGTTATGATATTGAGACATGATTTTTTTACAATTTACATGATCGATATATACAATCATTCAATAATTTTTCAGGGATAAAAAGCTTTGTAATTAATGATTAGCTCTTAAGTAGATCAAGGTACATACTGCTTGGATTAGCAAATGCTTACCGGAATCAATTGGTTCACAATTGGAGCTGATAGCTTATAGTGGGAGCGTTGCTTTCACTAGCTATCATGATGCCCCTAATGTTGGTTGCACTGCGGAGATTCATTTTATTATCTAGGATGCATCCTTCACATCTTTTGCCTATATGCATGCTTTGCGTTGGCTCTTACAATATTTTCCTTGCTTATAGCAAGCCTTCTCATACCAAATGGTTCTCATTTGTTTCCATTCTGCATTTTGATTAACACATCCGTTAAACATGCACTATCTAGTTGGCGCTATCTCAGATTCTGATTTTAGTATGCATGCTTTATAGTGGCTGGTATTAGTTTTTACATTCGAGCTCATGTGACTTGTATGATATTATTTATTTTATTCTGTTTAGAAAATAATCTAAATGGATTTCAAGATTTTTAATCGCTCTAATGTATTTTTGGTGGATATTGTTGTTTATAATTAACCCTTAATATAGGTTATTATCTCAATCATAATTCAGGAAAGTCAAAGTGTCAGTTATTATGTTGCTGAAATTGTTCTGTTTTGTTGGATGAGGAATGACAAATCACTTCTCAGGACAAACGAGAAGGACATTAAGGCGGAAAGAGCTCCAGAAATCTCCGAGATGGCTACTGGAACATCTGGGACCTATTCACCATCGCAATGCTTGGAAAGGAAACAACAAGAACAGAAAAGGAAAACTTTTCAAGAAGTTGATTGGGCTCGATCCGATGGTCGGAATTTCCATCAGTGCAGACCCGCCTGTACATATCTGACCCACTTCGTAAAGTTTTATTTTATGAATTTTCTATTTTCACTATTGTGCACTAGATGGTCGATGCTTTTTACCATAAAAGGTCTCGTTTATGTTTATTTATGTTTAGTATTTATTCGTTTGTGTGTGTATTTCAACTGCCTTTTCTAATGCTGGGTGAACATGAGTTTTTGTTAGTTTGTCCCGAATGATCATTGCTACTATGTCGTTGGTTGCTTGCTACCTTTTTTTGCTGTTGACACAGAAGCTTGCAATTTTGTTTTCTTGAATTTGCTGTGTATTGGCATTCTAACTGTAGATGATTGCAAAGAGCGTTTTTGCAATTTGATGCGAAGTAATGGCAAAAGCATGGGTTGATATGAAGACACTTCTGTGCTTAGTGTTATTATTGTCTATTCATGCATTGATAACCACATGTTCCACTCAAATGCATTGCTGAAGTTTGTAGATATCACATTATGGGCCATTTTCATTTGACCAAGCATTTCTTGTAACCTTGTTGATGTCTTCAAACTTAATTGTTGGTTTTTATTTGAAGCAACTAACAGTTTTATGTTTTAACACCTAATAAACATTAAATGCTCATGAAAAATTAGGAAAGTAATATATTATATAGTTTAGAGTTGTAAATGTCTCAGTTTGTCAGTTTCATGCCAGTTTGAACTAAAATGGGTACTTTTCTGGTGATGTTGCATTAAATACTGTCGATTGTAGCCGTTCTTTTATCTTACAAAATCACAGATCTATGATCATCAACTTGTATTTCTCTTATTTTCTTTGTCACACAATTTTCTTGTTTAAAATACTTAATATAATGGTTAAATACATTATCCATTCCTGAGTTGGCTAATTATTGTCTTTCAGTTCTCAGAACAGGTGCAGCAAGTGTTGCATCAGGGTCAGCATATGCTGAGTTTGGCTCGACCAAGGTCATTGTATCAGTGTGAGTACAATTCTGTGGCTCCAAATAGTGCATAGTTTTTTCTTTGGTTCCATAATTTATGTTAAGGACTACATAGTTTGAGGTAATTGTGCTGATCCTTTTTTTTTCAAATAAATAAAAAACAAAAAGAAAATATAATCCTCTCCCTCATATGCAACGGCCGTGATGGGGCATAAAAATAAAAATAATACCCATTTTCAGGCCAGCAGACCCTCCCCCCTCTCATTTTTCATGCATACCTGTCACTTTAGATCTCTCTCTCTCTCTCTCTCTCTCTCTCTTTCTCCCTCGCTCTCTGCTCTCGCACCCGATGCTACTGAAACTCACCGCCAACTGTCATTGATTTATAGCCGATCCTCCTTGATCGAACCCAACTCAAGTGGTGAGCCGACTTCTAAAATAGTTAGGTTTGACATGTGAGTTCAGATCATCTTGGTTAGATATCTCGGCTTATCAGCGGTTAATTCAATAAGCCAGTTTGGCAAAAATATTTTTTGATTATCTTAAATAGTCAATTTAGCTTTTCATCGAGCTCCTTAAGGGCCAAATATATTATCATGATCTACAAACTATTAGGTTATACATGTAACTATTTTATTTTGAGCACAAATCAACAAAAAGAAAATTTAAGATGCATGTTTGTCTCTAAAGATTGGAACAACTTCCTATTTATTGTTAGATTATTAGGGAAAAAAAGCTAATGAAACTTTGCTAAGGCTACATTCTGGAATGCCTCTGCTTTGAAAGTCATAAACTTATTGTTCAAGATGTTGAGGTTAGTTGATCAGGACAGGATGTTATCTATGGGTTATATTTATGATGTGATGTATATAATGAATTATATAATTAAGGTGCATTTTGGTAGAGGAAAAGAAATACAAGCAAGCCTGTCATGTCTTTAATGATAGGCGGAGTTATGATGGCCAACCCATTTCATCATATCAGTTACTATCTTAACCCAAAATTTTTTACAAGTACAAAACTAAATTAGAAGTAGATATTCAATTAAGAGAGGGATTTTATGCAGTTATTGATAGATTGGTGGAAGACCCAAATGAGGACATGGGTTAATCCAAAGGTCTCTATTTACATCTAGTTTGGAAGCTTATTTGTGAACTAAGTTTGCCTTTTGCAATGTATAATAAATTTTAATTAGATTTTTTTTATCAATGTTACAAAATTTGGAACTTATGTAATTGATGAGAGTTTTTTATTTGGAATGTAATGATGTAATTTGAATACAATGAATTGGTGAGATGCATGACGCTTTAATCCTAGCTTCATAAAAAAAATGGCGGTTAAAAAGTTGTGTTTGACTTGTATTGTTATTGGTTGTGAGAGGAATTATCTACACACACACACACACACATTTCATATTGATTTTATTTCCACACATTGATGCGAAGAAGTGAAATTAGGATCAATGCATTTAAACAAATTGATGTTTAGTACAACCTAACATTGAAAAAGTGATTCAATTTAAGAATTGTTATTGATCCAATTAGTTTGGAGTATATTAGGGAAATTTGTGAGCGAATAATTAGCCAAATATAGGATATTAAATAGGAATGTTTTGGTGATTATGAAACTAACTTGGTAGCAAATTAATTAGTATCAATAGAAGTTTATTGAAAGTATTCTTTAAGATTTAGTAAATAAAAATGAAGTGGAAGTTCATTTACAATTAAGGATAGTTCATCTTGACCTACATTTATTTTTTTATTTGGAAAACGAAGGTTAGGTTGACTCTAAAGAAGAAAAAGGTTTTGAAGATGATGAAATTCTACCTATGGGAGAGAGAGATTATGTGAATGAAAGAGAGGATGATGGCATGTGTTATTTTGTGGGACTTGAGATTTTATGTATTTACTTTAAGTTTTTGTGTTGAACAAATATAATTTTTAAATTTAAATTTTTTGCTTTTAATTTTGCTGTTAAATTTTGAACTTCCTGAAATTTTAATTAATTTACGAAAGAATTTTAATTTTTTTGTGATCCCTATGCATAACAGAAATGGGTAGAAATTAGAATTTACAAGTTAACTATTGAAGATAGATGGCAAACTAGATATGCACATCATATTCATTTTATATTTCATATAAATTTATAACTTATTCATTAAATAATTTATATTTATTATTTTATTTGAGTGATTCAGTATATTTGTTGGAAATTATTATGTGATACTATTTAGCCTTGATTAAATTTTACTTTATACACATAATATGTGTATATATGATATACAATTCATATGCATTTTAGTTTAAGAAAGATTCGCTTCACATTTTGCATACGAAAGAAAAAAAAAAGCATCCTAGTGTATTTTATCGGGCTTTAAATTTTAATAAAAATTGATTGATAATATCAATTAAAATTATTGGAAGATAAATTTATACTTTGGTGTGATGGCTTTAATTATTTTTGATCTATTTATAAAAAAAAATAAGAATATGAATGAGGATGTTATTAAATTATACCATTATTACTTATTATTTGATTTTATACTCTGATTATATTTTTCCTTTTTTGCTTTATTCTATTTTATTTTCTTTCCTTGTTTTTTAATTTTGTTTCTATTGATTTTCTTTATTATACCTATTGAAATTGAGTTTAAATACTCCTCATCCTATCAATAAAAGTGTGCTAGTATATTTCAATTCTCAACACTATATCAAAGCCTAACCCTAGATCCAACAGCCTACTACCTCCTCTGTCGGTTCTAGCAGCCGACCTTCCAACAGTTTCAACCATAGCCATTGACCTCCTCTTTTTTTATGTTGCTCAACGCATTGTTCCTGTTTGACGCTATGAAGTAGCCACAGTTTCCTTTTTTCCACTGTTCCTGATGCCTTTTTTTGCTGCAGTTTCTTCTACATTTGCCGCTATTGTTGTGAAATCTTCTGTCGTTTTTAGGAAGGGTTTCTACTGTATGTTTTTCTGTAGTTCTTACCTTTTGCCGTTGTTCGTATTCCAACTGTGAACATCTTATGCCATTTCCTTCTGCCGCTGTTCCTACTGCAGTTCTTACCCTTTGCCGTTGTTTCTACTCCGATTCCTAACATCTTTCCGTTTTCCAATGTTCCTTTTGCTACCTTCTACCTTCAATTTCTACAATTCCTGCAGGAAGGGTTCCTGTAATTTCTACAATTTCGTGTCTTGAGATTCTACCGAAATTCATTGATGACTCGCAACATATCCTTTGGCTCAGTCGGAGTTATGACTGATTCTTTAAATGAATCACTCTCAGAAGGTGTTCTTAACTCCACTGGAGGACCAACTCCTGTCTGGAACATCCCAGAATCCTCCGAATCCCTAAAGAATTAGATGAAGCAATTGACCAAGCTTCTTGGAGCCAATCAAGTCTCTGTGGGTCGGTCGACCTCTCATGTCCGACAAAGCACTCTTTCTATGACTCTCAAAGTATATTTCTCCTCTAGTCCATAAATTATTGATTCAGGTGCCACGAATTACATGACTGACTGCTTGCAAGCTTTCTTAACTTACGATCCATACTCTGAAAAAATACTATCAAAATTGCTGATGGATCATGTAGTCTATTGCTGGTAAAGAGTCGGTTGTACTAACGACCGATTTTACTCTGGAGTTTGTTTTATGTGTTCCTCAATTACAATGTAATTTATTATCTATCAGCAAGTTGACAGGTAATATCGATTGCATTTCTAATTTTTCTTCTGATGATTTTGTTTTGTTCTAGGAGATGATTGCCAAAAGAATAGCCAGACTTTGATACTTGCAAAAAAATAACACGGAGAGTGAAGACAAGACACTCAAAAGTTATAGCTTATCTCGAGTTGTTGAATGTCTCGTCATGTTGTTACATTGCCTTTTAGGACACCCTATTTTTAAATATTTAAAAAGCTTTATCTTTTAGTGTTTTCTAATAAAAAATTCTCAAACTTCAGTCGTGAAACATGTCAGTTAGCCAAACATCACCGAGTTCATTACACACCTCACATACATTCCGCTTCTTTCTCTCATTCACAGTGACATATGGGGTCCTTTTTGCACTCTCAACTACATAAATAAGCAGTGGTTCTTAACCTTAATTGTTGACCACACTCGAATGACGTGAGTTTGCATTTTAAAAGACAAGTCGATAGTCGTTGTAACATTCCAAAACTCCTACATTTTGGTCTTAACTCAATTGAAAACTACTATTCAGGTCCTTTAGACTAATAATGGTCGTGAGTTTTTCAACTCTGTTTTGAGCAATTTTTTGGTTAGTAAAGGTATCCTCTATCATAGTTCTTGTACGGATACTCCTAAATAAAATGATGTAGCTAAGAGAAAAATCGTTACCTTATTGACGTTGCTCACTCCATTAAGTTTCAATCCAATGTCCTGAAAAGTTTTTGAAACGATGTCATTCCAAATGCCACCTATCTCAGAAATAGAGTCCCCTCCAAAATTCACAAGTTCCGACCCCCATTAACAATCCTGATTTCATGCTTCCCTATCAATCGGGTCTTCTCCACATTAGATCCTGAGGTTTTTGGGTGCACTGCCTTTATTCGGAACACTGTCTTTACTCAGAGTAAACTTGATCCAAAATTCATAAAATGTATTTTCCTTGGATACCCTGCAACTCAAAATGGGTATCGATGTCTTGACCCGACCACAAACAAAATCTATGTGAGTGTTGATGTCTTTCTTTGAAAGTGTTCCATACTTTTCTAGGTCGACCTCTAGTGTGGGGGGAGCTTGTGTTCCTCGACACTGTCCCCTATCCCACTCTTATGGATAGTTCTCTCAGTGTTTCTACCGCTGAGGAGTCACCTGTCTCGTTAAATGCACCATGTCCTCCTTTCATTGTCCGTGTCTACACTCGATGCATTCTTCCCAATACTCCTAATCTGGATTTCACTACCTCCTTACAAGACCATGACTCTACTCCGGACGACATCCTCAACATGGCCCCTCCTTCAAATGAGGAAATGAGTTTTCCGAGTAAGGTACGCAATCAAACTTGCTCCCTCTATTCTATGACAAAATATGTCTCTTTCCATAATTTATTATCGACTTATAGAGCATTTGCTAGTGTCTTGACAAACCATCAAATCCCTGCTACTATTGAGGTTGCTCTTGCTGACGCTGCCTGGAAAACGACAGTAATGGAGGAGATGAATGCCTTTCAGCGGAATCATACGTGAGATCTCGTGGTTCTTCTATTGGGTAAGAAAGCTGTCGAGTGCCAATGAATTTTCAACACCAAGTTCAACTTTGACGGGTCCTTTGAACCTAACAAGGTAAGATTGGCGGCCAAAGGATACTCTCAGGCCCATGAAGTTGATTATGAGGAGACATTTGCTCTAGTGGCTAAGTTGAACACTCGTCACTTGCGGTGAATCTGGGTTGACCTTTATTCCAACTTGATGTCAATAAGGTATTCTTTAATGGAAAGCTAACAGAAGAGGTGTACATGTCTCTCCTTTAGGGTTGAGTTTACTGCCTCCATAGGAAAAGTGTGCAGACTACGAAAATCTCTTTATGGGCTAAAACAGTCTCCAAGAGCCTGGTTCGAGAAGTTCACAAAGGTGGTCGTGGGCCATGGTTTTACTCAAGCTTAATCAGATCACACTCTCTTCTTTAGGCATTCTTCCAATAGTCAGGTAATTATTTTTATTGTCTATGTTGACGATATTATTTATGCAGGTAATGATTTTCTTGCATTGGAGTCCTTAAAAGACATCCTTGCTTCATTCTTCGAGATGAAGGACTTGGGATCTCTCTGTACTTCTTAGGCATGGAAATGACTCTGTCATCTCGAGGAATGCCTATCTTAGTGCAAATATGTGATTGATTTCTTGACAGAGTACAAATTTCTTCTGTGCAAAATTATTTGACATTCTCAATGCTGTAATTGTCAGCAAGACTCGTTATCAGCGCATTGTGGGAAAACTCATCTACGTCGCTCATACTCGCCTCGGCATATGCCATGCAGTTGGAATAGTGAGTCAATTAATGCATGACCCCTACGAGCACCACCTACAAGCTGTCCACCAGATTCTCCAGTACTTAAAAGGTACGCGGGGCTCATGGTTATTTTTCTTCCTCCACACCTCTCGATCTATTGCGGTGCATACAAGTGCTGATTGGGCCAGATTAGTTCATGATCGGCTTTTCTCCTCGTGACATTGCTCATTTGTATGGGCAATTTTGTCACGCAGAAAAACAAGAAACAGTCTGTAATTGCCTGAAGCAGTGCTGAAGCTGAATTCCGATTTATGTTGTTATGAAGCTGTGAAGCTCTTTGACTATGCATCATGCTCTGTGAACTCAGTATTCCAATCTCCGTACCACTACAACTATTATGTGATAATAAGGTTGCAATCAATATTGCTTATAATCCAGTCTAACATGATTGTACCAAACATGTGGAGATCGACATACACTTTATTAAGGAAAAGATTGAATTAGGGGAGATTTGGATTCCATAAGTGCTCTACAGTGGTCAACTAGCAGATATCCTCACCAAAAATCTGTCTTGCCTATTGTTTGATGACTTCAACTCTAAGTTGAACATGACTGACATCTATGCTTCAACTTGAGTGAGAGTATTTAATTATACTATTATTACTTATTATTTGATTTTATACTCTGATTATATTTTTCCTCTTTTGATTTATCCTGTTTTATTTTCTTTCATTGTTATTTTATTCACTACCATTGCCGGTCCCAAGACTGAATGTTAAAAGTGGAGGGTTGTGTTAGGTAGTCGACAACCAGCGTAAAACTTGTCGAAAAAATTATTACATGAATCTTTTTGATCATTTTGTAAGTGCTAGGGCATCCCCAGAAGCGACGAGCTGTATAGCCTGAATACAGTGAAAAGTGTGCAAGGGCCGCTACACTGACGCTCGGGTGTAGTGTCAAATAAACAAGAGTTCCTGCATTACGGACGAATGCGGGTAAAGAAGTTAGTCCATGAAACTAATGAAACTAATATTAGGATAAGATCTTAGAATATAAATATTCTAATATTCTTAATGGTAAATTAGGTAAATTAATGAAATTAGTTGATATTATGATTCATAGAAAAATTAATATCTTATGTATTCAAGACACTAAATGGGTTGGAGAAAAAGTTATGGAGATTGATAACTTAGATTTTAAACTTTGGTATTCTGGTAAGAGTCGCACTAGAAGTGGTGTATGTGTAATTATAGATAAGCATTTGAAAGATAATATTGTAATAATTAATAGAGTTGGAGGTAAAATTATAGCCCTTAAGATTATCATTGATACTAAAATTTTTAATATTATAAGTGCTTATGTTACTCAAGTAGGTTTAGATGTAGGGTCTAAAGATAAATTCTGGAACGACTTAGTAGGCTTAATACAAATGGTACCTCTTGAAGAAAGAATTTTTATTGGAGGAGATTTAAATGGACATGTCGGTAGAGTGATAAAAGATTTCAGAAATATTTATGATGACTACGGTTTTGGAGTGACTAATGAAGAAGATGGAACTATTTTATATTTTGCTTTAGCGTATGATTTTATTATTACTAATACTTTATTCAAGAAAAGAGATAAACTTGTTATTACTTATAAGAATTGATCTAATAAAATACTAATTGATTATTTTCTTATGAGAAGAAGAGATCGTCGAGATTGTTAAGATTTTAAGGTAATTCCTAGTGAGGATTTAAGTACTTAACATCGTTTCTTAGCTCTAAATTTTAAGATGAATAGTTGTAAAATAAAGAATACTAGGACTCATCATTGTAGAATTATATGAGAGAATTTAAAAAACACAAATAAAATTATTTTTATAAGTAAAATCCAAGATTTCAAAATTTGGGATGTTCATGAAGAAGCAAATGCTATGTGGGATAAAATAACAAACACTATTAAACAAGTAGCCAAAATTGTACTAGAAGAATAAAAAAATTCTATAAAAAAAAAGTTGTTGGTGGAATAATGATGTGCAAGAAAAGATAAAATATAAGAAGTTATGTTATAAAAATTGGTTTAAATTTGAAAGCTTAGAAAACTGAAAAAAATATCAAATGATCCTCAGGGAGTCTAAATGAATAATCTGTGACGCTAAAAATTTTGCTTTTAATAATCTTTATAATAGATTAGATATTAAGGAGGGTGAAAAATATATGTATAAACTGGCCAAACAAAGAGAAATGAAAAGTAAAGATTTAACTCAAGTGTATTAAAGATGAAAATCAAAAAGTGATTTTCTTAGAAAAAAGATATTCAACATAGGTAGGTGAGTTATATTTATAAACTTTTTAATGAAGTTTTTGAAAATACAACCGACTTTAGTGATTTTAATATCATTAATAATAATAAAACATTTCATTTTTACTGTCGCATTAGTAAAAAAGAAGTTGAGGAGACTTTAAAAAAATCAAGGATAGAACGTTTGTAGGACCTGATGATATCCCAATCGAAGTGTGTAAATATTTAAGAGATTTGGGAGTTTCTTGGATTACTGAACTCTTTGATATTATTTTAAAAACTAAAAAGATGTCTGAGGAGTGGAGGAAGAGTGTTTTGGTCCCCATTTTTAAGAAATAAAGAGGATGCACAAGAGTGCAAATTATAGAGGAATTAAGCTGATGTGTCATGATTTGAAATTATGGGAGGGTAATTGAACATAGGTTAATATGTATTACAAAGATTTCTCATAATCAATTTGGATTTATGCCGGACAGGTGTACTTTGGAAGCTATACATTTATTGAGAGGTTTGATGGAGAAGTTCAGAGATAATAAGGAGAATCTACATTTGATTTTTATTTATTTAGAAAAAGCTTACGATAAGGTTCCAAGAGATATCCTTTGGAGAGTTCTCGAGAAGAAACATGTTGATATGACATATATTCAAGTTATTAAAGATATGTATACTAGAGTTGTTACTTGTGTTCAAATTGAAGGAGGATTGGCCAATATTTTCTTATTTCTGTTGGATTACATCAGGAATCGACTTTAAACCCATATCTTTTTGCTTTAGTTAAGGATGATCTTACTGGACATTTACAGGAGGAAGTACATTGGTGTATGCCTTTTGCTGATGATATCCTTCTCATGGATAAGATGAGAGAAAAAGCCCATGAAATACTTGAATTATGGACATCTACATTGGAGTCTAAAGACCTTCACTTGAGTAGAACTAAAACTGAATGCATTGAATTTAATTTTAATAGTAGTAGCTCTAGTGACATAAATGTAACTTTGGGTGATCAAATTATTAAAAGGTGTGAACCATTTAGATATCTTGGGTCTGTTTTTCAGGTCTGTTTTTCAAAGCGATGCTGTTTTTCAAAGCGATGGTGATATAAATGGGAATGTGAATAGTAGAATTCAAGTTGGTTGGTTGAAGTGGAGGAATGTTCGAGCCTTTTGTGTGATAGAAAAATACCGCTTAGACTGAAAGGAAAATTTTATAAGACAGTGGTGAGACATGCAATGCTTTAAGCATAATACTAAGTTAACTTTTGTCGAGATGAGAATGGTTAGGTGGATGAGTGGCTTTACACTTAGAGACAAAATGCGGAATGAATATATCCGTGATAGGGTTGGTGTATCTACTGTGACAAATAAAATTAGAGAAAGTCGTCTTAGATGGTTTGGTCACATTAAACGTCGACCATTTGATGATTCGATTTGGAGAGTAGATGTTTTAGATTCGACTTATGTTAAGAAAGACAGATAGATATAGGAAGACTTGGGCTTATTGTGTAAAAAATGATTTTGATTTATTAGAACTAAATAAAAATATGACACTAATTAGGGCGCAATGGAGAAAAATGATTCATGTAGCCGACCCCACATAGTGGGATTAAGGCTTTGTTGTTGTTGTATTGTTATTTTATTCTGTTTTTATTGCTTTCCATTATTATGTCATTGTGATTGAGTTTAAATACCTCTCCTTCTATCAATAAAGTGTGTTGGTTTATTCCAAATCTCAACGGATATAATTTATAGAGTTAAGACTGGATAATAAAAATAAAATTTCTTAGAAATATTAGTTATGAAGACTTGAAATAATTAGTGATAGACATTTAAAAATCATTAATAGTTAAGTTGAGCATAAAGAAAATTAGAAATTAAAATGAATGTGTGATAGAACTAGGATAGATGAATGGCTATGTTAAATGGATGATTGAAATGACAATTATTACATTAAGCCATATTCTTGGTTGAGAGATATTATCTTTGATCTCCAAAGTGGAGATTCAAGGTTCAAATCCTTGACAAAAAAAATAAAAATAAAAAAATAAAAAAAATAAAAATAAAAAAGAAAACAAACAAACAAAATCTATTTAGGGTAAGGTGGTTGAAAATAAACTAATATCAATGAAGTTGTTTAAAATGACTTGGTAAAGATATACCTCATGCAATATTGGGAGGAATGAAGATAAAATATGAATTCTTAAATCAACCCCAAGTAGTTAGGATAAGGCTATTCATGTTGATAATAATACAAGTTCATGTAAATTCTATCAATTAGAACAATTAAAATTAAATAAAATCAAGTAGAATTTTAAGGTTGCATTAATTTTAATTAAAAGAGTCAGGTTGCAGTAAACTCAAGCATATGCTTGGGTTACAACAATCTTATGCAAAATGCTTGAGTTGCACAAGATTTACATGGAATGCCAAGGGCACTAAAATTATGCTCAACACTTATGATGTTCCAAACCTTGATAGAAGGCTCAGGTTATATGAAAAGGCAAGCATGCAACTCAAATATTTGTTCGAGGCTACGCCAAACTTTGATAAAATTTTAGGGTTGGTCCAATCCAAAGAAATTAAGGGTTGTAAAAAAATGTCTATGTTTCATCAAACGTAAGCAACCTAGGTGTTATTCTTGGATTTATTTAGGGCGGATCTGGTTTCCTTTTGATCTTTTGTTGACCAAAAATTTGTTTGGTCTTGCCCAGCATCTTCGTTGACATCATGGAAGACTACTTACTATTGAGTCTCCATTTATGGAGGAAGGCTAATAGGGTGGGTAAAAATTTGAATCACATAATAAAATGTTTGGTTTCATATCATAAATCAAATGGTTGAACTTGGTTAAGATTTGGAATTTCAAGGAACTGAGTAAAAAAAAATGAAGTATGCTATATATAATGCATTTTAAGCCATTTAAAAAAAAAGATTTTGGTTTGGTCTTAAATTGACATATTAAACCTCTTTTATTACTTTTAAACCATGTTGAGTCATACCAAATCAAATTGAACTCAATAGAAAATACTAACTTAATTTGAACAAATTCAATAATTTAATGGGTTTTAAATCATAGGAAAAAAATAAAGTAGGCAACTTGCTTTAATTTCAAGTTGATCTGTTCGATTTTAGTTTTTCTTTTTGATAGCTGGTTGAATTACCATTCAAATCATAACTGGTTTGAAATCTAACAAAACCTTGCCCCTTAAGGGCATATGTTTTTTTTAAAACCAAATTTATTCGTGTTACTTTTGTACAATATCAAACAAGATCTTTTGCATAAGTTTATTTAAAGATAATTTATTTATGAAATCTCTTATCTATTTTCCTTTATCTTATTTTCTTACATGCGAGCTTGAAAGTGTGAGGCTCATGTGAGCTTCTTAGAATCATATATAATTATTGATTGTTATGAATTTTCAAGATCTTAAAAGATGCTCCTATCTGTATTCGACTTGAGAGATTTTCTGATTTGTTGGGAACTTGCTTTGAAATCGCATTATTGTTGTAAGAGAGAAGGAAGAAGAAAAATATCGTGAATTTGATTGTGTTATTATAATCTAGTTAACTTTAGTTGTCCTTTTTGTAAAAAAAATATAATCTACATGGATTTGTGTACTAAGATACAAAAGAACATATGATTTTAAGCTAACAAGTTTTAGAGAGTTCTAGACAAAATTTCTTAATATATATTCATAAAATCATGGTCTAGTTTTCATTTGCTTAGTAGTTATCAACCCATTCCATTAGTTTTTCTAGCTCTTAAGCCTTGCTTATTTTGCAGATTCATCAGTTGTGGGTATTTTATTTGGAGGCTCACTTGGGCTCTAGCTATTTTTTTTAGTAATCCTACTAAAGTTTAGTCATTGTTCTCAACCATCATTATCATCATTAGTTTTAATTTTCATTTTTTGTCTTTCACACTGAGTGTGCATGAGATGTTAAACTTATTTAGTGCAAGTCTTTTTGAATAACTTCTATTCTTGTCATCTTAGATATTTTATTCTTTCCTAGTCTTTTGATATTAATTCCATTTGCATATCTAACCGGTTAATACCTTTCATTGTATATGTCCAACCACCCAAGGCTAATTTTCACTATATTATTTTCGAAAGAAGCTACTTCCACCATTTCTTTGGTTTATTCACTTCTCAACTAATTCTTTCTAGTTTTTTTATATATTTGTCAGAATGTTTTGTTTTCATCACCCTTAACTTAGCTATCAATAACATTTTTATTGTCCAATGTTCGGTTATATTCAATGCAGTTTTAAGCTATATTTCTTGGTAAAATGTTTGTTAATACACGTGTTCTTGACTGATAAAAAAATTGGATTACATCTTATCAGATTTTATATGTTTTAAACAGGCAATTAAAATGTGAATTTGTTGCTAATAGAAAGATTTGTTGCACAATGCAAGCAATATTTTATTTTATTTTATAGGAGTCAATAATTTAGGGAATGGTAAGCTTGTGTTTTGTCAAGAGTGAGCGAGCCTAAAAAGGTATGTATTTAGGAAGCGACCTAGAGAATTTTCTTTCGTTAGTTAAAATTCTCAAACTAGGACCTATCATAGCTAATCTGGATATGAGGCTTGTTGTTTAATAAATAGGCCATCTTACTTATTGGAGGCAAATGAGAGTTCAAGAAAAAGCGCAATTTGGCTTGTAGTCGGATTGCCTCATAAACAATCTTTCTTTGTTATTTTCAGAGGTGTCATGCTTCTCAAAGATTGAAATAGATTGGTTGAAGATTGTTATTTGTGATTGTAACTTAGTGGTGAACTTAGTATGCAAGCTAATTTCTTTTAGATTTGGTCCGAGGGAAAGCAAGAAGGCAATGATGTATAGTGATGTTGGTCGTTTAAATTGTCATGTGAGCTATACAACATTTTCCACTCCTATACGTGGCCAGGTTTATACTACTATCCTTGTGAATTATATAACTAACGTGAAGTATATAATTTTTTATTCTTGTGCTTACTAATGTAGTGCTTGCATGAATTTATTCTAGGGCTCTGACAATAAGGAATATTCATCATTACTTCACAAAGCATTAGAAGGTGCTATCAGACTGAAAACTTTCCCAAAGACCACCGTCGATATTTTTGCACTGGTACTGGAATCTGGTGGTGGTAGGTTCTTTTAGTAGCTGGTTCTGAGAAGTTTGAATTTTGATGCTTTTTATGCTGATTTTTTGTTTACCTTATACAACACGTAACCTTTCAAATGCAAAAACACTGGTTTTAGAATTCTGAGTGCTGTCATTTATGGTTTCCTACATTTAATTGCTTTAAGATTCTTTTTATATAATTCAATTTAATGCCCAATTAGGCGTATTACTGGATCTCAACTAACATAAGGGCATATTCAACATCTCACATTAAGTTTTGTCAATTAGTCATGACTATCTCTGCCACATTTGAGTTCTACTTGTCATGCATCCCGAAATTTTAAAGTAGTAATTTCCAATCTCTTAGATCCGTTTTCTATAGGGTGAGTGTGGGATAGCTGCAAGCACGCTGCACATCTCAAACTTCAGCACGTAGGCTGGCAACTATCCTGAATGCAGATTATTGTGGAAAATTTTGCTTCTCGGGCTGCAAAGCAGCACAACAGCAAAACTTCCCCAGGCGGTCCATGTCAAATTCACTTGGTCACTGTGACCATTTAAGTTGATGTGATAATGAAAGAGCTTGACGATGCTGTTTTATTGCAGACAATTTATTCGAGTTAATCTGTCACTTTGACTCATTAATTTTATGCGATGCGAAATTGCTTGATTTTAACAGTTATTGCGGACAATTTTTTTATTACTTTCATCTTTTAACACCCTCCAACCTTATTATGGTCTGTAGTTATTCCAGATTCTCTTAGGGGTTGATTTTTTGCATGCATTTAGAATTTAGAGGTACTATAAATACACAGCAAACATAAATACAGTGTATTTGCAATTAATGAGATTTTATTTATGTTTGGTTGGATAAAAGAAAAATAGAACTTTAGAGGTTTTCACCCAAGGTAGAGGATATACGATGGTTGAAGTTTTTGTGGTCCAAGTGATCACATGATACATGGCGTCTATGCTTGCAGTCGAGCTCTTTGCGAGATACAAGGATAAGAGGTATTTACAAGGTTGAGAGCTCTTCACAGTCATGGTCAAGATTGATTGAAGCAGTGACACAATCATGGTCAAGATTGATTGAAGCAGTGTTACTGGAATTAGCCCAAACCACAATAATGGAAGCAAATATTATAAAGTAAAAACAATTACGATTACAACCAAAACTCAAGCGAAAACACAACAAAACATCAATATCCCGCTAGGGCTGAGTAGGAGCATCCGGGGGCATTGGTGTCGAGGCTTGGTGGTTGGTGATTGAGTAGGGAAGGGATTGTGGTGGATGGGTGGAGACTGGGTGGCTGACAACTGTAGACATGGAGAAGAAGAGGGTCTGGGATGGCCGATGGATGAAGTTGTGTGGAAGAAGGTGGCAGAGAGGTTGGTTGTGGGACATAGGGGTGCAAAGAGATAGTAGGTGGGGAGGCGACTAGAAACAGGAAGGAATGAAGAGAGTAGTAGGTCGGCAATGGGAAATACGGGTGCAGGGAGATAGTATGTCGGGCGGCGGCTAGGAATAGGAAGGAATGATGAGGGCAGTATGTTGGTGGCTGAAAGCTGGAAGGGAGGAGGGTGGTAGCAGACCAACGACTGAAAGGAAAGGATGGCGCTAGTTTAAGGATAGTGGCCAGGCTCAGGATTGCGTAGGGGAAGTAGATAGAGGTCTTCACCACCTCAAAGCAGGCTATAATCGGAGCATCACCTATCCTCGAATACTG
Organism: Phalaenopsis equestris; assembly: GCF_001263595.1. NCBI lineage: Eukaryota > Viridiplantae > Streptophyta > Magnoliopsida > Asparagales > Orchidaceae > Phalaenopsis > Phalaenopsis equestris. The sequence continues at coordinate 246,951 of NW_018164980.1, read as the reverse complement.
TCCTGACAAAGGAAAACATCTGGAGGCAGTAATCTTAAATCAGAAAACTAAAAATAAACCATACTCAACAAGCAACATATTTATAATAGGTAGATATGAGGAGGGGGGCAGGGGCAGTAGTTCCGACGCACTAGCTGGCTGGCTGGTCTAGAGTACCTGCTCGAACGACTCCCCATGGCTGAATCGACCAGTTTAGCCCATACACCCCACGTCAGTCTCCTGGGGTTGGGGGAATATCGACTTCATTTGTCGAAGCTTCTAGGTTTTTATAATGCGATGTCGGGTCCGCGACGTTGAACGCGACAGAAACATTGTAATCCCTTGATAGGTTGATCTTATAGGCGTTGTCATTCCACTTTCGAATTACTCTAAATGGTCTGTCAGATATGGGCTTGAGTTTTGTTAATGCTTCTACCAGAAATCTCTATCTTCAGCCTGATCCACACTGAGTCTCTTTCATTAAAGGTCACCTTTTTCCTTGTTTTGTTTGCCTTTGCCTGATACTTGCGATTTTGCTTAGTGATCTCTTTGCCAACCTCCTCTTAGAGCTTGTAAGTGTCATGCACTCATTCCTTTGCATCCTCAATAATCTCTGATGTCGATCGGAGTGGTACCAAATCGAGTGGAGTGAGCTGGTTGCGCCCGTACACAATCTCAAATGGGGTGCGGCCCTAATTTGACTCGCAGATCTGTTGTAAGCAAACTCGGCCCAAGCTAGAATCAAATTCCATTGCTTAATATTCTTCCTCACAAAACATCTTAGCAGATTTTCAAGGCTCATCTTCACTATCTTCGTCTGATCACCCATTTAGGATGAAATGTGGAACTGAATTGAAGCTTAGTGCATAATTTTTTTCCACAGAGTCCTCCTGAAGTAACTCAGGAATTTGACATCCCTATCTGAAGTCATGGTCCTGGGTGTTCCGTGCAGCCTCACAATCTCCCTGAAATACAAGTCAACGACATGTGATGCATCTAGTGTCCAGTGGCAGGGTGCGAAATGTGTCATCTACGAGAATCCATCTACCACAACCATGACTGAATTCTTATTCTGTTATGTTCTCGGAAGACCTACCACAAAATCCATGTTGACATCCATCCACAGTGCCTCTGGCGCTGATAATGGGGTGTATAGTTCTGCATTTCGCCCTGGTTTTTGCCACATTGTCAAATCCGACATTGCTTGATGTGTCACTTCATATCCCTCACTAATCAGGGTCAAAAAAATATTCTCATGAGTGCGAGAGTCTTGTCCCTGTCAAAATACTCTGCAAGTCCTCCATTATAGCTTTCCTGAACACATGACTTTCTTAGGGATCATCCGGGAATGCATAACTTACTCCAATAGAACAAGTAACCATCAGCTTTGCAGTACTTCCCGGTAGGTTTTTCCTAATATTGTTCTCAAATTTTCTTGAAATTCTCATTTGTCTTGCATAACTCATTTACTACCTCAAAGCCTATGACTCAGGCTTGAATTGCAGTGATCAACAAGTGACGACAGCTCAGTGCATCTGTCACATGATTTTGACTTTCTGCCTTGTACTTAAGCATGAACTTGAACAATCCTAAGAACTCCTCACAAGTTGTGTGTAGTTTGCTCTGGTTTTTCAAGGCTCTGTGATCCGTGAACAGTGCGAACTCTCTTGTCAGTGGGTAATGACTTTAGTGCTCAAGAGCTCTCACAATAACATAAAATCTCTTATCGTACGTCAAAATATCTCTTGGACTCATTTAGCGTTTTAGTGAAAAAGCGATGGGGTGACCGCCCTGGCTCAACACTACTCTTATCTCCACTCCGGAGGCATCACAATAGCTGGCCAACTGGTCTAGCGTCCCTACTCGACCTACTCCGCATAGTTGAACCAACCAGTTCAACCTATACACCATGCGTCAGTTTCCCGGGATTGGGGGAACATCGACTTCATTCGTCGGAACTTCTGGCTTTTTACAATGCGATGTCGGGTTCGCGACGTTGAACACAACGAAAATATTGTAATCCCTTGATAGGTCAATCTTATAGATGCTGTCATTCCACTTTCGAATTACTCTAAATGGTCCGTCAGCTATGGAATTGAGTTTTTTGAATGCTTCTGTCGGGCCACACTGGGTCTCTTTCATTAAAGGTCACCTTTTTCTATGTTTTGTTTGCCTTTGCCTAACACTTGTGATTTTGCTTAGTGATCTATTTGCCAACCTCCTCTTAGAACTTTTAAATCTTGTGCACATGTTCTTTTGCATTCTCACTAATCTCTAATGTCGACTGGAGTGGTACCGAATCGAGTGGAGTGAGCGGGTTGCGGTCGTACACGATCTCAAATGGGGTGCGACCCGTAGTCAGACTCATAGATCTGTTGTAAGGAAACTCGGCTCGAGAAAGTATCAAATTCCATTGCTTAATATTCTTACTCACAAAATATCTTGGCATATTTTCAAGGCTCTTCACTATCTTAGTCTGATCGCCCATTTAAGATGAGCTGCGGAACTGAATTGAAGCTTAGCGCCTAATTTTCCCTACAGAGTCCTCCAGAAGTGATTCAGGAATTTGATATTGCTATCTGAAGTCATGGTCCTGGGTGTCCCGTGCAGCCTCACAATCTTTCTGAAGTACAAGTCGACGACATGTGATGCATTCAGCGTCCAGTGACAGGGTAAACCCTAAATCGACCTACCATAACCATGACTAAATTCTTATTCTGTTATGTACTCGGAAGATCTACCACAAAATCCATGTTGACATCCACACACGGTGCCTCTGACACTGATAATGTGTATAGTCCTGCATTTTGTCCTCTGGTTTTTGCCACATGTCAAATCCGACATTGCTTGATGTGTCGCTCGATATCTCTCACTAATCAAGGACAAAAAAATATTCTCATGAGTGCGAGAGTCTTGTCCCCATCAAAATACTCTGCAAGTCCTCCACTGACTCTGCTGAACACTGGACTTCCTTAGCAAACATCTAGGAATGCACAACTTTCTCAGATAGAACAAACAACCATTAACTTTGCAGTACTGCCCAGTAGGTTTCCTCTGACATTGTTATCAAATTTTCCCTAAATCCTCATGTGACTTGTATAACTCCTTTACTACCTCAAAGCCTATGGCTCAGATTTGCATTGCAGTGATCAACAAGTGACGATGGCTCAGTGCATCTGCCACATGATTTTGACTTCCCACCTTGTACTTAAGCATGAACTTGAACAAGGCTAAGAACTCCTCACAAGTTATGTGTCAGCCCTTTAGTTTTCTGTGGTTTAAAAATTTCAAGGCTTTGTGATCCGTGAACAATGCAAACTCGCTTGTAGTAGGTAAAGGCTGCAGTGCTCAAGAGCTCTCACAATAACCTAAAATTTCTTGTTGTACGTCAAAATATCTCTTGAACTCATTTAGCTTTTCATTGAAAAAAACGATGGGGTGACCACTCTGGCTCAACACTACTCCTTTCTCCACTTCGGAGGCATCACAATAGCTGGCCGATTGGTAGCCTCCCACTCGACCGATTCCCCATGGCTGAACCGACCAGTTCAGCCCATACACTCCGCAATAGTCTCCCGTGGTTGGTGGAATATTGACTTCATTCGTTGAAGCTTCTGGGCTTTTACAATGCAACGTCGGGTCCACGACGAAAATATTGTAATCCCTTAATAGGTCGATCTTATATGCGTTGTCATTCCACTTCCGAAGTACTCTAAATGGTCTGTGAGCTATGAGCTTGAGTTTTTCGGATGCTTCTACCAGGAATCTCTCTCTTCAGGCAGATCCACACTGGGTCTCTTTCTTTAAAGGTCACTTTTTTCCTTTTTTTTGTTTGCCTGTGCAATATACTTGCAATTTTTGCTTGGTGATCTCTTTGCCAACCTTCTCTTTGAGCTTCTAAATCTCATGCACTCGTTCCATTGCATCCTCACTATTCTCTGATGTCTACTGGAGTGGTACCAAATCGATTGAAGTGAGCGAGTTGCACCCGTACACGATCTCATATGGGGTAAGACCCGTAATCTGACTCATAGATCTGTTGTAAGCAAACTCAGCCCGAGCTACAATCAATTCTTCCCCACAAAACATCTCAGTAGATTTTTAAGGTTTCTCTTCACTATTTTCATGTGATCGCCCATTTAGGATGAGCTGCGAAACTGAATTGAAGCTTAATGCGTAATTTCCCCACAAATTTCTCCAGAAGTGACTTCGGAATTTGACATCCCAATCTGAAGTCATGGCTCCGGGTGTCCCGTGTAGCCGCACAATCTCCCTGAAGTACAATTCGACGACAAGTGATGCATCCAGTGTCCAGTGGCAGGGTTTAAAATGTGTCATTTTCGAGAATCGATCTACCACAACCTTGTCTGAATTCTTATTTTGTTATGTCCTTAGAAGTCCTACCAAAAAATCAATGTTGACGTCCACCTACGATGCCTCTGGTACTGATAATGGGGTGTATAGTCTTGCATTCTGCCCTCTGGTTTTTGCCCCCTGGTTTTTGCCACATGCTTAATTCGACTTTGCCTGATGTGTTGCTCCACATCTCTCGCTAATTAGGGACAAAAAAAAAAATTCTTATGAGTGTGAGTCTTGACCCTATCAAAATGCTCTGCAAGTCCTCTACTGTGGCTTTCCTGAACAATGAGCTTCCTTAGCGAACATCTAGGAATGCACAACTTACTCAGATAGAACAAGTAACCATTAGCTTTTCAGTGCTGCCCGGTAAGTTTCTTATGATGTTGTTCTCAAATTTTCCGGAAATCCTCATTTGTCTTGTATAACTTCTTTACTAAGTCAAAGCCTATGACTCAGGTTTGCATTGCAGTGATCAACAAGTGACGACAGCTCAGTGTATCTGTCGCACGATTTTGACTTCCCGCCTTATGCTTAAGCATGAACTTGAACAACGCAAAGGACTCCTCACAAGTTGTGTGTCGGCCCTTTATTTTGCTATGGTTTAAAAATTTTATGACCTTGTGATAAGTGAACAATGCTAACTCGCTTGTCAGTTGGTAAAGGCTTTAGTGCTCAATAGCTCTCACAATAACATAAAATTTCTTGTCGTACGTCAAAATATCTCTTGAATGCATTTAGCTTTTAAGTGCAAAAGGCGATGGGGTGATCGCCCTGACTCAACGCTGCTCCTATCTCCACGCCGGAGGTATCACAATCTATTTCCAACAATTGATTGAAACATTGTAATGCGAAGAACGGAGCCTGGTTCACCATCTCCTTTAGTGCATCAAAACTATTCCAAGCTGCCTTCGTCTACTCGAATTTCTCTCCCTCCAAAAGGTCTGTCAGAAAAGTGGTGATGGTACTAAAGCTCATGAAGAATCGCCTGTAAAATGACATTAATCCTAGAAACCATCTCGGCTTGGTGAACAACTGCGATGCAGTCCAACTCACAATGGCCTCAATCTTCGTAGGATCCATCTGAATGCCTGCACTAGACATGATATAACCCAAAAAACAAGTTGCGCTTCCATAAAGCGACACTTCTTTGGATGGGCATATAGCTTTTTTGCTCGCAACACCCCGAATACCGTTTTCAGGCGCTGTAAGTGCTCCTCCTCAGATCGGCTGTATACCAAAATGTCGTCTAAGTATACAACCATAAATTTTTCATTGTAGGTCTGGAACACCTGATTCATCAACCTCATGAAATTGTTGAGCGTGTTAGACAATCCGAAGGGCATAACTATCCACTTGCATAATTCATCTCGTGTCTTAAAAGTGGTCTTCCACTCGTCTTCTAGCTTCATTCCGAGCCGATGTAAGTCAATTTCGGGAAAGAGGGTGACTCCGTGCAACTGAACCAAGAGATCATCTGGGCGAGGTATTGGGAATCGGTACTTGATCGTAATCTTATTGATGGATTTACTATCAATGCACATCCGCCATGAACTGTCCTTTTTGGGTACCATCAAGGCGGGACATCACAGGAACTGGTAATCTCTCTGACCAACCCTCTAGTGATGAGATCCTGTGCCTGTCGCTGCAACTCCTCTTACTCCGCATGTCTCAATATGTAGTAGACCAGTTTGGCAACACTGATGCGAATATGAGATCTATGGTATGCTAAATGTCTCTCAGTGGAGGTAATCCCTCAGGAAGACCATCAATCATGACATCCTATGACATCCTGAAATTAATGCAGCAGTGGCTATAGCGGGTGCTGTTATCTTACTCTCCTCCTCAATTCCCTCTAGTAGAACTAATGTAGTGCCATTGGAGCATCTTGAACTATTTGCATGAAGGTGGCCCTTGAAATTAACATCTCCTCTGTGTCATCTACACCTCTCGCATCCTTAACAGGTAACAAAATGATGCATTTTCCTACCGTTAAAAGATTTAAGTATTATTGAAGCCATTGTGTGTCAAACTGTCAATGTCTCCCCAACAAAATATAACACGCGTCCATCAGAATCACTTCGCACCACACTTGCTCCTCTAAGTAATTTTGAATTGAAAATTCAACCAAGTACTGCGGATTTACACGTATCTCGTCTCCCCTCTTCGACCAGGTAAGGGAATAAGACTGAGGGTGTTTTTGTGTGGCTAATCCTAATTTATTCACAATCAACGTGGACACGACATTTTCACAACTTTCACCGTCGATGATCAAACTACAAACTTTACCCTTCATCGTACACGGTGTGAAAGATACCGCGCGACTGATCTCTCTTTAGCTCTGATTGTAGAACTCTCCTTATAATTAACATCTCTTTCTCGTCACCCTGAAGCCGAAGTTCTTTCTTTTGGACTATCCTCTGATTCCTCTTCCTCCATTTCCTCGACGATGCCCTGATCTATTATTGAAACAACTTGACTAATGGGACAACTGAAGGCCGTGTCCGTAGCAGTGGCATATGAAACATCTCATGGGAGGCACTATACTGAGTGAGCTACCTCTTTTCGACTTCTTTCCACTCAGAACTGTCTTCACTACCCCGTCTTGTGTTGCAAATCCTCTAAACGTAGCCTCGTTGGTCAGCTGACTGAGGACTGCTATCTGAATGAGGATTGTTGCCTGCTCTATTTTTATTGTCTTTTCACATTCAAGACTTAAGGTTTGGACACCCCCTAGTGATCAATATAGCTGTAACTGCACAACATTGCTAATAACGGGCTTCAAACCCCCGAAGTAATGGTCTTTGGTGTGCTGCACTGGTTTAACCAAGTCACACATCATCTGCAACTGGTCGAATTGTACCGTGAACTCCACTGATAGGTCTCTCTGCTGTAGGTGGTAGAGTCACAAAAACTTGTCATTGACAGTAATTAGGTGGAAGATATTTCTTTTGCATCTCTTTTCTCATCTTTTCCTACTTGGTAATCTTATCACCGTCTTTCTTCTTCTTCTTCTTTCTTTGCAAGTTTTTCCACCACAAGAGACACTCTTCTTCAATTTAATAGCTTACCCGTTTATCCTTTGACACTTATATTCGAAGATTCTCTTAAAAGAATGCAACCAATCGATAAATTCGTCTGTATCAATACCTCCATCGAACTTTGGTATGTCCATCTTGATGTTGAATTTCTTGTGTCCTCCATATGTGGGCTCCTCTCTCATTCTCCTCTGATATTGAACCTAGAAGCAGCAGAGCCTGTATTCCTCATTATTGATGTCTTCCTTGTGGAATGGATTCAAATCCTCGTCCTTATCTCCACTTTGAATTTCCAGATCGCGGTCAACGGTAATCTCTCCCTGGGTTTCATCATCAATCTCTGCGAGCTTCTGTTGAAGCAAACAAAGCTCTCATTGTATCACCTCTCGGGTAGGTTCCAAGACGTATCTTCATGGTGACATAATTAGAGTTTGGGATTGAAAGGGGAGGTTGGGATATGAAAGAAAATTTGTTGTTTGGGAGGGAGAGGGGGGGGGGGGGGAAGGGGGGGGGGATGCTAGAAAACCCTAGAATATGACTGTGGTTAGACTAGTTTTGATACCAAATGATACTTGAATTAACCCAAACTATAATAACAAAAACAACTAGAGTTAGAATCAAGACTCTAGCAAAAATAAAAGTACAACAAAATATCAATATCTGGCTAGGGGGTCGAGGTTTGGTGGTTGGCAATTGAGTAGGGAAGGGATGGTGGTGGACGGGTGGAAATAGGAAGACTGGGTGGTTGGCGATTGTGGACAGGGAGAAGAGGAGTGCTAGTGATGGCTGGTGGATGATGGTGGGTGGAAGAAGGTGGTAGGAAGGTTGGCGATGGGAAATAAGTGTGGCGACATCTAGGAACATGAGGGAACAAGGAGGATAACAGGACGGTGGCTGGAAGCTGGAAGGGAGGAGGGTGGTAGCAGGCCAATGATTGAAAGCTAGAAGTGAGGAGGGTGGTAGCAGGCCAGTGGCTGAAAGCTGGAAGGGCTGGCGCTGGCTAAAGGACAATGGCTAGACGCAAGATTGCGTGGGGGAAGTAGGTAAAGGTTGTCACCACCTCGGAGCAGAATACAGCCGAAGCACCACCTGACATCGGATACAGCCATAGCAAGCAAATACGCTTGGAGGTAGAAATCTGAAATCAGAAAACTAAGAATAAACCCTAACTCAACAAACGACATATTTATATTCGGTAGATAGGAGGGGGATTTTTTTTTTATTGGCCGAGGGGTGGGGTGGTCAATTCCCACTCATTAGCTGGCTGACCGGTCTAGCCTCCCTACTGAACTGACTCTCCTTGGCCGAACTGATCAGTTCAGCACATACACCCCGCGTCTAGCAGGATCGATGCCATAGGGATGATCAAGGATGATTCTTTACAATGGGAGCATTTCATGAAATGCAGGGAATTTAGAATTTGTTTGATTGGGTTGAATTTTAAATTTCTCAAAATTGAATTAAATAATGAGTTTCAAATCGCTTAAAACAACAACAACAAATTTTATTCACTTCAAACCAAATATTAAAAAACTCAAAACTCGTGTATTTGAAATGCAAAACATCCAAAATCCTTCCAACCAAATAAAACTCATGTATTTGAATATAATACACTCAAAATTCCTCCAACCAAATTGCCCCCTTTTATTTAGGAACTGATATTTTAATACGAACTATTGCAAGTTTTATAAATTTTTATCATTTATTTTACTGGCCCTGAATTTTCTGCAAAATGCACTTTATAACTGGAAAAAGGATAAGAGTATTTTTATGTCCTACCCTTTGGGGAATTAACTTTTCTAGTATCAACTATTGCAAGTTATGCTTATTTTATTATTATTTTTTTTGGCAAGCACTGCATTTTTTTGGAAAACAAATTTTAACGTCGGATAACTTAAAAAGTGATGAATTCTTAAATGCCTTTTTGCGATTGTAGTAATCTTCTCTGGGATTAGACTTTAAGGGCTAATTGTTGTCGTTGTTTAATTGTGTATCTGAGTATTGTTATTCGAGTAACTCCCTTATGTTAACACTTTCTGCAGTAGGATTATAATTTTTTATGGCACAAAGACTAATTTAGTCATCTTCCGGTGTTATTTTATAGGTGATCTTCCTGTCATTATAAGTTGCGCAAGCCTTGCTATTGCTGATGCTGGAATCATGATGTATGACCTTGTGTCTGCTGTTTCACTGGTATGTTAAATTTTACCATGCATGGAAATTAAGCGGTGCCTTTTCCCTTGAGCTTCTAGCTCGTGTCTTTTTCAAAACCAGCTGTTGCTACTTTTCCTTTTATGAAACAGAAGGCTATTTCTTTTAATTATCTTGACATTTAATACTTTTATTGTGGCTATCTTCATCACTTTTATCACAACTGTTTACGATAAAATGATTCTCTAGTTATGTGAATAGTTGTTAGAGTATTAGCTTGATAATTTTGTGGTCAAGATAAGCACAACATTTAAAATGAGGAATTCAAGGTAAAAACAAATTGCATTTTATTTTTGTACCAGAATATTCTCTAGATTTTGTGACAATTTCAAATTTATCTGGATTAACTTTAAATGAAAATTTTTATGTTGATGTAGAGTTAAAGTCCATATCCTCCCTTATTTTAAACTCTTATTATTATATAAAGTGCAACAAACTCAGTAGATGTGCCATCAGAAATAGGTGGGGTTAAATTCCATTAGTGCTTTTTTTAGCCAAGGAAATGGAAATGGTGGAAAGGAGTCCTGTTTATTATGGGCACTCGAATTGGATGATGGGTTTCAGAGCAAAGTTTGGTTAATAGAGACAAAACAGAAACTAGGGGCAGAGAGAGAAGAAAAGTGAGACAAGGTCATAGAGAAGAAAACATTGAGATAGAAGAGGAGATTAAAAAAAAAAACACACTTGGCTCATTTTATTGTGATTATCGTTTGATATTCTTGGCCTTGTGCTAGTATAGTGTGGTACGAGAATAAACATACATGTTTCATAGAAAGTGTGGTGCTGATGTTTTGAGCATCCATGAAGTAGCTATATTTTTGTATGATTTATAGCTCCTATATTTAGCATTCCATCTTTTTCTTGTATGCTTGTCCTGTGTTTAGCCTAGTAGATGGATATATGGCTTCTCTTTATGGTGAGGATTACTTTATTTGGGCTTTGAGAAGAGTATATTCTTGTCCTTTTTTAACACGTGCGGCTTACTATAAAGTTGATAAGTTGTTCTCTTCCATCCTTTAGATGACTGCTATTGTTTTGATTGAACCGTGTAATCTTTATGCCTTCTTGCTTTACTCAGTTGCTTTATGATTATTTTGCTTGTTCATCGTATTTACTTTTATTAAATGCTTCCATATAAAATGTAGGTGTCACACCCCAATTAGTCTGCACCCTCATATCAATCTGAGGGAGGAGACGACTTTGTCCGACTCAATTTTTATCGACACCCATCATGACTTGTTTCATCAAGATCAAATGAATAGAGAATTAACCTTATTTAAATGACATAGATAAATTCTTATATTTCAATTCCTGAAACAATTATTTAATATTAAACAAAAATCAAAACTGTGCATAAATGATCCTAAAATAAAATACAGAGCTTTTACAAAAAAATTAATCATGAAATTATACGTACCACAAAAGTTTTTTTTTAATTTTAAAACTTTTTATATTTTAAAGCTATAGAAAGAGCAAGGCATTGGGCTACAGATTAATCTGCTAATTTCTTATGAAAACTAATATAGTAATATCTGATAGATTGTATTCTAAGTGAGATAAATCTTGCTAAAATAAGATTCAAATATAAAAATAAAAGGTACCTTGATGCTGGTAGTTGACCAACATGAGTAATAATAATAGTAATAAATAAACATAGTTGATACTCGAATAATAAGAAAATAATATACTTATAAATAGCAGATGCAACATTTGTCGTAAAGAAACAAAATTACTATTGATAATGCATTTAATCATTATATCAAGCAATGTTCAAATGCATTCATTATATTTTTTATTTTATGCTTTTAATAATTTTAATAAGAGCTTAGATACTAAAGATGATAAAAAATATACATATAAACCTACCAAGCGAACTGATATGAAAAGTAAAGATTTAGTTCAAGTTAAATATATTAATTGATGAAAACCAAAAAACATTTTTCTTAGATAAGAATATTCAAAATAGATAGGTGAGACATTTTGATAATTTTTTAATGAAGATTGTTAAAATACGACTGATCTTAATGATCTTAATATTGTAAATAATAACAAAATTTTGTATTTTCATCGTCGCATTAGTAAAATAAAAGTTGAGGAGGCTTATTAAACTTTTTAATATTATTCTAAAAACTAAAATGACGCCTGATGAGCAGAGAAAAAATCTATCGATTCATTTTTTCAAGAATAAAGGAGATGCACAATAGTGTGCAAATAATAGAGAAATTAAGGTAATGTGTGATACATTAGTTATGGGAGAGAATAATTGAAATAGGTTACAAATTAATACAAAATTTTGTCAAAATAAGTTTGGATTCATTTCAAGGAAGTCTACCATAGAAGTTATATATTTATTAAGAGATTTGATAGAGAGGTGCAAAGAGAGTAAGGATGATTTGCATATGATTTTTGTTGAATTTGAAAAAAAAACTTATTATAAGGTTCCAAGAGAAGTACTTTGGAGAGTTCTAGAAAAGAAAGGTATTGATATTGCTTATATTTAAGAAATTAAATATATTTATACTAGAGTTGTTACTTGTATTTGAAGATAAGAATTGAACAAGTATTTTTTATTTTAATTGGATTACATCAGGGATCGACTTTAAGTTCATATCCTTTTGCTTTTGTTATAGATGTTCTTATTGGACAGTTACAGGAGGATATGCCTTGGCATATGTTCTTTGCAGATATCCTTCTCGTGAATAATACTAGAGAGAGTTTAGGAAAAACTTGATTTATGGAGAACTTTAGAATCTAAAAGATTTTGATTGAGTAGTAGATCTAAAACTAAAGACATGAAATATAATTTTTGTAGTAGTAGATCTAGTGGAGAGGTTGTAACAATTGGTGATCAAGTCATTAAGTGCCCTTTTGGGCAGCTTATTTAAGTGCGGCTGGTTTTGAAAAGGCCGCCTTGGTGTTTGCTTAAAGCGTTCGGAAGGGCGTTTTTAAAACGACAATAATCACATACATTTTTTTCATCTACACATCGCACGCGGGGCTCCTCTTGCGTTCGGCGTTTGTTAGAGTTTTATTCCTCCCCTGCCACTGCGATATCTCTCTCGCGCTCTCCCTCGCCATCTCCTTTCCCGATTTTCTCCTTCGTAAACATTGACTCTTATGGTGAGATCTATATGCCGCAATGCTTTCTGGTTGTTCGCTGGTTGTTCGATCTTCTGGTTGTTCGATCTTCTCTGGTTGGTTTTTATTTGCAAGATTCGGTCTTCTCCTTCGTTGTTCGATCTATATGTGCCTCTATTTGGTTATCTTTAGTTTCTTTGCAAAAATTGGTTTTCTTTAGGGTTGTCTTTAGGATGCCTTTGCTGGATTATGGTTAAAAAAAACGTTGATGGAAATGGATATGAGGTTTTCTTCTGAGTTTTTTCTGCGTTTTTTTTTATGGTTTTCTTGAGAAATGCAGATGAGCAATGGGGGAAATTTTGGTTCGCAATGTGGGAATCTTTGTTCTTCCCGTCTCTGTTCCTTTATGCAAAATTTTGGTTCGAAAAGTGAGAATCGTATAATACTGTTGGAATGTGCTTCAATGCGTCCCTTTTATATTGTTCTTGAAGGAATGCAGTGGGAATCATTATACTGTTGGAATTGTTTGATAAGCCTTTTATATTGTTTTTGAAGGAATGAATGCAGGGGGAATCGTTATACAGTTCGAACTGCTGGATTTTTTTAGTTGCACCTTTTATATTGTTTAGCTCATTTCAAACTGCTGGAATTTTCTAACTTATGGAATTTTTTAGCTGCACCTGTTGGAATTGAAATTGTTCAGCAATTGATAAGCCATTTTAGCTGCACCTGTTGGAATTGGAATTGGAATTGTTTATGGTCACGATTTAGGGGCATTTGTTTGAATACTTGTTGGATACTACTAGTTCTATTGGATACTATCTAGTTTTGTTGGAATTGTTTTTATGCATTTGTTTGAATTGTTTAGGTGCACGGTTTATATAGAATGTTGCTCCTATTCTTTTGGTCCTATTCTTTTGGATACTATCTAGAATTGTTTAGTTACATTGGATACTATCTAGAATGACTATGCTTGTTGCCGGACATGAAACTACTGCTGCTGTTCTTAATTGGGTTGTTTTTCTTCTTGCTGCCGAGGTTATTATAGTATTGGGTTCCTACTTGGGCTATTGGTGTTTAGAGATTTGGTTATTAATTTTGGCACTTCCTATGAGATGAGATACAATGCTCATATGTGAAACAGTGTTTGCATGAGAGATTGAAAAACAAAATTTACATCAAATTTTACACAATATGTAAATATTTTACATCAAATTTGATGTGTATTGCTTTATTTTCACACTATTTGTTTCAAATGTAGATGTCTATCGAGAATCATTGCTATATATATGAAAAGCATATGCTATGTAACCTTACACAATTTCATAATAAAACATATTCAGTGTCTTACTGTGGATGTAGGTCTTTGACCGAACCACATAATTCCTTTGCTCACGTCGCGTCAGCCTAATAGCTTTGGGAGATAGTTCTACGGTTGCGCTAAGGGTGTTTCTGCTTGTTGCGGCTTCTTCCGGTGGGCTTACAGTCCCACATATTACACTGCCAGCAGTCATGGGAATCTGATGTTTTCTCAGGTTGATAGTGCAGATGAGGACAGACGTAGCCAGAGTTTGAAATTAAATATTTTAATATTTCTCATTGTAGTTATACTTATCTTTGTACAATTTTTGTTTCTTCTGGTACTCACGAGAGTGTGAGAACTCTATGTCATCTTTTGGAACTGATCTGTGATGATGGTATGCTTTTGCACTATATGCTTCTGTTTCACCAATAAACTATTCTGAATAAGCTGCCCCAAACAACAAGCCAGATTATCAGAATAATCTGCAGAATAATCTGCTTATCAGCACAGATTATAAATAATCAACAGCTGCGCCAAACAGACCCTACGTTTGGTTTGCTGAAAATGAAATATAATGTAAAATATTTGTAGAGTACTGTGAGTACAATGTAGTTAAAATGCATTTGAGCAGTTTGATTCAATGTAAAATAAACATAGGACTTCTATTTTTTTTATTTGGTTGGAATTAGATTGACAACAATGTATTTCAAAATATATTTTTTTGTTTGCCGGTAGGAGTGAGCTGGTTGGTGGAGCGACAAACAACCGACAGCTGAGGTGGCGACGACCGTCAAGGGAGGGGACGGCGGAGGCGGGCAGGCAACAACGATGGATGATGACCACTATGGAGTTGCTTCTTTTCCAAGGGGAACTTCATTTTGTAGTGCACTTTCACCAAATATGAAACATTTCCAAGAATCAATCAGTCATTGCCCTCAATATCTTTTTTCACACTTATCACAAACTGTCTTCCCTAATTGAACTTGCTTCTTTTTTGACACATACAGTTCTTTCTATTGAAATATTCTCTCTGACCAAAATATTTTCGCTTGTTTGACTATTGTTCTCAAATTTGCTAGGAATAGTTCAACTCAATTTTAGTTCTTCGACTCTTTCAACTAAAAAGAAAATTATTGATAATGAAAGAAGTTAAACTTAATATAAATTATTCTCTAAGTTATAAAAATTTGTGGCACTTTTTTTCCTGTATGTTGACATAATGAGGACCATATCTAGAGAGAGATGTAAACTCTATCTCATTTTGCATGATTGTCCTATAACTCTATTTAATTTGAAGAATTTGTTATACAGTGCTAATTTGATAGATGACGGAATTAAATAGCCTTTAAATTCTCTTATAAAGTTATTCTACTGAATAATTGTGAGAGGCGTTAGTCCAAATTTATCTCTATGTTGTTTCTGTCATCATCTCTCTGTTTTATTTTCTAGCATAAACGTTGTTACTACTACTCTTCTATTCTCGGGGCAAATCATACTATGCATAACCATTAGAACTCTGATTCCCTTGAATGCTTGGCTAGAATGTCAAAAATATTTTATTTTGTTGATCTACTTTAGTGCTAAATTCATATCATAATCTGCTGCTTGCTGATGATTATTCAATCGAAGTTATTTTCTCTTATCACCTAATAAATCAACTTAATAATATTCCGCAATTCATTGAGTTGAGTTTTTTCATTTGCTCTCTTCTAATTTCTACTAATATCAAATTGTCTTGTGCTTACATTTTGTAATCGGTAGTTTGCTTGCATTTTTAATAATAAATCAACTTAATGATATTTCTAAATTTCAATAATTCACATTTTAAAATATTTTGTAAAAGAGCAGTAAATAGTAAAGGACTGAGCACAGTAAAAGAAAGTAATAAATAAAATAATTTCATTTATTTTTGTTACCCTTTTCATTATTGAGAGTCACCGTCTAAACGTATATTTTTTAAATATAATTTTAACTTTTTCCACTCAACATAAAAGTAAGCAATCATTTCTATTTCTATTTTCATTTTTATTTTTAATTTCGTGAACGTGTACATTGCATTCCCCTGTCAATGTTTTCTTGCGGTGACTCCATATGCATGCATATATCATATTTTATATCTTATTGCATTTAATATTTGAAAGAAAAACATGAATTTTGCATTAAAAAAAAGAAAGTTGGGAGATAGTAAATAAGTATAAATAAACAAAGCTACCGTAAAATAAAACATATTACCCACTTGTATGTAGTCAAATTGTCATTTTCCTCGGTCCAAATCTAAATTTTTGGCTCACTCACCTATAAGAACAATTTAATTTCTATCAGTTTTATTTCCATCTTATCTTTAATTTTACATTTACTATTACTATTTAAAATACATTCATTTAAAATTTCATAGAAGTATTCAAATCATCTTTATTCCCATGAAATTTTCAATTTGTTGATTATTAAAATATTTTATTAATATTACTACATGTAATACAACAACAACAACGCCTTAATCCCACTACGTGGGGTCGGCTACATGAGTCCTTTTTCTCCATTGCATCCTATTTAGTGTCATATTTTCATTTAGTTCTATAAGTTAAGATCATTTTTAATATAATAAGCCCAATTCTTCCTAGGTCTACCTCTGCCTTTCTTAACTTAAGTCGAATCTAAAACATCTACTCTCCTAATCGGATCATCAGATGGTCGACGTTTAATGTGACCAAACCATTTAAGACGACTTTCTCTAATTTTGTCCGTCACAGGAGCTACACCAACCCTATCACGAATATATTCATTTTGCATTTTGTCTCTAAGTGTAAAGCCACTCATCCACCTAATCATTCTCATCTCGGCAACACTTAACTTATTATTATGCTTCTCTTTTAAAGGCCAACATTCAGCACCATAGAGCATTGCAGGTCTCACCACCGTCTTATAAAATTTTCCTTTCAGTCTTAACAGTACTTTTCTATCACACAAAAGGCCCGAAGCATTCCTCCACTTCAACCAACCAACTTGAATTCTAC
>NW_018164980.1:210828-227711 GCF_001263595.1 Phalaenopsis equestris | reverse complement strand
ATTCGCCCGTAATGTGGGAACCTTTGCTTATTTAACACTACACCCGGGCGCCGGTGTAGCGGCCCTTGCACACTTTTCACTGTATTCAAACTATACAACGCGTCGCTTTCAGAAGACGCCCTAGCACTTAACACAAGCATTCGCCCGTAATGTGGGAACCTTTGCTTATTTAACACTACACCCGGGCGCCGGTGTAGCGGCCCTTGCACACTTTTCACTGTATTCAGACTATACAACGCGTCGCTTTCAGAAGACGCCCTAGCACTTAACACAATGATCAAAAGGATTCATGTCATGATTTTTTTCGACAAATTTTACGCTGGTTGTCGACTACCTAACGCAACTCTCCACTTTTCTCATCCGGGCTTGGGACCGGCAACGGCAGTGTTAATTAAATATTTACAGATAAACGCGCCAGGTAGGGGCGCATTTATCTGTAAATATTTATAATAATAATAATAATACATGTAATAATAATAATTATATCAATTTTATGTTCAAGCTTCTAAAATTTTCATGTGTGCACTTAAATTTAATTGTAATTTAATTCCATTTCGATTTTATTTTTAGAGTTCTATATTTCATTTTAACATTCCTTAATTAGGAAAATAATAACTAATTATTGAATTCAAACTTTATATCTGAAATTTATCTCTTTCTTCCTCTGCTTGAGCTTCCTCTTCTGAACTCCTTAAACTTTTTAATAAAAGTAAGTTATTTTCAATAAATTATAATTAATAAATTAAAAATTAATTTTTTTACCTTATCTTTCTTGCCCTAAGCTATTCGATCCAAACTTGTAAGGCTCAGGGTCTGTTTGGCACCGTGTTTTTTGCGTGGTGTGTGGCCCAAAAGCAGCTTTTTTTTATGTTCGTTTAATAACGACAGTGTAGGTGTGTTTTTAAAAAATTTGGACAACCTCGCGACCCGCGTTTCGTAAAAAGTATTCGTTCGGCTTTTACTACTTTACCCTCTCCCTCCTCTGTCTCGCGACTTAGTTTTTCTCTCGACTCCCGCAGTCCCCTCTTTCATGATTCAGCCCTAAAGGTAAAGATCCCGGCTCGCCTCCTCTATAATCCGTGATTCTGTTGGCAAGGCTTTTCTTGTGCTTGGCTCCTTTGCTCTCCCTATACCCTCTGCTCTTCGTCTGTGCTTGGCTCCTTTGCTCTCCCTCGGCCCACGGTATTTTCTATCACTATATTCTCTGACATTATGATTTTGTGATGATTTTTTGAGCTCTATTCGGTCGATGATTTTCGTATGGTTATTCACTGCAGTTGGATTTTGTAATTTATGCGATTTTAGTTTTTGTAATTCATGTGATTTTGCATTGATGTTGGATTTTCTTTAATGCTGATGGGTTGATGGCCTTTACTGTGAATTGGGTGGTGCTGTGGTGGCTGCGGTTGTGCTGTGGTGAGGAGTACTTAGGCTTAGGATGTGGGTTGTGAGGTGGTTGCTGTGGGCTGTGGGGTTGTGGTATGGTGGCTATATTTGAGCTATAGTGAGGAGTACTTGTGTGTGGAGTTGTGGCTGGGGTGGTGTTGTAGTGGCTGTGGTTGTACTGTTGTGAAGAGTACTTGTAATGTGGTGAGTATTGTGTCATGGGTTATGGTGTAGTGGTTGTGGGTTGTGGGGTTGTGCTGTGGTGGCTGTGGTTGTGTTGTGGTGAGGAGTACGTGTGTTGTGGGTTGTGTTGTGGTGGTTGTGGGTTGTGGGGTTGGGATGTGCTGGCTGTGGTTATGTTGTGGTGAGGATTACTTGTATGTCGAGGTGTGACTGAGATTGTGCTGTGGTGGTTGTGGCTGTGGGTTGTGGTTGTCTGGTTGTGTTGGCTCATGTGTGGGTTGTGGTTGTGTGTGGAGGCGGCCTTGTGTTGTGTGGTGGTTAGGGTTGTGTGTGGTGTGGCTGGGGTTGAGTTGTGGTGGCTATGGTTGTCTGGTTGGTTGTGTTGTGGTGGTTGTGATTGTGTGTGGAGTTGTGGGTGGGGTTGTGCTGTGGTGGCTGGGGTTGTGGGTTGTGGGTTGTGGTTGTCTGATTATGTTGGCTCATGTGCGGGTTGTGGTTGTCTGTGGAGGCCTGGCTCTATGTGGAGGTGGTTGTGGTGCCTGTGATTGTGTGTGGAGGCGGTGGTTGTGTGGCATTATAACTACACAAGGGCAGAATGATTATTTGTCTAGAAACAGTTGTACTGAAGCTTTTTTCAAACAACAATAAACAAACAACTAACCAACTTATTTGCGTCTGCTTCTGCGCACCAGCTTTCTGAGGCAGCTGTTGCGCAACAACTTATTAATAAGTTGTAGCTGCCCCAAACAGACCCTCAATCGAGCTCTCTGCAAGCCGCATATCACGGCAAAGCCGCTCGTCTAGAGATAAAAGCTTAGATCTCTTGCTCCTTCCTCGCAGCCAATTAAAATCACGTGAGGCAGGCTCGATGGGGCTGCTTGCCTCCTCCTCTCTTCTCTGTTATTAATTTAGGGCAAGAGAAAGCCATCTCTTGCTTGATTGAAGGTGTGAGAATGCATGCCTGAGCCACTCTCTACTTTGGGGAACTCACAAACACTGAATTAGGGCACCGCAAGCCTCGATTGGAGCTCACGAGCGCTTCTCACACGCGGGGAATGTCGTTGCAAGCTCCTCATGCTCCCACTTGCTCGCTTGCAGTTAACAACAGAGCCGCTCGGCTGAAGGAGCAATTCGCTTCCTTATCCTCTCTTTGCTTGCTGCTCGTGGTAAACAATAAATCCTCTTGAGTTGCTTCTCTTCGGTTCGATCTTGTCTCCTCCCTTATGTTTTTTTCCTTTAACTTCTTCTTCCTCCTTTCACACAGTCTCTCATGCTCTCTGTTTCTCTTAATCACTTCCTCTCGCTCTCCTTTTTCATTTGGTTTCAAATGGATGAGGGCCGCGACTTAATACTTCCAAGGACGGTGGGCATCCTATTCAAACGACATCTGTGAGATGACATGCGTCTTAAAAAATGAATTCGTTTCATTTTTTATGCTAAAAAGGTTGGAATCGAGTCGAGCGCGAGCCATCATTGGTTTGAGCTTGATTAATCAATCGAGTTCGAGCTCGAGATTAATTCTACTAGTTAGAGCCGGCTCACGAGCCGACTTGTTTATTATGAAAAAGATAAATTCAAGCTAGTTTTATGAAAAATTAAAAATAGAACTAGCAATTAGAAGATGAATGATAAGAAATTACTTAATATAATATATAAAATATTATATTTTTTAAATATTTTTAATAATATAAAGATAAACTCTATTAATTATTTTCTATATGAGTTGGTTCACGAGCTTAATATTAAGAAATTAACAATTGGTCTTTCCCACACTTCATATCAAGGAACAATTCAACTATTTTTCTATCCAAGGCCATTTCATTTTACTATTATTACTTTCCGGCTCTTCTACACCCAGTTTCTTATGTTTGATTCACTGCTCTCTACATGATTTTTCTATTATAGACTTTCATTAGTCTTCTCTAGTAAGTTTTTATGCTTTGATTGTTTGTTATTTATCTTCTGTTTTTTTCACCGGTGGCTCGTTCATTTATTAGTAAGGATTGTTTATCTGCCTTGTGATTTATAATTTTCGACAGAGTTGTATCGGAAAGAAATTGGTAATTGATCCC
This sequence comes from Phalaenopsis equestris, assembly GCF_001263595.1. Taxonomy (NCBI): domain Eukaryota; kingdom Viridiplantae; phylum Streptophyta; class Magnoliopsida; order Asparagales; family Orchidaceae; genus Phalaenopsis; species Phalaenopsis equestris. The sequence continues at coordinate 224,070 of NW_018164980.1, read as the reverse complement.
ACCTCAGAGGAGGAAGCTTGGCAAGACGGAAGCCTCATGATCACATATATGCCATCCCGTAACGAGGTCACCCAGTTTACACTCACTGGAGAATGGTCCACTCCCAAAATCAACGAGGTATCATTCCTTATACATATGAATGATTACAGTTTTGCGGAGTACATGCGATGTAAGAAGCAGCCAGGCCTCTAATCTCTCATTATTTTTTTCGTCTGTGATTATTAGGCTATGGAACTATGCCTTGATGCTTGCTCAAAGCTTGCGGATATTCTGAGGTTATGCCTCAAGGAGAATGCTTTAGAGTTGGCACCTTGAAACTATTTATGCTTCAATTCTTCTGTTTGACAACCCCAAAACCCTGCACGACCTTTCCATGATCGAAATTTCTAAGCTCCAGCCTGATGAGAGACACACAAAAGTAAATGGATTCACAGCATACCTGTGGACTAGAATAATCGTTATGAAATTTTGTGATTGAATCATGTTGACCAAAATGTACTACAAGATTAATTTGATCTGACACAGGTCCACTAGTATGCGCGGGTCTTACACAAGGTTCTAAAAACTCTACATTTTATCTTATTTAATGTTACAATTTTATTCATTAATGACATGCACTGACTGATACACGCAAGGGATTAATTGTTATGTGAGCTGCGGCCAATGTTGGTAGAACCTAGCAAGAAAAACCAGTTCTTAGAAAGTATTAGCCACTTATCTTAAACGGCTTTGCCATATGGAAAGATTTTCTGTGGGGACAAAAATATATTTTCCAGCTCGGTACTGCAACGGAGACGGTGGGGACCCAATGCGCATGGAATGGACCATTGATGGATACCAGCACACACGTGGGCCCGCTGGCACCGATTCTTTGAGAGCCTGGTGCAACGGAAAATTTCGTCCCTGCACCCCCGAAAAAATCCGCCTTCCATGGGGAATGGTTTCCATAAAAAAGAATTGTCTATAAAAACTACCTTTCAGAAGATGCAGAGAAAAGCCGTCGAATTTGAAAGCTGTAACATAATTGAGTACTAAAATGCAGATGGCTTCCAGAATTCCTCGACTGCTTGCTGCGCTTCTTAAGCTGCTGTATTTCTTACACTGTAAACGAACAAAAATTATGCTAGCCATCTAAAAAATAACTAATTGCTTGACAGAAAAAAATGTCTACAAAGATGCCATAGATTCGAACAGCAGAAGCAAGGAGGGGGACCAAGTTGGGCATGATAATAAAAAAAAAAATTAAAATGATCTTATAAAGTGAGCGGATAATTTTTGTGTAGACTAATTAAATATCCAATTTAAACCATTAAATCTTAAAATAACAGCCAAAATGATAATGACTGTTAAAAGTAATGAATGATATATATATAAACATTTAGAGAATCTATTTTTTTTCTTTACCTTGTTTGGAATGTAACATATGGGTAATATTCCCAACATCTCCAACTTCACCTTCAAATGTTCTGTAATGCAAATAATACGTATCAAATTAATAAATTTTAGTAATTCTTAATATATATCAAAATAATCCAAAAATAATATATATATATATATATATATTTGCTTTGCTAAATTTTCTAAAAATTTTAATTAGAGGTGTACTCCTAAATCATCCTCATTTTTAGCGCCATATGTTGATTTGCATTGTAATGTCAATTTCCATCTAATGTCAGATCATTTTGACAAATTTTATGAGTTTAGAGACTAAATTTGACTTTTCATATATTTAGTTACTAAATTGATCGCTACAAATAATCGGGGGACTACTTTGGTCTCTTTCGCGAGTATAACATGCAGCAGAAAAAAAATCCCAAGAGCAAGCGTGGAAAAAGAAAGGAGAAAATTTATTCTTCCTGAGGGAAAAGAAACATTCAGTTGGCATGCATCAAGCAACTCTGGTGATAAAACTTCTGTTTTGTCTCCACTATAAGGACATATCAAGCACATAAAGGGAAAGCCCATATTAGATCATCAAAAAGCTAATAAATGCAAACTTAAAACTGCATTGCAAAACTATTTACATGTAATAAGCCCTTGTCCTCCGTGAACAATGGAGCCTGCCCTCTATTCTTCACTTGGTACGTAATATAAAAATGAGTGCCCCATACAGCGGAAGAGGAAAAGAATGCATTCATGCAAAAAAGCACTTTTTAAAAAAAAAAAAAATTTAATAATCAAACTCTTTTAATCTGCATTAATGTATTTGAGTCGATGAATATGGTTAGCAGCTAATGCATGCTAACCTCATTGGGCAAACTAAACTGGGACAAATGGAAACAAGTATTCTACTTTCCTCATTTCTTATATACCGGCACTGTCTCAGGTCTCTTACTGGTCTTGATGTTCTTTATTGCTGCAAAATTACAAATGAGAAACTTATTCAGATCCATAGAATAGTTGCATGCTCCGCATAAAAAAAAACAGTTTATTCTACTCTAAACTGTTAGCAATCATACTTAATAAAAGATATAGGTTAAAAAAACAATATATACCTTCCGCATAATCTTTAGCTCCAAAGACTGCAGAGCCCGCAACAATAGCATTAGCACCAGCCTCAATAACCTGCATAGAAGATAGACTAACTTTCGCCACTTTAGTCCTTTTCCCAAACATTGAGTCAAAAGTAACCTCTTACAACTGTTGACTTAGACATGAATATCCCTGTGGTTTCATGGGTTACAATGTGATGAACAGGACATTATTGAAATTAATTTCCCAACCATAAAATTTATATCATGGCGTGCAAAACAATCTTGAGTAGCAATTTAATCTAAATTAAAGGTAACAATCTCATGATTTCTCGAGATAATACTAGCATAGATTTTACCCAAATGTCAATATATATATATATATATATATATATATATATATGTATATATTATTAGATAATAGATGATATTCAGGTACCTTATACGCATTTGAGGGACCAACTCCACCATCCACTTCGATCCATGGATTGACACCCTGTAAGTAACAAAATTAGATCACTGGTACTTGGCAGATGAAATAATCCTGATAAAATTTACATTACCCTTTCAGCACATAATCTTCTAAGGTCTGATATTTTCTTCACTTGACTCTCAATAAAGCTTTGACCACCAAAACCAGGATTAACTGACATAATCAGCACTAAATCTACCACTGCCCATTTAAATGAAAGATGCAGTAAGTGTTGTTATAGGAAACCTAACCATATCGATGAATAAACTAAAATCAAATATGTCCATCAAAGCCATAAAAAGATTAAATTCTTAAGAGAAAGAGGAAAGTCTAAACTTAAGGTGCACATACTAGTTGGAGCCGAAAGCAGTATTTGCTCCGTATGATAAAGGAAAAAATACAATCTCTCCACTTTATGAGGTAGAGAAAAAATTCATGATAAATGGGTTTAGCACATTATCTTGTAAGTTTTGGTTCAATTGATTGAGTTTCATAAATAGGATGCTTCCTATAGGTTGGCAGACCAATTTTCTATTTGGCACATTATTTTGAAGCATACACTAAACAAATGCCTGTCCCTGACTTCATGGGGTAGTGCCATTTTGAAATTATTCAAATCTTGTCAGTTCTAGCATCGAGAAAATCCACTTTATGCTGGGATTTATTTGGATTTTTGTTTTCTTCTAGTTGTTGCCATACTAATTTAAAAAGGTGACAGTCTTGTAATTTACAAAAGGTTCAATATTGAAATGAAGAAATTCTCCTTTGGATGGAAGTCCTTCATCACACCAAGTGAAAAACGAAGAGCCTGTGAAATCACACCTTTGATTCTTAAACTCTTTTCTCAGTTATTTTTATCTGCTCTATAAAGGAGTGGCTGGGAGAGGCATTTGCCACCCCTATATTTATACTAAACTCTTTAATATCATATAATATACTCAAAATTTTGCCCCCCAAAATTAAATGCTCAATAATAATCTAATATTAACTATATTTTTAATTTAATAATAATATTTACAATAGTTTTAATTTTTTTAAAGGGATGAAAGCTTTAAACTTAAATATTGGCAAATACTTAATTTTTAATTTTCCCACAACTCCTTAAATTTTGGTCCTACCACTGTGACCTGTGATTCTCCTCTCTTATTATTTGGTCATTATTTGCTGAGAACACATTATTTTTTTTAAACTTATATGTAATCCTATTAATAGTTGTGATTTTGATCCCGTATCCAATTGCATACCTTCTTTATGAAGACTGGATTAATCATTTTCATGAGGCTGGTCCTTTTAGGCCCCATTTGGCGCGGCGTACCTAATGCCGTTTGTTTCACATGATTCTCGTGTGTTTCTCAAAAAGCATTGCATGAAAACTTGTAAGCGGACAGCGCCCTTTCATCCTGTGGCGTGTTTACCCTCCTGTGAAATTACTTCAATACCCTCTATTGCGTCATCAAGAAGGGTAAGGGTTGCCATTTTTGCGATACCTCAGCAGGCAAAGTCGAGGATTCTATTGAGTTGATATGGATCTAGTTATTACCTTGCACTCTATTCTAGTTCCCATTTCAGAGATCTAACATTCTTTCTTTGTTGTGCAATAGGATCTAGGTTGAGAATTTGTAGATTTATGCTATGAATGCTACTCTTGCTTAGTACTGGTGATTTTTTGTTTTTTCTTGATGTTTTAGAGATCAGAAAAAGCTTGAATTATGAAGGTCTACATTGGAGTCTAAAGGCCTTCATTTGAGTAGATTTAAAATAGAATACATGATATCTAATTTTAGTAGTAACAATTCTAGTGACAGAATTGTAACTACGGGTGATCAAATCATTAAAAGGTGTGAACATTTTAAATATCTCAGGTCTATGTTCAAAGTGATAGTGATATAGATGGAGATGTTATTAGTAGAATTCAAATTGGTTGGTTGAAGTGGAGGAATTCATCAAGCCTATTGTGTGATAGACAAAGTACCGTTTAGACTCTTAGGAAAATTTTATAAGATGGTGGCGAGACCGACAACGCTCTATGGCACAAAATATTGGTCTTTAGAAGAGAAGCATAAAATAAAGTTAAGTGTTGCTGAGATGAGAATGCTTAGGTGGATGAGTGACTTGGCACTTAGAGACAAAATATGAAATGAATAAATCCATGATAGGGTTGGTGTAGCTCCTGTGGACAAGATTAGAGAGAGTCATCTTAGATGTTTTTGTCACATTAAACGTCGACCATCTGATGATCTAGTTAGGAGAGTAGATGTTTTCGACTCGACTTATTTTAAGAAAGGTCGAGGTAAACCTAAAAGGTCTTGAGCATATTACATAAAAAATGATCTTAATTTATTAGACTTACATGAAAATATGACACTCAATAGGATGCAATAGATAAAAAAGATTCACGTAGCCGACCTCACTTGGTGAGATAAAGACTTGTTGTTTTTGTTTTAAGTTAAGAAGTTCGCAAAGTTATATGTGGATGAGATTTTATGATTACATGGGGTACTGAAATCTATAATCTCTTAGAAATATTCAAATTTTAGGATTTAATCCATTTATGTATACTTATTTTGATGTAGGATGGGAGTCACATGTATCTTTAACATAATTTGCTTATAATATTAGTTATTAGAAAAGCATTGAGATTCCTCCATATCAACCTCTTTATGGAAGAAAGTGCGACACACCATTGTGCTAGGCTTAAGCACGTGAAATGAAAATATAGGTATAGATTTATTAGATGATACTATTGAGAAGATAGTAGATTATAATGTTAAAAAGCTCTGAAATAGAGATATTATATTTGTAAAAAAATTCTAAAAAAAATATGAAAAAAAAGCTACTTGGGAGAAAATTTCAAATATGCAAGAACAACTATCCACAACTATTTAATTAGGGCATATTTGTTTTCTTTATAATTTTCAAATTTCGATGAGGAAATTTTTATAGAGGAGAGATTATAATAACTATTATTTAAAGGAAACATCCATCTCCTTGGTTTCATTTTAGGAGATAACTATCTTTGTTTGACCTAGAAGAACTAGAGAGAGTGAGCAGTATTACAAGAAGAGGAAGGAGAGGAGGTCGCATGTGTCAAGGGCAAAGGAGATGACATCGATTGTGGGAGGATGCTAGCTTGCATGAAGGGCTTCACCGCGTGTAGGAGAAGGCGCCGAGAGCGTTTTGTGCAGGAGTAGCCAAAGTTGAGCAACTGCTATGTGCTTGGGAATAAGGAGGCTTGCGTGGGACAAAGCCAAGCAATGCCTAAAGGAAGGGAGAGAGAGTTTATATTGTAGGAGCCTTGTGTGCTGAGAGAGACGAGTAAGGGAGGAGACAACCTTGAAGCATTGCATATGTACTCGGAGGAAGAAAGCTTCATATGAGAGGGGAGCGCTCGAACTGAGCCACCCAGCCAGTGAAGATATTATATGGTTAGGGTTTACATTATTTTCTTTTAGAATAGATAAAATTTTAATTTTGAATTAATGTTAATTGAGATTTGTATTAATTTGAAAATTTTGCTAAATTTAGTCAGCAAGTATTGGAGAAGAAATATTCAAATAAAGATTGAGGTTTGTTCATTAGAGGAAGGGACAAAGTGAGGTAAGTTTAAGGCTAATGTTCCATTTAAAATTTTATATATTTAATTGAAAATATTAATTATTATTTTATTGATTAATGTTAGAAGTACAGGAAGGATATTTATTTGAAAATTGAGAAAAAATGACGATGGTGAAAGAAGTAAGGATTTATGTATAATATTTTGTTAAACATCATTAAGTAGACATTAAGTTTTCTAGTTTAAAATTAGTAATAACATTTGGAAGAACATTTAATTCAATAGGTGTTTGGGGGAAAATATTTAAATTAATTAGTTATGTTTTAGTTATTTTCGAAGTAGGTACTTATTTGTCTATGCACTATTAATAGCTATAGGTGATACTCAAACAAACTAAGTTGAGGAATAAGCTTTTATAAAAGTTTCTTAAATATTTAGGTGAGTAATTCCTATTTTATTTACATTTAATTAATGTCTTTTATTTTTAAAATATTTCACATGTTACACATATTAAAAATTCTTTTAATTGAAAAAAGATAAGTGAAAAATGAAATAACTATTTTATGATATTAATTCTTTTATCTTTTAAATTGCATTTAAATGATAATTAAATAAATTTAATGATTGGAAGAAGTTAAATATGAGTTAAATGAAAAATAAAAGATTAAGCTTATCAGGAGTGACCTCCTTATGATATTGGCTGAGAATGTTATTATATTTGTGCATGTTAAGAGAAAAAAATGAAAATGATTATGCCTTTATGATACAAAATGAAAAAGATTTTGATCGTGCTCCTAAAATGAATTTTTAAAGGTAAAAGAAAAAAGAAAAATATAAATAATTAAAATGATTAAAATGTAATTAATTAAGATGATTTAATAAAAATTTAATAAAATAAAAAATGTAAAATTTATATTATAGATTGATCAACATATTCTTTTGAGCATTCATGTTCGACATTTATATAATAATTTAATGTATAATAAAACTATAATTATTCAGTATGTTTCTATAAACTTAATACATTGTGTCATGACTTAGCTCAGTGTAATAATCGGTAATAATAATAATATAAACATATTAATAATCGATCATAGAAGCATCTCTTTAGTTTCGACTTACGAGTTGTATATCCCTACTTTAGTTTCGACTTAAAAGTCGTATATCCATATTTGAACAAGCGAACGAGAGGGAGAGCGAAGAGATTCAGAGAAGGAAGAAGCGGAAGAAAAGAAAAGGAAGAGGAAGGAGGAGGAGAAGGGGGAGAGAAAGGCATGACTCACCCTATTGTGTGAAGCTGGCGACGACGTGAATGGGGAGCGGTTGTAGGGATTTCGTGCCCTAGTAATTCGATAGAGAGAAAGGAGGCAAGCTTCCTAACCTTGGGAAAAGCACGGTTGACTCAAGAAGGAATTTCCTCGTACAGAGATGCTTGATCCCAAGCAATTTTGAGGCCTAAAAGCAAGAATCAATGGTTACGAGTGGTTCAAAGGGTGGAAGGCGTGCACCGCGTGTGGGCTTCATTTGGGAGGAGAGGAGTTTGAACATAAGTAAAGGAAAGAACTGACACTAAAGACATGATAACCCAAGATAAGAGAAATCCAAACCATTCAAATCTATATACTCATTCATGAGTTGCCCCTACTGAATGAGGTCCAAAATGTCAGAAAATGAGCTCTTTTGTTCCATGTCGGAAAGATTACATGAAGTTATTCAGATGTTAGATTTAATTCAGCATGGTACCCATCATCAACTATTCAGATAAGAGGGATGAACCCCATTCTAAAAATTTGCCTTCGTGTTTGATGGGGAAGAGAATTCTTCAATGAGATCCAGGTTCTATAAGTGAAGAAAAGGACTACCATGAGTGGTTGTTAGTAAGAGTGGTGCAATCTGCCACAAATTTCACCCAATAGTTGATGTCTCATCGCATACTAGTTTATTATATTCCGCTCAGTACGACGAGTGGAAGAAGCAGTTTACAAAATACTTGATACATGATTTGAAAATACTCGTCTATCTACAGTTCTAGCTCAAGTTGTGCCAAAAAAGGACGAATATCTATTCTATAAGAATGTGCTTTGGAACCACAATGCTTACCTGATCGATCAACCAGGGAATTTGACATCGTGCTAAAAAGAGTTAGAAGCTTCGTCGAATGAAGTCAAGGCTCCCCCAACCTCGAGAGGATGATGCGAGAGCTTACCGGGTAGCGGTACTGCAGCTGCTACAGTACCACGCCTCTTTCCTTTTCCACTTCCTTCTCATTCTCTTTTCTTTTCTATGATTCTCCTATTTTACTCATTGCCTATTATATGTCATTCATTTTCTATTTCTTTCTTATTCTGACCATTACCTATTTTATTTACTAATTCCTATTATAAATATGTTGTTGGTAGTGTTATTCTAGATTTCAGTTTGCTGTCATTGAGGTGTTCTTCCCTTTCGAGGGTTGTATCTGATGGCAAGACTGTGCTCCGGTTGTAACTCGTCCAAGATGTTGACCGTCTCCAAAGGTCCAAGTGGTGCTTTGGTCGTAGCTCGACCTCGTCAGATATTTATCCTTCCAACTCCTCACCGCAGTCCGTTGTCGTCATCTTCCGAGCAATGTCCACCCTCCAGATTGTTGTCCAGACCACCGTCATCATCTTTCGGTGCTGTCCACCCTCCAGTTTACTGCCCAGATCGCCATTGTCATCTTTCGGGCGATGTCTACCCTCTAAGTTGCTGTTCGAACTGCCGTCATCTTCTGGTCATTGTCCACCCTCCAGGTCGCTGTCCAGACTGCCGTAATCATCTTTCGGTCACTACCCAACTTCCCCTGCACCTTACCAATAGCACTACACCAAATCAGGTTCCCTATGGCAGTACCACGCTCCCTTCCTTTCTAATCGGACTTGTCGTCCTCCTTTTGAGAGAGTCGTTTATGTGTTTTTTACCATTTTATTTCTTATTTTAAGTTATTTTATCCTTGATGAAGAAGGCGTCATTTTCGTTTGATAGTTTGCATGTTGGTGTTGTTCTATGTTGAGAGTCATCATTGTATTTTCTTTGAATTAAACAATAAAATTGTGTTATTTGATTGTGGTTTAGGTTAACTCCGATATCCCACTAAGAATCCACTAAATACACAAAATAAAAATATCTAGAGATAGACACATGATCTATAGATATCTCAAACCAGCATATAACTGTTTATCACTATCCTGAAGAAAAAAATTGTGCAAAAAAAAAACAACAATTACATCATAATATAATACCTATCAGTTGCAACTCCTGCAAACTAATTCTCTCCTAGAAGACATCAATCTATAATTTTTCTTTTCCTAAAAAAAATTATTAATTCCAACAATAAGTTTTTGTAACTTCATGAGCAATTATAATTTTAATATGCATTAAATTCACATGTAAGTATTATATATGAATGACAAAAAAAAATTCAATTCATTACTTTACAAAAATGTAGACTTTCACTTTAAATTTATCACTTCCCGTTTTGATTTAAGTATTTAACATTTTTAACTTTTTTAAGAGTCGTATCAAAATTATCGTCCTACGCGAATGTATCCTTAAAATTGTACCTATGCGTACCCTAAAAAATGTGTACCCGAAGGCATACCTTTACAATTTCTTTTATCGTGCACTGATATATAGCATCCACTGCCAGTACTATCTGAGGGTAATTCTATATGACTTAAAACTTTACATTTTATTTATTTTAATTACTTCTATTTAAAGTCATTAAAACTACCATTTTCTCTTTTCAATTTTTACTTCATTTATTTCAACAATTCTTTCATTCACAATGTCTCAGATTATAAAATCAAGTATAAGAAGAAATAATACAGTTATTCCTTAATAAAACCTTAATTTAATACATAAACCTTAAGCCTTAATGACGTTTGAAAAAGTTTATTTTTATAGTTCTTTTGACTGTCATCTATATTACTTGAATGTGCATACTTTTAGATAGAAATCCTATTCCTAAAAGGAATGACAAAAAAATATATAATTTATTTAATTAATTTTCTTTTAAATAGCTTTTGAATCAAAATTCTCACTAATATTATTCATTAAAGATCTTTGGAGCTGACTTGGCTGATGATGCCACAAAAAGAAAATTAAACTGATCAGAGACAGACTGAGGACAGTACAAGATAGACATATGAAATATTATGATACCAAACACAGATCAATGGAGTTCGTAGTCATAGAGTTTGTCTTTATCAAAATTAGTTATTTGAAGGGTATACAAAGATTTGGAAAGACAGGAAAATTGAGTCCCATATATGTAGATTCATATGAAATTGTGGTGAGGATTGGAAATGTGGCTCACTGATTGGTTTTACCAGTTCATATGCAAGGAGTGTATAATATTTTTCACATTTCTTCACTTAGAAATTATATTGCAAATAAATCTAGTAGGGTAATAATAAACTCAATTAATATACAACCTGATTTGATTTAAGTTCAGGAGTCTGAAAGAATATTAGATAATGATGCAAATAAGGTGCGTAATAAGAAGATTTGATTGGTGAAGATTTTATGAAAACACGAATAAGAGAAAGATACTACTTCAGAAAAAATTTTGAGATACAAGAAAGATATCAACAACTTTTCATTTGAGGTATATTTGTTTTACACTAAATCTTTTCGACTTTTTGAGGATGAAATTTTATAAAGAGTTGAGATTGTAATATCTATTAAAAAGATTATATATATATATATATATATATATATATATATATATTATAATCTTTCATAAAATTTCATCATCAAAATTTGAAAAGATTTTTTGCAAAATAAAAATACCTCAAATGAAAAGCTGTAGATATCTTTTTTGCATCTCAGAAAGTCTCCCACGTAACATCCTTCTCTGGTCCTTGCTTTCATAAAATCTTCATAAATAGAATCTCCATATTATGCAGCTTCTTTACATCATAATCCAATATTCTCCTCAACATAAGTCAAATCAAATTGTTTATCAATTGAGTCTACTATCAAACTTATAGATTCATCTACAATATATTTTTTAAGTGAAGAAATGTGGAAAACATTGCACTCCTTGCATATGAATTGATAAAGTCAATCAATAAGCCACAATTCCAATCCTCTCCACAATCTGATATGGACCTATATATGTAGGGCTTAATTTCTTATCTTTCCAAATCTTAACATACCCTTTAAAGGATTAACTTTGATGAAGACAAAGTCTCCAACTTCAAACTCCATTGATCTGTGTTTGATATTATAATTTCTCTGCTTACCTTGCACTATTCTTAGTCTGTCTCTGATCAATCTAATCTTTTATGTAAAGTCATTAATCAAGTAAGCACCAATGTTCTTCAATTCACCTGTTTCATCCCAACATAATGGTGTCCTACACTTTCTTCCATACAAGACTTCATATGGAGATATCCCAATACTAGTCTGATAACTGTTATCGTAAATGAATTATACTAAATGTATATGTGATTCCCTTCCTCCACCAAAATCAAGTACACATAACCCTAGTAGATCCTCCAAAGTCTGAAGTCATTTCTGACTAACCATCCGACTAAGGGTGAAATGTTGTACTGAAAGTCAATCTGGTGCCCAAAGTTTCCGGAATCTTTTTTCACAATCTGGAAGAAAATTCACCATCTCTGTTGGAGACAATATACTTTGACACTCCATTGAATCTCTTGCTATTTCTACAATGGGATCAGTAAAGGCTGTAACTGACCTACAAGACGCTGATGTTCTGCCTTCACTACTTGGCATAAAGGATACTCGACCACAAATGCCACACTTCTCTTCAATACTAGCCACCAAAACATTTCCTTGAAATCCTAGACATTTTATTGCTTCCTGGGAGAATAGTCTAACCAAATAAATGTGCATCTTCAAGAATTTCCCGTCTCAAATTATTAACCTCTAGAACATAAACTTTGTCTTTATATTTGAATAAATCATACATGATCTAACACATACTTCTTCAAATTGTCTGCTTTTATCTGCTCTAGGATTTTCTGAATACTACTATCTCTGGCTAATGAATCCTCGATTTTGCCTTTTAAAGTGGAGTGCACAGTCAATTGATTTAATTAAGCATGCGTTAGGGCTTCGAGCTGAAGAATAAAAAGATAAGTTAAAAAAGTTTAAGATATTTAATAATTATATAAATAATATATATATATATATATAATTATATATAAATATATAGGGTTTAGGGTTTAGGGATGAAGCTACGGTTTTGGCTGATGATTTAGCTACATGTACGGTTTCTGGGCAGGATCATGTTATCCTGGTTTGTGATGAAGGGGCGCGCCCGTCCTTGCCATCCCTCCCTGATGCCCACAATATGGAAAACATATCTCTCATTTCTAATCTCAATGATAATCTCTCAGAACTCCCTTTAGATGATATTTCAAAAATTTTGAGGGATGAATGACATGTACAAAAATATCGTAGAAGAAAAAATAAGTCTCATAAGGAGATTCAAAATTTTTGCACTGGGAGTAATAGGTTAGATAAGAATCAATTTTTCTCTGATGAAAATGGATGATCCCGACCTAGATCCTCTAGGAAGGGTAATTTGTCTTTTTATATTTAATATTCTTATCTGGAATATCAGGGGAATTGCGGATCCTCAATCCCTTGGTAGACTTAAACTTTTGTCTAGGATTCATAAGGTGGATATGCTTGCTATTTTGGAACCCTTGGTCGCCTCCCCGGATGATCGTATTTTGGGTAAATTCAAAAAC
>NW_018164980.1:205703-209733 GCF_001263595.1 Phalaenopsis equestris | reverse complement strand
TGAGGAGAGTTATTCCACTCTCCTTGAGATTAACTGTAATAAGGCCCCGGGGCCTGATGGTTTTACTTCTGCTTTCTATATTACTTGTTGGAATATTGTTAAGGATCATGTTGTGGCGGCCAATCAAAATTTTTTTTAATTTTCTTTAAAGGGGTAAGAACAATCAGAAGAGCTCTTGGGATCATTTTAGGCCTATTTTCCTCAAGACATCATATGGTGCATATGGATCTTTGTGCTGTTCCTACGATTGAGGAGATTTATTCCACTCTCCTTGAGATTAACTGTAATAAGGCCCTAGGGCCTGATGGTTTTACTTCGGCTTTCTATATTACTTGTTGGAATATTGTTAAGGATCATGTTGTGGCGGCCATACAAATTTTCTTTAAAGGGGTAAGAACAATCAGAAGAGCTCTTGGGATCATTTTAGGCCTATTTCCCTCACCTCTGTGATTTCTAAGTTGATTAGTAAGATTTTGGTCAAACACCTTCAACCTCATCTTCACAAGTTAATCTTCTTGAATCAGTCTGCTTTTATTTAGGAGTGGGGGACTACTGATAATATTATGTTGGCTCAGAAACTCACTCTTGACCTTGATAAAAAGTGTAGAGGGGGCAACATAATTACTAAACTGGATATTCGGAAGGCCTATGATTCGGTTAGTTGGGATTTTATATTGAAGATTCTCCATGCTCGTGGCTTCTCTCAAGAGTTCTGCAATATTATAAAATCCTAGCTTAATTGTAATAAGTATAGCATTCTCATCAATGGCAATTCTCGAGGTTTTTTCAGTGCGGGCCGTGAGATTAAGCAGGGAGATCTTTTATCCCCTACTATTTTCATTTTAATTTTTGATTATCTCTCCCGTCTTCTTAACAATATTTTCAGGAGAAACTCCAAGCTGCATTATTCTCACAAATCTAGTATGTTGGTATCTCACTTGGCCTATGCTGATGATATGAACATCTTTTCTAATGCAACAAGAATTCAGTGAAGGTGATTCATAATGCCATGATTGATTTTCAACTTATCTCGGGCATTTCATTCAATGCTAGTAAATGTAATATCTTTTTGGGGAAAACGATAAATCGCTCTAATGCCTCTTGGATTGCTAACTATACGGGTTTCTCCCCCTCTAATCTCCCACTCAAATATCTGGGAGTTTTCATCCTCAAAGGCAGGAAGAGATGTATTCAGTTTGACGAGGTTGTGGAGAAGATTCAGAAAAGAATCATAGACAGGCAAAATAACTTCCTCTCTTTTGAGGGTCGTATTACTTTGTTGAGAAGTATTCTTGGATCTCTTCCTTTATATATACTTCAAGTTCTTCAACCCAAAAGGAGTACTATCTTCTCTTAAAAGATGTTTCAATAAGTTCTTATGGGTTGGAAATCACTCTGGTAGAAGATGGTTACCTTGGAAAGATGTTTGTAAACCCATAAACGCCAGTGGTTTGGGTTTCAAATCATTAAATCATTTGGCTGATATTAATGTCTTCAAACAATGGTTTAATTTTAGAAAGAATGAGTCGTTATGGGCCAATTTTATGTATGGGAAGTACTGTCGTTTCTCTCACCCTGCTTTGACTAATTGGCGGTTGGGTAACTCCACGATGTGGAAGAGAATGCTGAAGGTTAGAGATTGGGCGAGGGATTTCATTTATTGGGAGGTGGGTGGAGGTAAACTCTCCTTTGGCAAGATTGTTGGTCTCATGCTTTGTTGAACATGAGGGATTTGCGGTTTCCTAATCTCAAGGTCTCCGATTGGAATTTTCCTCTTCTTACTAGCATATTGGGTTTGGAGGGAGCTAATTTTATTTCTACGATATTTTTTGATCCTCTCTTGTATGACACTCATTTGAAATTGCCTATGGCGAATTCTATTACTAAATCCTTATATGCTGCTCGCCACAACTTTCAAAACACCTCTTGGGGAGAAGGGGTATGGAGTTGGACCTTAACCCCGTCTATGTCCTTCTTAGCCTGGCAGATATTTCATTCGATTATTCCTTCTGATGACATTCTTAAGATGAAAGGTTTGATAATTGCTTCCAGGTGTTGTTTCTGTTTGATGGCGGAGGAGTCAATTGAACATATCTTTTTCTCGTGCCCCTATGCTTTATTTATTTGGGGAAAGGTTGGAACGTGGTTTGGCACTTGTCTTTCCCCTAAGAAGAATCTTTCTCTCAGCACCTTGAGTTGTAACCCGGATGGTAAGAAAAAACACTTCTGGAAAATATATCCTTATATCATTTGTTGGTTTATCTAGATGACTAGGAATGATATTATTCATGAGGACAAAGAGATTCATAAAATGATGGTTTTCACTAACATCATTTCTTACATTAATAAGCTATGGAGACTTGGTAATTCCAATAAAGTTTCTTCTCATGTATTAATTATTTCCTGGCATTGGGGAATATGAATGTGGCTGTTAGAAGAGTCCCGCGTCCTCCTATTTTGGTCAATTGGACTCCACCCCCTAGAGGGTGGATTAAATTTAACATTGATGGGAGTTGGAAGGTTTCTAGTGTTGGGTGTGGGGGCATTGCTACGAATCATTATGGAAAGTGTATTATTTTTTTCTCCTCTCCTACTTTTGCGAATTCCCCTCTTGAGGCCGAGGCTAGAGCTATTTTATCTGCTGCTCTTTTGGCTTATTCTCTTAGTTGGAAATACATCATTTTTGAATGTGATAATCGCTCATTGATTGATATTTTTATTAAGGGTGCCGATACTCCTTGGGATATTCTTTATTATGTTAGAATGATTAATGGTCTTATTTTCAATATGAAGGTGGTTTGGAATTTTATTTATCGGGAGGGTAATTAACCTGCAAACTGACTTGCTAATTTGGGAGGTTCTAGTCAGTTTTGTAGGGTGGGAGCAGTTCCCCCTCCTCCTCTCTATACTTTGCTGGTGGGGGATAATTTGGAAACCCCTTATATTCGTACTTATGCATTACCTTAAGGTATGTTGGGTGGTCGAGTGGCTGGGTTCAGCCTTTGATGTGTCTTGGCTGGGTTTCTCTCTTTGTTACTCCTCTTCGGGGGTTGCTTAGATGCGAATGATTGGGTTAATGCTTTTCTTCTCGAGAAGTATGTGATGTTGAGCCTTTTACTTTTAGATTGGAGGGTTTGGAGGTTCCCTCTGATGAGTCATTTTTGGAAGGCCCAGGGCACCCTTTTTAATGATGATTTTGTTGTTGGAGATGGGGATATTTGCGGGTTACATGCTGAGAGTTTACTCTGGGGGGTTTTTGCTTTTTCTTCCGGGTTGTCCTATACTTCCTGCTTCATCTCTAGCAAGGAGGCCCAGGGCTCCTTTGCTACTGGGGTGATGTATGTGGGAAGGTGTTATATTGGGAGAAGGTTTGTTGGGGACTATAGTTTCTGGGGACTTCATGAGCTGCATTATTTTCACCTGGGGTCTATTTGTGAGCAATTTGGCTCTCATTTGGAGGCCCATGGCTCCTATCTTTCTCTGTTTCCCTATAATTCTGGTGGCATTGTTACGATTGGTTGGATTGCCTTTACTGTTTGGAAGCTGGAGGAAGGACTACCTTTATATTTTCTTTAAAATTGGTTTTCACTTTATCTTTTATTTCTTCAGTCCTTTTAGGATGCAAGTTGAGGATCCGATCGTCTCAAGCTTTGGACTTTTGGGGAGAGCTGTTTTCGATCTATTTGGATTGCGGCAAGCCGGTTCTTTGGTCTGCTCGTGGGATTGCTTTTGGATAATCATTGCTAACCGGAAGATTTTTTCTGTACATCTCTTTTGTAGTCACTTCTCTAGATATACTAGATCACAAATTTACTTCTTTTTGGGTTTTTGCTATTTGGTTTTGGGTATACCTATAATTTTGGAAGTTTCTTTTTGTGTGAGTTGTATTGTGGGGAGAGGAACCCCTAGGGGTGTGTTTAAATGTATTTTTGGTTTCTTAGAAGGGGATCCTCCCCCTTTCATTCTTTGTACCTTTTCTTTTAATTAACGAGTAGGGAGCCACCGTTGTTTTTTCCCCTATATATATATA
>NW_018164980.1:190027-205651 GCF_001263595.1 Phalaenopsis equestris | reverse complement strand
TATATATATATATATATATATATATACACACTAGGTGTGAGTGTGTGTAGAAGGATTAACTGAATCAGAATCGAATCTATTCAAGTACCAAATTTGAGAGATAAAGTGATTCTTAAACCAGGGAAGAGAAAAAATTGCGGGTGTGAAGTGGAGAGCCGATGCTCTATTTTGTGCGGCTAAAGACAAAGGTTTGTTAGGGATTTATGATGTTAACTAATTGAACTGAAATAATAGTTTACTTAACTAAATACTAATAATAGATTTAATTTAATCAAATAGTAAAGACATAAGATTAGAGGCAAATTCAAATAGAATTGTAAGGGGAAAAGCGGAATTTTGTGCTCAAGAAAACAAGCTAAACTTTTTAAGGTAAGGATTTGTATACTTATTTATACGAGTAATTTTGATTATATGTCATTAAATAAAATTTAAGTTTTCACGAGTAATATTAGTGAGAATTTTGGTTACAAAGTTATTTGAAAGAAAAATATTTAAATAAATTAGATCTATTTTAGTCAATCCTTTTAGGAATATAATTCTTATCTAAAAGTATGCACATTCATTTCATATAGGTGACAGTCAAAAGAAGTAGAGAAATAAACTTTTTCAAAGATCATTTAAGGCTTAAAGTGAGTAATTATTTTCTTGTTTATTAAATTAAGATTTTATTAATGAATAACTGCATTATTGTTTCTTGTGCCTGATTTTATAATCTGAAGTATATTGTGAAGGAAAGAATTGTTGAAATAAATGAAGTAAAAATTAAAAATGAAAAATATCAGTTTCAATGACTTTAAATGGATGGAAGTAATGAAAAAAAATGAAATGTAAATGTTTAGGTCATACATGATTACCCCTAAATGGTATTGACAGGGGATGCAACCCGGGCACGATAAGGTAAATGATAAAAGTATAGCTTCGGGTATAAATTTTTGAATGTACCTATGGGTATAATTTTGAGAATACCTTCGGGTATAAGAATAATCTTGATATGACAACAAGTGGGAGTTGCTCTTAACGTAAATGCAAAGGCCAAACAATCATGCTTACCGTCAAGCAAATATTCTATGGCACTTAGCGGTGTTGCAGGATTTAGTACAACCCCAGCTTCGGCTCCCAAGCTTTTAATCTAAAATACAAAAAGCAGATATATCAAATTGATCTGAAATTGTAAGAAAAAAGCACTGAATCAAGTAGATAAATGGCATAAATTGGTGAAAAACTTCAAATGGCATAAATTCAAAACGGCTATAATATATACATAAGATAGCAGGATTTATACAGCAAAATATGTTTACTCTTATAGAAGATATCATTCTATATTAATCAACCTCTTTGGAAAAAGAACATTAACACAAAACAAATAACAAATGCCACAACATTACTTAAGGATACATTTGAATGTACTCAAATAAGGGCAGCAGATAACAGTTGAGCTCACTTGAGTAATTGTTCGATGCAGATGAATAGTGGAAGATTGTTCACAATGTACGCTAATAATGTCTGCACCAGCCTTAACAAAATCCGGCACTCGTTGTTCAGGTTCTACAATCATCTGTAAGTTGACTATCACTTTGAGAAAAAAAAGGAGAGTGTTCTAAGCTACCGCATAGAAAAAAAAAAGGTAGAAGAACGGTGTGTGAAGAAAGAGTGCACAGTACCAGATGCACATCCAAAGGAAGATCAGTAACTGGCCGTAGAGCATCAACAACAAGAGGACCAATGGTGATGTTGGGGACAAAACGACCATCCATTACGTCAACATGGATCCAATCACATCCAGCCATCTCCACTTCTTTTACCTGAATAAACTCAATGCATATCATCTAAAGAAGTGAAAATAAAAATTTCATTCGAAAGACTGATGGAAATCTGCCAGTTTGATTCTGCTAGTAAAGAAAAGCAATACTTTGGAAGGAAAACTGCAGAGACCTTAGAAGTAACATGAAAAAACCAATAGTGTTCGTTAAGAAGCTGTCCAACTCAAGTCGCCGCACCAAGATTAGAATATAAGGAACACAGGTTACTTGAGAACCGAGAGGAAATACCTTGGCAATGGATATCATGCTTGATACTAAAGAAAATATAGATTCGAACCATTAGCATGTCTTTCAGCATCTGGCTTTCTAGAGGTCAACAATGCAATGTCTGCATTGTTCACAATGAAATTTAGTTATGTTTACAATTCTTATATTAATCTCCTGATCTAGAAAGCTTCATAAATCTCATGCCATTGATCTGAATTTGGCTTCAATACTGCTTTGAGGCAAATTGTTTTATTTTTTGCTTCACAATACAATCATATTTCATCTCAATATATTTACAATAGCAAAAGGTTAATTTTGAACAACACTGCTCCTAACACAATCTACATCTATAAAAACTTATAATTGTAGGTGTCTCCTTTTCCAGTAGTTACTTTTAAATACCTTAAGATTCTATAAGTTGCTTCAAAATGCTCCTGCCTTGGTGAATGCATGAATTCAGTAACTCAGTTTATAACAAATGCAATGACAGAACGAGTGTGAGATATGCAAATAAGTCTTGAAACAAGTATTTGGAATTGATCCACATTTACCACATACACAATTCCAACAAGGTGTAATTTTATATTGGATTCAATTGATGTTTGAACAGATATACATCCTAGCAATCTGGTTCATCAAATCAATCAAGAGTGTAATATTGCAGAGTGACAAAGGTCTCCTTGGATCGGAAACTCCATTCCTAGAAAGTATTTTACGGCTCCAAAATCTTGTACTTAGAAGTCTATTGCAAGGTCTTCTACATATTTTGAAATAAATTAATATCAATAACTATTGATATTATGTCATTAAGATAGAGTTTTTCTTCATTTGAGTGATTGCATAGCATAATTAGCTCTAACTATACCCATGGTTCTTTACAACCTTACTAAACCGCACTAATGACACTATTGGGTAAAGACTTGTTTGACATGCAAGTTTTATCTTCAATGAGCTTCTTCTCGAACCCACCCAACACTATATTGCTTTCTATAAATTCCCATTATATGCGCACTTACCCGCTACATAGTGATTGAAGGTGTAGTTTTTCACCGTGAGGTAGGGCTCACCTTTCCCAAAAAAAATTACCGTTGTAAAGGCAATTTTTGCACACAATTGATCAAGTGTTTAATTGTAATTTACGACAATGGATAAAAAATTTTGCGTAGGATTAATCTTAAAGCTAGAGCAAAGGTTTCTTGAGAATCAATCCCAAGAGTTTGTGCAACCCTTCTACTACAACTCTAACCTTATGCCTTTCCACACTACCAATAATATTGCATTAAATGTAAATACCCAATTGTAACCTTCAATATTTGTGTCATTATGCTGAATTGCTAAATCTCGAGTATCATTTTTTTTTCAAAACATTAATTACTTGCATTACTACCCATCTCAATTTGGATCATCTACGGCCTTCCTAATAGTTTTAGGCAAGCTTGGACTTCCTTCATGATGACGGTAAGTGTGGTCATAAAATATTCATGCACAGCTTTTCTAAGCATTCATGATAAATCATTAAAAGGTAGATTGGATATTGATAAGACGCTAGATATTTTGCTCGCATTTTACTAAAATTATGTAATCTGATTTGATGTTTCTCATAAGCGCAAGCCCGAATAGTCAATTATCCCTCATAGATATAAAAGAGAATTTTAATGAAGACTAGTTAGTAAGCACTAAATATAAATGTTATAGTAGCAATGATTTAATTTAGTTAATAAAATATATAAGATAACTTATGGTAAATAATGAGAGGAATGATAATAATGTTATCAAGATACCATAATTTTATCATCTTAAATTGTCGCAGACTCTGGTCTACTTAATCAAAAGAGAAAGTCGACCCAACTTAACATGTGTCAGCAGCAATGATTATGTCGTTTAAGGAGACTTTGTAGATATGTAATTTAATGGTGAAATTCCATGTTGAATCACTCAATTATAAGGCCCTGATTGTAACCATATTTAGGCCGCGTTTGGGGCAACGGTACTATGTCGCACCACAATTTTTTTTACTTGGCAAAACTGCTTTTTGTCCTCACTTTCCAAAAACTGCAGTTGAAATTTGTGTTTTCCCACCAGCTATGAGTTTCCTTTGTTGAAAGATTTGAGGGGCTTGCAAAAGCATAAAATAAAAAATCTTAGCAAATTTCATATTCGAGTATCTGATTATGATACCCCTGTGCCTATTTTGACAAAAGGGAGAGCCGATAGGAGAGGCAAGTCGGTCCAAATTGAACCGATCTAGGCCATCACTCACCAACTTGCCCAAGCTGAGCCGATTTCAGTGCCTGGGTAAGATCCACATAGTTGCTAATCACGTACAAGAGAGGAATCAAGAGGGGTTTTGGGGGGAAAGTTTGAAAGAGGATCTTGGAAATGCTTATGAGGGTTAATTGCCTAAGGTTTGTTTTTATGTTTTGTTTGACTGCAGACATTTAGGGTTTGTGGAAAGACGATCTACCTTTCAGACAGTAAATCAACATTGCATCTTGTTTGTTTTCATTGCTATAAATAAAATTACTTTGAATCACAATTGTTTCAAATTTATAAAATAAAACTTGTCAACTCTAGTTCTTGAGATGTGGAGGATCAAACTCGCAACCCTGCCGAAAAGGCAAGGTGGCCTGTTTGATATATCACACAACCATATAATAATAGGTTTGAGTTTGAGGGAGAGTTTGTGAATTTTTAAATGATTGCTTACTTCTCAAAGTGGTTGCATGGTTCTCGAAGCAAGGAAAACTCGAGCGTACCTTATTTTTAGTGCAAGCAATTTTGTTTTGAAGCGATTATGATTTTAGATTTATATAAGGGTAAAATTATCAGAGCACGTGCACAATAGTTTACTTCTAAATATTTGATCATAGTTAAGAGATGACACTTTTTTTATTTATTCAAGGCACAAGATTTTATTTTAGCATGTTTGCATGTCTTTTAATGCGCCAGCAGAGCACATAAATATCTAAAAAATGCGCAAATTTAATTGCTTAAAGCAAAATATGTATGTAATAGAGTATTTCACTTTTAAAAAATTAGTGATAGTGATATTTTTGATGGGATGTAAAAGATTTGTGTTATGTAAATATAAGAGCTTAGGGGTTAGAGCATAAATATTTAAGAATTGCGTGGTATGCATGTAAATGCCTCTAAAGTAGAAGTGTTTCGCAAAATGTACACAAACTTTCTTTTCAAGTTCACAGTTAATCTCATTTTGTCTGTTGTACATCCTTAGCCGTGGATTTAGTTGCAAATATTGCAATTTAAAATTTAATTACGTGCTTAAAGTGGTCCAATTTTGTTTAGAGTTTAATCTGTGTTTTGTTCGAATGAACTCCACAGAAAATATTCTACCCATAAATAGATGAGCTATTGAAGTTCACTGTCACATTCTAGTTCGTCCAGAATGAGTTCTGAGAGTTTGAGGGGCAAAGATTGGTGCTCACAGAAAAGCGATGGAGAGACGTTGCAGGTCATCACTGAGGTAGTCTTGAGCTGGTGAGTTTGTAGCAAGAGTTAAATTGGTGCTTAGATTGTCAGAGATGAGGAGCTGCACTTGGAAACGATTTGTTGTGGAGATGCGAGAAGATGAGAGGCATCACTGGCAGAGGTTTAGCACGGTTGTTGCCTGAGTTTGGCAAGGGAAGGAGGACGGAGCAGTGGGTAACGGAGTCAAGCAGGTTGAATAAAGACAACGCCAGAGCTTTCCGGAATTAGTAGAGATCAGCGATTAAGGAGGTGAACATCGTTGGGAAGTCGCAGGTGTTGTGATAGAGATTTTCCAGAGTTGAGTAAAACAGAGACATTGCCAGAAAATCGTGCAGTTTTAGAGTTTAGAATTTACGATGGACTTGGAGGCTTGGAGTTGTTTGTGAAACCAGCACAGAGCGAGTGATAGAGGAACTGAGAGAACCTGGCGGTACAAAGAGTGGGAGATGACGCAAGGAAGAACTGCGATAGAGTTGAGACAGAGTGGGTGAGTATTTTGATTATTTTTTTTCCATATTCTGAAAGAATGGCGGGGATGAGAGAACACATTTTGGTAAGGGATTTGAAATTGTCTCCCAAAAATTTCCTTCCAAGTTCTCATTCTCCTCCGAAAGGCAATCGTAATAAAGAATGTTTAACACAGTGCTCTTATAAGGAGGGCAGCGAAAAAGATAAATAAAAAATTTCAATTTATTGCAGGGGATTGAAATTTAAAACACGGGCTGCAACATAAACAATAAAATTGTTTGGTTACAGCTGTTAAGCTAAATTGCTTCAAATCCTTCTATTAAAAGAGATTGGAAATAACCTGCTCGCCCAACCTGGAAAAATTTGCTGATAGGATAGATGGAGATACTATAATATCGCTTTTAGAGAACTTCTCTACACGTGACGATGCCTTCACTGTAGCATGACAACTCCTCCTGAAAGTTGTAAAGAGAAAATAATGCTGAAGAAAAAAGGAAATTAGTTGCATAGCTAATAAGGCCAGCTTCATTAGTTATAATTTAAAAGTGGTGTTACTTCCAGAAAGGAACAGAGTGAATTCCAGGTGCAAAATGAGAGAATTATTCAAAACCAAAGTATCAATCATGGTCCATACAGAACGTTTCATCTTTAGGAATGATGCAAAGTCTTCATATTGCTATTTAATCATGCTTTTGGAACTCCCGTGCCTCCTCAGAAGGTTTTATCTTTTCCAACAATCAAACATCCAGATACCTTTTCTAACAAAAATTAAGTTCCCGCTGGGATATCATTCCCTGTTCTCTAAAGAGAAGTAAACTAACGCAATAAAAATGACAACACCATGACCGATTTGTGCTAAAGCAAGGGCCAGACGTTGCAAAATGGATGTTTAACAAATCTAGGATCAGCCATTCAGCATCTATGTTTAAGAAAATGGCATACAAAACAATATGGTCTTATAGACTATCAACCAAGGAAGGAATGTAGAATGACATTAAGGTATAACTTTCTGATTTAACATGAAAAAAATTAATAATAATAATAAAAAAAAACAGCTAAAAACAAGCATAAATCACATGATGCCAACCATTGATATTGAAACAGTTCAAAGCATAAGGAGATCCCTCATATGGCTTTCGTTGGACATCGCGGACCAAAAACACAAAAAATCATCAACAGGCATAAAAGCATTTCAACAGAAAAATGTTGTCATTAGTATTGCAAAACCAATCCTTATATTGTTCTCTTGTATCAAGGCTAACAGAGACGAGAGTTGGAGGCCTGCAGGAACTTATAATTGGTAGTTTTATTTTTTATTTTTGGAAAGAGGGTCATAGGCGCTTCTAATATTTATGAACTATTGATATACAATCTTGGAAGGCCTTTCAGTACTTTTCTATGGAACATTCATGTTTCCTTTCTCTTGTTGTGTCATGTTAATTTTCTTCTTCAAAACTTTTGCCATCCAAATAGTTGCAAGCTTTAAATCATCATAGAATAGTACATCTATTTTTTTTCCCTAAATGCACGAGATAATCATCATCATATCTTAACTTTACACCCGAGCAAATTTCAAATTTTCTTGAACAAAATATATACATGCCAAAATTAAAAAGAATCAACATTACATGCATATACATTGGCACTTCACTCGCTTAGTTGAAAGCTCAGAAGTGCAACCTTAGGGGTAGTTTGGTGCAAGTAAAATTTAACTTAAATAGTATTTAGTAAATCCTGTAAATTTGGATTTATCAAATCCTTGTGGGCAAATATGATTAAACTGTGGAAACAGCTTCAAAGGGTGCCAAGAAAAACTTTGAACAGAAGTGCACCAAACAAGGAAAGCACAGAAACACAATATTAAACGGGGAAAAAAAATCTAAGAACGTGAAAAAAACTACGAACCCACGCCGCATCATGATATCCACTATGAAGAAAATGAGGAACATCATACAAATTACACCACACTCAAGTCTATCCACACTTTGGAACTTTCAGGACACTCCTTTCATTTACTTTGCACAAGCGAATTCAAGATCAAATACACTCCAATAGGCAAAACTGAAACTTTAAGCAGAGAACTGTTCAAATTCGGTTACTGACGCAAGGACACAGTGATAGTGGCGTTCAGGTGCTCCAAAAAATTGTTGGGGCACAAAATATCAAGCGTTGAAATGTCATGCTTTCGGGTTCTTAACCTAGATTGGGCGCTGCGGTACGGTCTTCTTGGCGCTGAGGCACTACTGGCTCGGCGCTGCACACTTGAACCCAATACAAAAATTTTTTTTAGGGGCTGCACTTCTGAACCCAATACAAGGAGAGAACAACCTTGGAAAACTAACCGTCAAACTTGATCAGCAAAATTGAGGGCTTTGAGTTAACAATTGATTAAAAAAAAATTAGACTCCACATACTAACAATCTCATACTTAGAGACTGATTGCAATCAATCCAACTCCACCAAATTTTCATAATTTTGAACTGTAGCGTGGCTCATCCCAATCTCAATCTTCCTAAATTCCAACACAAGCTAAGCATAGCTTCAATTTCTCAGTGTCATAGCCTTAGTCAACATGTATGTATCTTCTCCAAAAATAATTGACCATCTTCTAGAAGTGAATGAATGGCATGGTAACTTAACTGAATGTGTTTTGCCTTGAAATAAAATGTGTCATTCTTTGCTTGATGAATGACACTCATATTGTCACTGTAAAATTTTCCATTCCATTTCTCCTTGCTATGTTCTGCCATAAAACACTATAGACAAATCATTTTCTTACCAAACTCAATAATAATAATATACTCAGCTTCTATAATTGATAAAACAACAATTTTCGGTAAGTTGGAAGCCAACTTATTGTTGTGCTTCACAAAATGAAGATATAACAGGTACATCTTCTACTAAAAATATATTCTACAATATTTGAATCTACATATCCCTGTAAATTAATCACTACACTTTTAAGATTGTGCTTTGTTGACTGTTCCTCACAAGTATCTGAGCATCCACTTCGCCGTAATTTGTTGATGTTTGTTTTGATTACTCATGTACCGACTGACCATTGTCACTGTATGTACAATATCTAATCATATACATATCATCATATACATCAAACTTTAAACAGCTAAAGTATATAGGATTCTTTAATTTTGTGTTTGCTCCGCTTCAGATTTAAGTGATGGTTCCTTAGTTTAAAAGACTATCTGGGGGGGGGGGGGGGGAAAAAAATTTGGGGGTGGCGAAACAAATTTTGCCTCACTTATATTGAAGATTTGTAAGATCTTGTCAACATATTCTACTTTAGACAACTTCAATGTACTTCACTTTTATCCCAACCGATTCTCATACTGAGAATTTTTTTGTTGGACTTAAACCCTTCATTTCAGACTCTCTTGGTAATTGCTTGTTCAAATCACTAAATTTCTTCATATCTGATCCTACAATCAACATATTCTCTACATACAATAGAAGAATAAAATAGCGATTATCAAAATATTTAATGAAATAAAAATAATCTGATCGACACTTCATGTACCCACTATCTAACATAAATCTATCAAATCTCCCAGACCACTGTCTTGGTGCATGCTTCAAATCACAAAAGCTCTTCTTCAGTTTATATCATATCTTTTTTGCAGAAACTTCATATCCCTGTGATTGCACCATGTAAAGTTCTTATAAATAACCATGTAAGAGGGCAATCTTCATATCCATGTGCTCCAGATGTAGATCTTCCACTATTAATAAACTCAACACAACTTTGATAGTTGTCACCTTCACTACAGAAGAAAATGTTTTATTGTAGTCCACTCTTTTTTATTGAAATCCCTTGACATCAAGTCTTGTCTTACGTGTTTGCAACCATTTGACTATTCTTTCAGCCAGTGGATCCACTTGATGTGTAGTACCTTTTTGCTATACGATAAATCTACCGATCCTCATGTCTGATTTGATAATAATGACTACATCTTATCATCCATGACAAACTCCCACTCATTTGAATCTACTTGAATGGCCTCATTATTAAGGTTGCAAATGAACCAAGTGTTTGACAAGTTACTCGTACTTGGCTCAAAAAGAGCTCGTTCACATTCATTTGATTAACTAATTGAACAACTTCAAATACTTTTATAAATGCTCGATGGTTAAATGAAGAAGTATGAGCACCTCCTTGTTTGATTTACTTATATTTGTGAATAATATCATTTAAATCTCACGACTAAGCTCATTAAGAAGCTCGATAAATAGTTTCATTAAAATTTATAAATAAGATCGCTTTAATGCTTATAAATAAAATTAGTTAAAGATTAATTTAAGCTTGTGAATAAGCTCAAGATAAAGACTTATTTGTTTAGTTCATTTATTTTACGCATTTATATATACTTATTTTAGTTATTCATTGAATATCTCATTCATTTAAAAACTTATTTTTTTTTATAAGTTCAACAAGTAACTCATATATAAGCTCGATAAATCTCGCTTGATTAGAAAACAAATAACTCAATCATACTATTCATTATTTTGTTTGATAAGTTTTATTTAGTAAGAAAATAAATAACATGATAACACATTTTAATTTGCTCAATAAATATTGTTTGGATAAAAATTAAGTAGCTCAATAACTTACTCATTAATCTGCTTGATAATGACTTGATTATCGTTATATGAAATGAACAAGAATCAAACTCAAATAGAAATTAAGTTTGAACATAAGCATAAAGCTCGACTAGAGCTCCAACTCAGCTCGATCTTGAATTTTATTGCAAGCTTAAGCTTGAACACAACCCAAAAGCTTGATTTGAACTTGAACTCGCCTCACAAACAAATTTTATAAATAAGCTTAAGCTTGAATACAACCCGCTCGACTCGGCTCGGTTCAGTTGCAACCATATCATGATAACATTCTGATATATCAATATCAGTTAGCAATAGATAGTACAATAAATGAGAATACCTCTGTGTCGGTCATGAGATTTTAATGAACCTTATGCCTTCAATAATAGGTGTCTAAGGAATTTCCCATGATCACTAGTATCTTCATTTTATTTATGATAAATTTTACTCTAATAGACCCAGAATTTTGCATTTTATTTATGTCCTTGTACATTCCATTTCATTGAAAGTAACATATTTACTCCAAATAAATTTTTTACTCTAATAGACCCAGAATTTGTAATCAAATTTATCTGAATCATATTCAATCAAAGTGCACTTGATAGCTTTTGAATCAAGCTTACTCCTACATCTTACATCAACATGAGTATATGGTA
Organism: Phalaenopsis equestris; assembly: GCF_001263595.1. NCBI lineage: Eukaryota > Viridiplantae > Streptophyta > Magnoliopsida > Asparagales > Orchidaceae > Phalaenopsis > Phalaenopsis equestris. The sequence goes on along the minus strand of NW_018164980.1, from coordinate 194,397 downwards.
AATAATCAAATATTTTCAAGTGAAATGATTGAACTTTGTCACTCCAAGCTTCTTCAGGTAAGCTTTCATTCAAAGATACTGATGGACTATAATTGATCAGATAAATTGCAGTGTTCACAAGTTTTGTAAAAAATTACTCTGGTGAACCTGCATGCAACCTTATAATTTTGACATGCTCTGTGTGGTTTTATTCAAGCACTCGACAACACTGTTTTGTTGTGGTATCCTTGGAACAGTAAACTTATATCTAATTCCTTCTGAAGTGCAATAACTTCTGAATCTTTCATCATGATGATCACCACCACTATCTGATTGAGACATTTCAAACTTAAATTTATCTCATTCTCAACACGATATTTCATTTCTTAAACACATTAAACACATCATATTTATGTTTAAGGAAATGCACCCATACTTTTATGATGTGTCATCAACGAAAGTAACAAAATATAGAGAAAACTCAATAGATTGAACTGGAGTTGTATTTCATATATTAGTATGCATTAACTCCAATTTTTTAAACTTCAATTTTACCCCATTTTACAAAAAGTAATTTTTTTTTGCTTTTCGTAAGTACAGTTTTTATAAAAATTTAAATATATAGACTTTAAACCATAGAGTTTATTTTTAGAAATGAATAACTTTATACATTTCTTACTCATATGGCCAAGTCTATAGTGTCGAAGATCTGCATCATCTTTTGTTCCAACTATTCCAATGGATTTAAACATCTCGTTGATTAGATAAATGATGTCTTCAATGTTGTCTCAAGTCATCACCATTGCACCATTAATGATCTTCCACAAATCTCCTATGAAAGTAATCACATACCCTAACTTTGCAAATTGATTCACATAAATTAATTTTTTTTTCAAACATGGAATATATATGACTTCATTCAATTTTCAAATTAATTGATTTGTCAACTTGATAACAATATCAAACTTTTCAATAATATTGCAGTTACTGTTATATCCCAAATACACTTTCCTAAATCAGATTGAGTATAATTTTTAAATACCTCTTTATTGGCGCTAGCATGAAAAGAAACATCTAAATCTACAATCCATGATTCAATGTTATCTAGGAATAAAAAATAAAAAGTCATCCTGGATTTCATGTGTTAGACATTTAAAAAAAATTAATTCTATGTGAACCTCCACTGCTAACGTTCTTCGGAGCTTTACAACCTTTCTTAAAGTGACATTTCTTCTCACAGTCCCAACATTCAGATTTGTCTTTTTCTTTCCTTGACCAGAACTTTCCTCTCATAGACTTGGATCTTTAGATTCCTTCCTCTAGTATCAACATGAACGGTAGAATTTGAAGTTTTATTGCTTTTCTTCTTGTGAAATTCTTCATTTAGCACTAATCCCACAATATCATCAAAGTTCAATTTCATGTTTCCTGAAGAGTTCCCACAGTAATTAGTTCATCCAAACTATCTGACAATGAAGATAAGATTATTAATGGCCTAACCTCGTTATCAAGTTATCAAACTTAAAGTCAACATAGCACAACTGCCTCGTCGTAGCGTTGAAGTTATTCAAGTGTTTGGCAATTGAGCTTCTATCCACCATTTTCATATTGAATAATCTCTTCATTAAAAAAAAATTATAAGCCGAAGGCTTCTCATATATTCTTGTTAGTGCAACCATAAGATCAACAATAATCTTCTTATTCACAATGTTGAAAGCAACTATGATAAAAGTGAAAGTCAGATCAAAGTTAGAGTTGTTCAATCAAAAGTTTCTCAATCTATTAGAGTCATCAATTCTTGCTTCTTGGTCATTCCATACAGTGGCAAATACAATTTCAATTGATATAATAAATCTTCAATTCACATTTTTCAAAAAGCAAAATTTGAACCAACGAACTTTTCAATCTTGTCCCTCGCTTTGACAGTCATTGCTCTCATTTTAACCAAAGAATTTTAGAAACCCCCATCTTGATACCATTTATTACAAGATGTGATTAAATAGCAACAATTGATTTAAGAGAACCGAAGCAAACTTTAAACATAAGCGTGCAAAACAAGAAAATCACGAAAAATGAAAAGTTTAACATGAAAAAACCGATAATTGGAAATGAAATCATAGAGCCACACCAAACTAAGAAATAGAATATGAAAAAAAAATGATGAGAATCATAAAAATTACATCGCATTCAAGTATCTCTGCATTTTAAAGCACTACAAAACACCCTTATCCTTTTATTTGCACAAGAGAAATCAAAATCCAATACACTTCAATCGATAAAACAAAAACTTTAAGCGTATAACTCCTCAAATTTGTTTACTAGCACTAGGACGCCATGATAGTGGCATTGAGGCACTCCAAAGGGGCATTGGAGCGCTGACTTCAAGGAGTTGCAGTGTCGTGCACTCATGTTATGAACTTAAAATGGAGGTTCAGATGCTGTATTTCAGGTGTTGATGGCTCAATGTTGGGTTGTTGTGTATTGAAAAAATTTTTATGGGGGTGCAACCCCCAAAACTCAATATAGGGGGACCCTGGTACCCCTTGGCAAGCTCAACGTCAAGTTTTATGGCTCTGAATAAACAATAGATTAACACAATCAGACTATGCATAATAACAACCCTGAAGTGGTTAATTCACAAAATTGTTTGGCATGGTTGAAGTTAAAACCTGCTCGACCTCCTTGAAGAAATAGGGCTGCAGCAGGAGCTCCCTCTTAATTTCACAAAAATACGTTAAATCCACAAATTCACTAGATTTAGTAAATCCAGATAGACGAGAAATGAGAGTAGGTTTAACTGCTCACTGGATTTAACGTGAGCACATTTGATCGTTTGGCTGGATTTATGCAAAATCCAGCATAAATCTTATTAGAAAAGAGCCAAGAAACTGCCCCTTACATAAAAAAAAACGCACGTCTCCTAATCCCAATGACCAGATGGGTAAAATAAAAAATCAAACAAATATGAACTTTGTTATACAGGAGCTACTGCAAGCTATTATGCGGTTGCAATTACATAGATAAGCGATTCTAAAACTATTCATTAACATGGTATGCGAAGAACCGAAGTCCTCAATTTCGGCCATTTAATCCACTTTGTATGGAAAGATTTGATTCTACAACCCTTTAAGAAAATTCTGGTTTGTAATAATAATAATAATAATTAGAAATGTGAATTACAACCATACAAAAAGTATGGCTGGAATTAGAAATTTTCATCAGTTTAGTTTGGCGTGTATCCAATTCGAGAGCTCACATGGTCATTATGATAAACATGGGAAGGAGAGCGATGACTCGTCCAATTCATCAAATTCATTAAACAAAACAGTGAGAACTTGAGCAGGTAAAATCGGAATGTAGAAAATGAGATGTTATTAAACATGCAGAGACATGAGAAGGAAAAGGAGCGGACCTCGTTGAGCGACCCGCCCTCCTGAAGGTAAAGGACATGGAGAAGGGGCTAGGGTTGGCTACCGAAAAGCAAAACAAAGGAGACGGGGAAGCGACTGCAGCCGCCATCACAGCACCACTGAATACCATTTCTTTTTTTTCACCTTCGAGCAAAAACAAATTTCTTAATTCGCTAGGTAGGAAAGCGAGCGAGCAGGCAGGACTTGCCTCGCCTCTCCTCTTGGTAGAAAAATAGAATTTCCAGTTGAGTTTTTTTTTTTTTAAATTTTTTCAGCAAAGTATATGGCGTGCCACTAGCCTATCCGCAGCTGGCGTGTTATCCGCGAACTTAGCGAATGGTGGAGAAACCAAGAAAACCGACCACTCCCTCTTCACACCATTTTTTTTTTCGGGAAATTAAAATCACGCCCCTATTCTATCCAAATAAATACATAAAGGTATAACATAAATATATAACTCAAAATCACACAAAAAAGAAACAAAATACAAAGAAACAACATAAAAATCATAAGCTACATCACAATGCAGATAAATCTGAATCAAAAACAACATCAACTCAAAGTAACAAAAATTGTAAGCAATGAATCTAAAAGCTGGGGATCATCAATAGAGATAAACGATCATTCTTCCCAAAAATTGAAACTGCAAAGTGTATGTGAACCTCCAAGTTGAACAATAGTCAGTCAATGAGAAATACAAGTAGCAGCCAATCAAAAATGTTAGTTCATCATAATCAACACCAACTCAACTCCACTATTCAACAAGCAATTATTCATCTGCAAAACATGAACAAAACAAGAATCGAGTCAAGGTATCATTTCCCCAAACAATTTCAAAATGGAAGAGAAGAGAAGTATAATAAAATCATATTCCATCTTATCATTAGAAATAAGAGATAAAATTAACAATGAGCTCAGAACTTACATGCACACAATTATAAAAATTTCTTTTAAGTTCAAATGAATGAATATATATATATA
>NW_018164980.1:186101-189915 GCF_001263595.1 Phalaenopsis equestris | reverse complement strand
ATAAATATTTTATAAATTTTAATATATATATATATATATATATATATATATTTGGGGGAAAGAGCAGTGGTGACTCCCTACGTGTTAATATTTAAAAAAAAGGTACAATGATAGGGAGGGGGAGAGGATCCCCTTCTAGAAAACACAAATAATACAATTAGCTCACCCCTAGGGGTCCCTTTCCCCGCAATACAACTCACAAAAAAAAAAGAATCTCCAAAATACAAGTATACCCAAAAACCAAAAAAAGTCAAAAAGGAGTAATCATGTATGCTTGTATATCTTGGAAGTATCTTGAAAAGAAAAAAAAACAAAGAAAATCACGCAGAAGAGTTGTCCTCAGTATAGCAGATATCTCCAAAAAGACCGTGAGCGGGGACTCCAGCACAGCCCGTGACTCCAAAAATAGAGATCATCCTGTAACAAGTGATAAAAACAGTCAAGCCAAACAAAATAGAAGGGAACCGCAAGAAAAAAAGAAGTAATGCCCAACCAAACCAAATAGAGCTTCATTTGATGGCAAAAAAATACGTAAAAAATTTAAAACAAAACATAAGGAAGATTTAAAGTATCCCCAATGATGAGTCTTCGAAGAGGGGAAGTGGGGTGTATGCCAACGTGATAGATCTCCCCTGCATGCTTGGCAAGCCAATCGGCAGGGGGAATGCCCTCTCTATGTATAAACTTCCAATTAACCTCAAGATGTTTATCAACTATAAGAGCTAGTATTCTTGTAAAGGTACCAAAAAAATCCCAGAGTGGATAAAAGGTACCGACCAAAATATCATAAAGCATTTTAGAATCCATGTCCACCTCTAATTTATGAAAATTGAAAATTTTAGCCACCACTAAAGCCAAATAAACTCCCCAACATTCTACAGCCAATGGAGTTTCAGCAATTACTGGGGAAGCGAAATAACAAAGACATCTCCCCTCAGAATTTTTAAATAAGCCCCTAACCGCAGCATAATCAGGATGCCAACAACCATCAACATTTAATTTCACATAATTAGCGTGCGGGGGAGTCCATGTAATAAGCCGAGGGGGCTTAGAAACTTTAACCACAGAAGAACTAGCTCGTAAAATTTTATTGTAATAGGCAATCACATAGGCAACAATCATAGAAGTAGAGGGGGGAGAGGTGTGATACTTAAAGCTGTTTCTGGAGTTCCAAAGGAACCAAAGAACCAATAAATGGAGGGGAAACCTCTCCTGACGGGCATCATAAACCTTTCATTGCCACAAATAACTAGTTAAAGAACCTCTATGTATCCAAGAGAAACCAAAATAAGAGCCAATCATATCACAAACCTCTAAAGAGAAAGCACACTCAAAGAAAATGTGCTTTATATCCTCCTCCTTCATTTTACACATATGGCATCTTGAGGCTAATTTCAAGCCCTTAAGCTTAAGAATATCATCAATTTAGATTAAAGACTTAAGATATCTCCGAAGAAAAAAGGATATAGAGGGAGATAAATATTTATGCCAAATCCATTTTCCCTATATCCAATCCCGGTATGAGTGTAGTGTCATAAATGAGTTTGTAAATCGAGAGAAAATTACTTCTTTTCCACATGGGGAGATCCCTATGAGTAGGAGTAATGGGGATAGTGAGAATATGCTTTGCATTATGTTCCCCAACCATAGAACATAACTTAGAGTAATCCCAACCATCATTAGCAAAGAAATCCAAGACCAATAAAGAGTTAGAATGAAGAGAGTGAGATAAATGAGTTATGTGAAAAACCCCAATTATCATTCCAGAAGGAAATTTTCCCCTCCCCAATGTCCCAAAAAATGAAACCATTTCTTGTATCTCTAGCATCTACCACAGCCTTCCAAATACGAGAATCTCCAACCTTCCACAAGATCAAGGAAGGATGAATATGAGCACAAAATTTTTGCTTCAGAAACATGGCCTAAAGAGAGGAACCCAATCTAAATTTATACCAAAGTTTACAAAGGTTAACTTCAACAGTATGTTTTAGTGTTTTAAAATCGAACCCACCAGCCTCTTTAGGCTTACAAACTTTATGCCAAGTACTCCAAATTTTCTTTACACCATTCCCCACCCAAAGAAATTTATTAAAGAGCTTCTCCATAGTACAAATAACACTTTTCTTGGGATTGAACACTTGCAAAGCATATAATGGAATACTTTGAAGAACACTAGTAAGTAAAGAGATCATGCCCCTACATGCCCCGAAAACATTTCTCCAATCATATACTTTACGTTTGATTTTATCAATCACATCATCCATATGTATCTGTTTCCTCCTTCTCCTTATCAAATTCACCCCAAGATACTTAAGGGGAAGGAGGCATGATGAAAGCCTGTAAACATAACTCCCCAATGAGTAATATGTTGCTTAACCTACAACAACAACAACAACAACAACAACAAAAAAGCCTTAATCCCACTACGTGGGGTCGGCAATATGTTGCTTAACCTGCTTGCCAAAAAATATTTGACATTTGTCACTATTGAAACGAAGACTAGAGCAGTTTTGAAAATCCTGTAGAAGCCCCATCACTTATTTTATGGCAGGTTTAGAAGCATTAGTAAAAATAATAACATCATCAGCATAAGCAAGGTGGGAAACCGTCATTTTGGCTTTGTGGGAAAACTGAGCATGGGGATGTGAGAATTGGAAACTGTTAAGCATCTTAGAAAAATAATCAAAAGCTAAAATGAAAATAATAGGAGAAAGAGGGTCTCTCTGTTTGATGCCCGGAGAAGCAGTGAAAAAACCATAAGAGTTTTCATTAACTAAAACAGAATAATAATTGTTGGCAAGCCATCTTTTAATCAAAGAGTGGAAACTTGTATTGAAACATCTAGCTTTTAGAACGTTGATGATGAAATCCCAATTTAAGGTATCAAAGGTTTTTTTGATATCAAGTTTGATAACCAGATTGCCACCCCTGCAATTTTTATCAAGATCCTGTAAAATTTCCTGACCCAATAGAATATTATCAGAAATGTCACGACCTTTAATGCAGGCTGATTATTGAGGAGAAGTAAGAGAAGGAAGGAGAGGTTGGAGATGGGCCACAATCACCTTGCTGATAATTTTAGAGATAACCGAGGTTAGTGATATGGACCTAAAATCCTTCCAGTGTGATTTTGTATTAGACTTAGGGATGAGAACAATCAAAGCAGCAGGGAAATACTTTGTAGGGTCAACTCCCTGGAAAAAAACTTTGAATAGCCAGCACTACATCATTCTTAATAATGCTCCAACATGAAATATAAAAAGTGGAGGTGAAACCATCAAGGCCAGGAGCCTTCTGTGAGCTAATATTTTTAAGGGCATTGAAAATTTCCAACTCAGTAGGGGGGTCAGACAAAGAGAGATTGGAAATCATATCTCTAGAGTCCTCAAAAAAATCAGAAATAATATCAGTGACAGATGGAGTATCAACATAAAGAGAAGAAAAATAATCAACTGCATTAGAACCAATCTGATCAATATCAGTGAGAATAGAGCCCTACTCAGTGAAAATCTTGATGATGGTATTTATGTTATGGCGATGTGTCAGCACAATTTTTGGTGTGGGGTTTGCCCGTAAGAAGTTGTCGGTCATCTGAATTGAAATCTCGTTGCCTGCTTCGGAAGGACGGTTTTTTAAAAAAATTTAGTTTTGAAAAAGATGAAGTTAAACTGACCCCATAATTTTCATAGTTTAGATGAAAGAGCACTTTACCTCAAATCCTGTATCTATCCCGAAGGATGAACACAAGAGTTGAGGGTGAGACTCGATCAAATAAACTAGAGAAAGTTATGCCATCCGTTTGGACTACGAAACC
>NW_018164980.1:180835-181546 GCF_001263595.1 Phalaenopsis equestris | reverse complement strand
TAATATCTCTCTCATTTCTTAATGGATTTTGATGATTATTTTTTTAAATTGTTCGTCTTTAAGAGACGAACACATCTATATGGTAAACATACTATGCAATCAAGCCATTATAAATGGAGAACTCGCGAAGGCTCGGGAGAGTGAGTGAGGTTATACCTTTGCTCCGAGAGGTTTAGCCTCAATCAGAGATTCTTCACACCTTCATTAGGTCCCAAAGAGCTTAGGGATGAAGCCTCTGGCTCTGATGTAAGGTCTATGTATGATTTCGACCACAACCGATTTTGGGTGTTGGTTGAGAGCTATGGTAGAGGCTATTTCAGAGGGGGAATTGATGGGGGTTTGGCTTCCTTCACTGTTGTGAAGGTGTAGATCCAATTTATTTGAAGTTTGGTGTTGTGTAAGTTGGGATTGGAATTTTTCCTGGTTTCGGGCAGGAATTCAAACCCAAAATTGGATTTTTGTGGTAGAATTGGGGGAGGGAAATGGATTGCAATGTACTAAGGGGCTCTTAGAGAAGCTCTCTAAGGAGTTTGGGAGGTCTTCGTGAAAATTTTTTTACCACACACTATTCATGGCCATGGAGGGCATTTTATAGAGTTTGGCCAAGGGGAGGCTTGGGTGGGCCATTGAGGGGTTAGCCCCACTGCTTAGGTGTTAAGCAGAGGAGCTCTCAGCTCAATTTGGGCTGAGGTGGCTTCTTGGCATGCATTT
>NW_018164980.1:174428-180334 GCF_001263595.1 Phalaenopsis equestris | reverse complement strand
ATGAAATTTGGATTTAGACCCAAATTAGGCATATGGGGCTAATTTGAGTCAAACTTGAGCTAGCTTTGGAATAAGCTCAAATTGATTATTGTGTTTGGTCACAAATGACCTCACAAAGGATTTTCAACAAAAATTGGATGCCAATTTGAGGTTTAAGGCATCCAATTGTTGAGATTTAGGGTGTTAGGCAATATTAGGGCTAATTTTGGGAATTTTGGATTTAGGCCAAAATCAAATGGATTTGAGGCTTCACCAAGGCCAATTGATGGTTGATTTTGATGTGTAAGAATGTTGTGTAAAGATTTTGTAATATTAATTGAGACTAATTGACTAGGCTATGGGTTCAATTGAGTGAGATTAAGTCTCATTGTCAAGATTGGGGTTTTGACCCAAATCAAAATTGAGCTCAAATTAGACCAATTGAGCCTGTATTTGGTTTAGTTTGGTCATATCAAAAGTGAATTTAAGTTTAGGATGGGAACTGAGGTCAATTAAGATCAAATCTGAGGTCAATTAAGATCAAAGGTCAATTAAGATCAAATTGATAGACATTTGGGATGGATTTGGGGATGTCTGGGGATGGATTTGGGGATGGATTTGGGATTTTGGTTAAAGATGGTCAAATTGGCCAAATTGGGTCATGTGGTAGTTGAAAAAAATAAAATTGGGAATATTTGGGATTTATTGGCATTTTCTGAGAATTTTAACAGGATTTATTGGCATTTTCTGAGAATTTTAAAATTTTTAGGATTTTGGATCAAAGAGGGGTCCCAAGGGCAGTTAGGTAACTTGGGGATGTCTGGGGCAAAAGACCCAAGATGAACATTTCAAGTAGAATTGGATAGATATCCATTTTAAATAAACCATGGATCAACAATGAAATCCCCATCCCCATTTTGGGTTCTTATGTATTGGTCTTAGCCAGGGTATTGTGAGAGTATGATATTATATACCTTAGCTTCAAACTAATACACAGGGTCAATCCTAAGGCCAAGTAACCCTATAGGAACTCTCCTTGAGTTCCCTCATAATGATCTTACCTACTAAATGTTAGAGGTTAGGACCAATATGTGGAACTTCAAATTGAGTAAAGAGAAGAGTTTTAAGTTTCTAATGGTGAGGGTACCTTTTCTAGTTTTCTAAGACTAGTCAATAGGAAAGTCCTATGGCTAGACTTAGGCTACTAAAGAAGTTTCTAGACCTCAACCAAAAGTGAGGTCAACACGATGTTTAATAGTAGCATGAAAATATTTGGTGTTTCTGTCACCATTCTTGAAATGATTATCACAAGCTTTCTGTCTAAGGAAATCCTCCTCAATAGAAATTTCCTCTAAAAGAGTGTGATGAGCATCCTCTAGTTTAGACACGAGATCGGGAGTAGCAATCACCTGAGCTTCTAAAGAATCCACCTCCTGTTGGGCCTTTAGAACCCTAGAGTGAACATTACCAAAAGTGTCAATGTTCCATCTCTTTAAATGAAAAACTACATTCTTATGTAGTTTCCACAAAGTAAACCAATGATTCCCACTTCCTCTAGAAACCCAAGCCTACTTAATCAAGTCAATGAAAGTGGTGTGAGTAGCCCAAACATTAAGAAATTTAAAATGATAGCGAGAAGGTTTGGAATGAAAAACTAAAGTAAGCAAAATATGATTGTGATCCGAAGCAACATGATTCAAATGTTTGACTTGTATAATATTGTAGTAGCTCAAAAACTGAGAGTTTCCCAAAAATTTGTCCAAACGTTGCATACGAAAACCTCTTCGCGAAGTATAAGGAGGGCCAGAAAAACTTAAGTCATTAAGGTCAGTTTCCTCAATGTGTTCACAAAAACGATTTATAAGACTTGTGTCAACCTTAACACCATCCCATCTCTCTGTAGGCGACATAATCATATTTAAATTACCTCCAACGAACAAATTATCAGTAATGACAGCCCCCATATGAGTAAGTTGTTGCCAAAGAAGGATTTTATCCCTTAAAAGAGAGCTGACATAAATAAATATAGCCCAACCAAAAAATATTGAAAGAGAACATATTGCACATTGTCATCAATGATATTAACAGTGATATCCTTCTGCCAAAATAACCAAATTTTATTGTTCACATTGCAAAAATGCAAACAACCCTTGAGCTTCTTAATGATATTTTCTTTATGAATCAAAACAAGAGGCTCCAAAAGAACAAGAATACCAGGTTTATGGACCCTACTTAAATTCTTTAAACGATTAAAGGAGTGAGGGTCCACCACTCCTCTAATGTTCCACACCAAAACATTAAACATTATGGCCCATGACACCCTCCCACCTAGCAATCCTAGGGGGTAGGTGCAAGTGCTCACCTTCTGAGTGATAAGTGACATCAGTTATATTTGGTTGTGTCAATTTTGAAAGTTCAGATTTCCTTCTACCTCATTTTTTGCTATATCTCTGAATTTGCCATTCAGATTCTAAGGCATAAACAACTAATGGTGATGGGTCTTGTTGTGAAGAAGTAACCCCAGTAGTTGAAGGCTGAGCGGGATCAACAATTTCAGTTTGATTGGGTGATACAGTAAGTATGTTAGTGGAGGGCTAGGTTTGAAGTTCAGAGAAAACACAGGGTTCAACAAAATTACCAATTGTAACATCCACGGGAAAAGGCACATGAGCCACCTCAGCTTCCACACTAACAGGAGGAGGCACCCTGGTAGCATCTAAAGAGGAAGCAGGCAAATCATTCGAACCCCCTACAGCCGAACCATCCTGGTTAGAGGGTCAACTGAAACCATGACAACATCAACAGTCTGCATAAATGGTTGGGAGGAAGTAGGAATAACAGATTTCTGCTCACCAGGGGGCGGTCGAGTGGTAGAAAACTTCCTTAATTCAGGATGTAAATGAAAGCAATGATCAAAATCATAACCAAATATGCTGCAATGCATACAGTAATATGGATGCTTTTCAAGAAAACCTGATTGCTAGTAACCAGTATGACTAGAGCCTATCCAAATCTCCTCCGGAGGAGGTAAGGTGACATCCCTTTCTATTAATATTCTAGCAACCGAGGGCCTTGTTAGATTGAAAGTATGAGCATTAAGCATTAAAGGTTTTCCGTACATGGCAACAATTGAGAATAAAATTTCATGATTGAACATATGCACTTTCAGATCAGGAAGTTTAAGCCAAACAGGAATAATAGGAAGCTCGGTTTTGGGGTTAAAATCAGTTTTCCATTTAAGGACCTTCATCCAAACATCATCAAAATGGACAGTTCTACAGGCAAAAAGCTTGGCGTAATCATCTTCATTAGAAAGTTGTATTAGAATATGTCGGCTATCTAAGGTTCCAATCTTTCACACTCCCGATAATTTCAACAACTCAAAGTTCTTCATAAAAAAATCATACTTTGGGAGGCCATAAAAGAATTTACCAACTAAATGAAAACGACAAGCAGTGGTGAGAATAGTGTTCTCAGAGTCAGAGAGAACCTTACGACCTTGAGATTTAATGAAACTATATTCACCTCCAAGAACAAGCGATTCATGAAAAGAAGAAGGGAAGGCAAACTTCGGAGGAGACCCTGATGAAGAAATCCCCGCAGTGACCCCAATGTAAGTCTTAGCAATGACCGTAAAGAGAAGGAGAGGACGAGAGATGAAAACCGAGAGCGAGGGGAAAGCCAAAACCAAAAAACCAGAAGGATCTCACCAGGGGGTGCCGTCGAGATCGTGTAGCCGTTAGCATCTCCGAGTCGCTACGAAATCGCCCGCAGCTCCAAACCCTAGCAGAGCTCCCGTGATCATTTCCTATATATATATATATATATATATATCAACGTTACGATTAAATTTTAATATAATATTTGAAATCATCACAGTTGAACTAAACTCAAAAGTTTGTTTCAAGAAAAATCAAATATAAATAAAGGGAAAAAAAGCTATGATAAATATTTGATAGATGAGATACACATGGATTTGGTTAAAATAAAAGAGAAAAAAAGGTTAAAATAAGAGTGGCATTTACATACATACCACCCAATTTCTATGTATTCACATGTTAAGATTTACTTCTTATATTTATACCGCCCAAATCTTTCATATCACATCAAAATATTTCTATTTCAACTAAGAAAAAAGTAAAATACATTTTTTTTTTGTATGCATAGGTAAGGTAGCATATATGTAAAAATTGATGTTTAGATGTCAGATATGTAAATACAAAGAATTGAGTGGTATTTATGTAAATCTTCCAAAATAAGGTTTGACATTTTATAAGAGTATAACATGGAGAAATATGATTGTTTTTTATTTTTGTAAGAAATATATACATCATTTGTTTTTTCAAAATAATTATACACTTAAATATTTATTGTCGATCACGATATCTTAACTTTTTAACAAATAGGATGAAACCCTAATTAAACATTTATGACAATGATTTTTTCATTTATCATCTATAAAGGTTAGTGATTTTATAAATTGAATTATTAAGATTTGGAAATGATGCATGGACTCTAGACACAAAACTAATAGTGCCAGCTGCCACAAACTTCTTAAAATTATCTTTAATTCATGATTAAAGTAAATCCTACAATCTTTAAATCATGATCAGATAATTTTTTAATCATTCAAATATATTTTGAAAATTGATCGAACCATCTTCAAACACTTTAATATTAATTGGAGTGTACAAAAAAACTTACCTCTTCACCATTAAGCATAAACCTCATTTAGTAAGGGTCAAATCTTCTAATAGTTCAGGAGTTTCTTTCTTGTTTATGATGATTGTTGAATCGAAAAAATGTTCGGGAAACACTCCGAGGGTATAGAGCGTTCTAAGGGGGGAGAGAGAGAGAGAGTACAATAAATAACAATAAAAGAGAGATCATTTCATTATTCATGATATATATCCCCTATTTATAGGAATATGTATTAGCATTACAAAAGTGCACATTAGTTCCCTTATCATTAATTTGTTAGAGGGAATTTTTGGTAATTTAATAGATATTTTCATATAATAAAATTAGAAGACTGATTCGATCAACATGAAGTTCACCGACCGCTTACAAAGCATTGGCCTTATTCACAACAACATATGACAAACTAAGAAAAATTGATGTCTGTTTGACCTTGCTTCGAAACAACAAATAAAGATGGTCTCTACCTGACCATATTTGCAACAATATAGGAGGAACAATCAACGTTAGATTGACTGGTTTCACGTTAATAGATGAAGAACAATAACTGGTCTGTCAGACCTATAGTCTTAATGACAGACCATTGCCAATCTCTACTTGACCATATTCACAACAGTAGAGTAGAAGGCTGGATTATCTCGTGTAATCTGAGTCATTTATTATGCCTCCTTGTAAAGAACCGACAAAGTGTCATCTGTGGTTCTTGTCGAGTGAAGCACTAATACTTTAGTCAGAAGGCTTTAAAGCTTGAGTTATTCTGACTTAAACTGTAATTGACCAATGATTAAGTAGTATGGTCAATTGAGAATTGTCGGCACTATTTTTGGTGTGGAGTTTGCCCGTAAGAAGCTGTCGGTCATTGGAATTGAAATCCCGTTGCCCGCTTCGGAAGGACGTTAAAAAAATTTAGTTTTGAAAAAGATGAAGTCAAACTGACCCCATAATTTTCATAGTTTAAATGGAAGAGCACTTTACCTCAAATTCTGTATCTATCCCAAAGGATGAATACAAGAATTGAAGGGTGAGGCTCGATCAAATAAACTAGAGAAAGTCATGACATCCGTTTGATCTGCGGAACCAATATATTGGCCGACAAATTCCCCTATTTAATATAAGGAATTAAATAGGGTTTATATTATGCTGGGTTCGGGAAAAGCTTCCTATAGGGGCAAGCCCCTATAGTTAATTACATCTTAGATAACAAAAGTTACCTAAGAATACTCTCGATA
>NW_018164980.1:143872-168057 GCF_001263595.1 Phalaenopsis equestris | reverse complement strand
CAAATTGGACCAAGGTGTAGTTGGACAAAATGAAATTGGGAATATGTTGGATTTATTGGGATTTTTTAGGAATTTTTGGATTTTTGGGTCATGGAGGGGTATCTTGGTAATTTGGTCATTTTTTGGAAATTTTGACAAATTTGGATGTATTTAAGGTGTTTGAAATGGGTTTTGATCAATTTTGGGTAATTTGGCAAAATTTGGGAATTTTAGCCAAATTTGGGTCCCAAGGGTAGTTAGGTAATTTGGAGGTGTCTAGGGGCAAAAGACCAAGTTAGGCATTTCACATAGAATTGGATAGATATCCATTCTAAATGAACCATGGATTAATATATTGTGAAGATATGGTGTACCCTAGTTCCAAGTCAACACCCAGGGTCAATCCTAAAGCCAAGTAATCCTATAGGGACTCTTCTTGAATTCTCTTATAATGATCTTATCTACTAAATGCTAGGGGTTAAGATCATTATGTGGAATTTCAAGTTGAGTAAAAAGAAAAGTTTTGAATTTCTAATGGTGGGGGTACCTTTTCTAATTTTCTAAGACTAGTCAATAGGAAAGTCCTATGGCTAGACCTAGGCTACTAAAGAAGTTTCTAGACCTCAACCAAAAGTGAGGTCAACAAGAATGCTCAATCATCTCGTGTGACCAAAGTTTTCAATTCTCCTTTCTCGAAGAAAGGAAATCAATGTCTGCCTGACCATATTTGCATTGAAAGAATAAGGGTAGTCTCTACTTGACCATATTCCCGATAATAGAGGAGAAGAAGGCTGGATTATCTCGTATAATCTCAATCATCTATGATGCTTTCGCACGAAGATCTAACTCGAAAGTCAATTTTTTTTTGTCCAATAATGCATCAAACAAGTGATCAAGTGGCTTTAAAGCTTGAGGTGGCCTGACCAAAATTTCCACTAAAAAACAAGGAGATCTAGCAAAAAGATGCTCTTATCAAGAATTGGTTGCATAAGCTTGTTAATTCCATTGATTAAGGCATCATCAAAAAGTCGAAGCAGTATTTATTCTGACTATATATAATAATGGGATGCTTTCCTCAAGAACTGGCCAAATAGGCTTGTTAGTTCCATTGATTGTCATGAAGAGCTAGGCAAACAAGCTTGTTGGTTCCATTGATCTCATCAAGAATTGGTTGAACATGCTTGTTAGCTCCATTGATTATCATCAAGAAATGACTAAATAGGTTTATTAGTTTCATTGATTCTCATCAAGAATAGGTTGAATATGCTTGTTATTTTCATTGATTCTCATCAAGAACTAGTCAAATAGGCTTGTTGGTTCCATTGATTCTCATAAAGGACCGACTGAATAGGCTTGGTAGTTTAGTTCTTATCAAGATTTGGCCAAATGGGCTTGTTAGTTCCATTGGTTAAGACACTATCAAACAGTTTAGGAGATATGTATTCTGACTAGATAGTAAAGAAATGCTCTCATTAAGAAATGACCAAATAAAATTATTAGTTATCTTGGTTAAGATGGCATTGGATAGTCAAGGAGATATGTATCCTGACTAGATGACGTCAGACTAAATAGACAAGTTAGTTTAACTAATAAAAAATATTGGATTATAATGAATAATTTCAACTAACAAAGATGCTCTCATATGGAGAACTGGTTAAAAATCCAATATGGTTCTCAATGAGAAAAAAAAAAACATAAAAAAATCTAATCAGGTGGTGAAAAGCTGAAGGTATCCTGATTAAGTTATACACTAGATTGACTAGCAATGCGCTTTAGTAAGGAACTGTCAAGGCAATTCCTACCACATATAGCGTCGTGATATTGTTGGATATCAGGGTATTCCAATAATACATGGACTGGTACAAACAATTGAGTTTGCCCACTACAACATGTATTCTGACAAGTTTAGTGAACTCAACCAAATAAATTTAAAATTTCATGAAGGTTAGATAGACCAACTTGTGTAACCTTAAGGTGCTTTCATAAGCCCTAGCAGAGTAGATCTAGTGGGGATTTCTCAAGAACTAGCAAGGTGACTCTTACTGAAGAGGATATTATGATTAAATCAAATATTAAGGTACTCTGATTAGACATTGACTGACTTGAATAAGCCAAGCACTCTAGCCGATGTGACTTATTTTTTGATAGAGTGAACAAAAGCCGCTGTGTCGCTCAAAATATCAGGGTAAACTAGATAAGTCAGGTAAGCCAACCCATATGCGGTGCCTTTATCAGAACTTCAACAAGATGACTTCTGTTATATAGATCTCATATATTTAATCGGATATCATGTGCTCTGATTAGTCATGGATCGTCCAGAAAATTTAGCTGGTCTAGATCAACATGACATGCCTATGACAAGGCAATTTAAGATTACCATATCAAGAACAATATCGGAGGGGTTGGATAGATGCAGTCCAATCCTCAGAGGTGCTTATGCAAGCATTAACAAAGTGCCTCTCACTGAGGATTCCTTGGGAACTAGCAAGACAATTCTCATCGAGGACAATATCAAGATGTAATACAGTATCAAAGTACTCGATTAGACATGTATAAGGAATATGAGTAGAGCACTCTAACTGATATGACATGTCTTTTTGATAAAGCGATAAGAATTTTTCAAGTTAGCTTGAAGTTTAATGTGATTAGACACACAAACGAAAGAATGCTCCCGCAAGAATTGTTAAAGCAAGTCTTACTGAGGAATAACATTATGAATTACTCAGATATCGAAGATGCTCAAATTGTACATGGACTAGTTGAGCAAATAAAATACTTTGAATTGGTGCTACATGTCTTTCTGACAAGTCGATAAAAATTGTCTGAGTCAACTAGGTTTCACTTGTAGTAAGATGACCCCTGCTGTGGATTCTATTGGGAGATCCCTCTTATACATAGATTGACTAGGTAAGTGACCGTGACTTTATATATGCTTAAAAATAGAAGTATTTAATATTGTTGCTAAAAGATTTAATTCCTCAGCAACAGTACCAAAACTTAATAACAGTTATAAATTTGATAAATATGGACGTAATAAATATTCAATAATTGTAAAGTCATACTTATCAACGCAAGTATACGTATCACTCAAATAATATAGGGCTCTAATGGAGTCCTAGATATCGATCCCACAGGGAGTAAGATTAGAACTACGAACTAAGATTTTAGAAAAGCAATACTTTAATCACAACAACGAAGTTCAATTTGCTTATCTGTCACTAATAGGCAATTGAAATAAATATGTAATTTTAACTATTATATAACTAAATATACTAATGAAGGTACGAATGTGATATTCAATATATAAGAAAGCATCATTCTCCTTGTCAAGAAATTATAGTGAACGAATAAAGTGAATTAGTTCAAATTATATTGTGTCAAATAGGAGCATATCTATTCTTTACCATTTGGTCCAGGCATAAAAACATTGACTAATCCTACGCGTTTTCTCAAGACAAAGAGAAAGACAGAGAAAACTACTCAGATCTCATGAGGAAAATACAACAAAACTCAGAATTCATATATAAAATCAAAGTCATACAAACTACAACAAATAAATAAACTTATCTCTAATTTCTCCCCAAGAAAACTCCTCGAAGTTCCTCTGAATCTCTTCCTTTCTTTACAGCACACATAATTCCTCTTTGAAGCAGCAAGGAGGAAGAAATCTCTCACTTTTCCTCCACTCTTACAATCTCTCGAAGAATTCCTCACAATTTTTACACTCTAGAAAACACTAATGGAGCCTTTCTAACCCTCAGGAACTCTAGAGTCTTCTCAAATTTCGGCCAAAATCTTCTTTTAAAGTTGTGGATGAGCTTTTCCAAGAGTTGCCTAAGCATCCCTTCAAAATTTATCCTTATCCAAAGCCTGATTGGTCATAACCGCAGAGCTCGGCGTCGGCGGCCTCGAGGGCGCCATCGGCGGACCTTCTTAATGAATTAATTTTGGAGTCTTGAGAAAATCTCACCGTCGGCGGGTCGATGGCGCCGTCGGCGCCCTAATTCAATTCTGCACATTTTGGCCATTTCGCTCCAAATTTGTTCCTTTTTGCATCTTTTTGCTCCAATGACCCTAATTCATCATTCCTGCAACAAACCATCAAAAATACCTTTCTTTAAAGTGCAATATCATCCAAAATAGTATAAAATAAGTATGAAAATCTCAACATATTTTCCTCTGGTCAGTAAGCAGAAGGCTTGAGCTGATACCACATGTCTTTTAGACAAGGAAATTAGAATTGACCAAGTCATAAAAAAATCAAGGCGAGTTAGATAAGCAAAATGATATAATCACAAAAGATACTTTTGTAAGAGTTAATAAAAAACACTTGTTAAGGAATAGCCTAACCATACGATGCCTAACCACAAGATGATCAACTGTTAAGCTAAACTTTGAATATATCCTCTAAAGGATATTTACATTCATAAGTGGGACAGAGTATCTACCACATTCATTAATGATGAGTAGGATACTTATAGTTTTCGGACCGTGCATGACATGCATAGCCGAAAAGGCATCATAAGAGAGATACATGGCTTCTCTCACATTGATTATGGGTTGCACCAAGTGCAGAAAACCAAAGGAGAATTGCACCTTATCTTAATGACAATCCATAATTAAGTTAAGAGAAGTACATGATCTCTCTTACACACAAAAAGTAACAATGGAAGTTGGCTTTAGTCAATCAAGAAACCGAAAATGTTAGCTAAACATGATGTACTAACCATAAGATGTTCAGTGTTAAAGCTAAATTCAAACATATACCTTTAATGGGTATTTATCACACTCATTTATGATGGCTAGGTTAGGCATATCAATCACTTACTTATTTGACGAGCGAGACATGCTGCGTTTCAGACCCTGAATGAAATGAGACCAAAAAGCATGTTGAGAGAGACACACAACCTCTCTCACATTAATTATTTGTTGCACTATGTATATGAGACCCAAAAGGGAATTATGTTTTCCTGAATAATAACCCACAATTGTGTCAAGCGAGTACACAACCTCCCTCAAACATGTCTTTTTTATTAAGATCATTACTTAATGGTTTTTTTTCTTACCTAGTAAAAGTAACCATCAAAATTAGCTCATATACATGACATGTCATAAATTCATCGTATTCATTGCTCATCAAATTAGTTACAAAGTACAATACCAACTTTCATATAAAATAAGCATCAAATTTTCTTTTAAACAACAAGTATGACAAAATATGCCTAAGCATAATGCTTCTTCCAATATTTCTCATTGATAGTGAGCATTGGATAAGATCCATCTGCATCAATCAACAATGAAGGTAGTTCAATTTTAGATGGGAAGAGCGTTTCAGATATGGAGGTCAGCATACGAAGCACAAAATAGGTGGGTGGCAAACTAAAGAGAAGGCAAATCAACTTCCAAGGGAAGGACTGCCTAGACTCGGAGGTCAACACATGAACCGTAGAATAGGTGAGCGTACAATGTGTCGAACAATATACCCATGATGAAGGCAAGTCAACTTCCAAAGAAATAACATTATCGAACCTGAAGGCCAATGCATATAGCGTAAATATAGATGATTGTACGATATATTGTACAATATGCTAGCAAAGCTTCTAATAACTTTCGATGCCATTCATATTTTTTATCAGCATGCAATAATTTTAATTAAGCTTACCAATTTTTTTTCAAAAGCCTCAACCAAGCCGTTATAAAAAATGATTTGTTGTGACATACCAAATTGATCTAGTGTTGATATCTCTCATGTGGACTCCCTAATTCATTACCAGATTCAACATGTCAATACATGATTAGCAAATTTTAAGTCAGAGTTGGGACTTCCTTAAGTACCATTTTCCCTAAACCTTTTCCCTTAGTAAGCCTCTTCATTCTTATTCAAGTGTTATATATTTTTTTGGAAATGTCTTTAAATCAATTACTAATCCATCAACCATATCAATTTCACATAACAATTCCCCGGACATAATAACTTATGGATCTTATTATGAGAGTTTTTTGACATTAAAATAATTAGAAGAGTCTTTATATTACTACTAATTTTTTGCTCACCTCAAGCTTCTTCTCAATAATGTGACTAGTTATTTCATATCTAAAGCCTTTCACACATTTTATTTTCCTAAGAATTACTATATTTAGTTGAGCTCCTTTTTTTTCTTAAATTTTTTTGAAAAAATTTATTTCTTTGAATGTCAAACCTATTCTGATTTCTAAGTTGCAAAATTCTCTAAATATAATTCCACAACATATCTTAATTCATCACTTGTTAAGCTCCATATGGCTTAGTAGAATAGAAAAGTAAATGATTTAAATGGTCTTTAAAAACTACTCAAATTTTAGTGATACCAAATTAATCATTCTAAGGCTTTCTTAGGGTTCAGAAGAAAGTTTGTTAAAATGAAGGATTCATTCATCAAGACTTAATTTGAATAAACAAAGCCATGAATATCTATAAATCTCAAGAAATTGCACAGATGATCTAGTTAAATCCATCCTTAGCATCCATCCTCGACACCACCTTGGGGTACACTTAAGGTGGATCTAAGATGAGATCAACTGAGGGCATGACTTCTTCTAGAATCACTTCTACAACCTACTTAACTGGAGCCAAAACATCAAGAGATGCAGTGGTAGGAGGTTTCCTAATCCATTGACTCTTGGTAAAAAATGAGAAATTCCCTGGTTAGATAAGCAAAATGGTCTAACCGATAAGGTTGAATGTCGAGGTATTTCGAGAAGTCATGAACTGATTATATAAGCAAAGTTCTTAACTGATGCAACAAGACTTTTGACAAGGTGATTAAAATCAACTATGTCAAACCAAAATATAAACAAGTTTGGATAGATAAAGTGGTCCAACCCGTAATGATGCTCTTTCAACAAGATAAACCAATGAGTCGACAAGGTTCTTATTGAGTGAGACTTGATATCTTAGTCAGGTAGCTAAAAATTCAAGGTAGCCTACTTTAGTATTTGCTAGACAAATGAGGTGGTTTAGCGATGAGATGCTCAAATAAAAAAATTAGCAAAAGAGGTAAGGTGTTTGATTGAATGAGACACTCTCAAGTAGTCAAGGAGATGTGTATCCCGACTAAACATCAATCAATTAGATAAACACAATGTTCTAACCGATACAACATGTTTTCAACAAGAATTTTTGGGGATATCCCTTTATTAGATTATGAAACATTCATTTCATTCTTGCTCGATGAAGAAAAAAGGTGAGCTAAAGCACACTTATTTTTATTCTTCAAAGCAAAGACAAGTATACCATTACCTTAAAAAACATCCACAAAACACCATTGAACAATTCTTCATGCTTCTATCAATTTCCCAAAATCGAAAGTTCATTTTCCTGGTTTTGCATCAAAACCGCGCATCCGAGTAAAGGCACTCCACCTAAACTAACTAAAACAAAAATAAAAAAAATGGATCATATAGAGAGGCCATAAACCAAGAAGACATTTATAACCTCCAAATTCCACATATGCCATACAAATCAAATTCCAAATGCCACAAATTCTAATTCCAGCCATCCCAGAGCCTTCAAATTTCAAATTTATTTATTCCATGGGCCACAAACAGAAAAAAGAAGTCACAAAAAAGCCTAAAACTACAAACCAACTAGAGAAAAGAGCACAAACAACAAAAAAAAAGGTAGAGGGCATCAAAATCCAAAATCTCATCCTCCTCATAGTATAATAACGATTTCACATGTAGAGCAAAGACAACAGCCACACAAGCCAAATCAACCACAAATTGCTAAAATAAATGATAGAGGATATTTTGGGAGAGGGAGGGAAGAGCATTTGCCGTCGGCGGGTCGATGGCGCCGTCGGCGCCATAATTCAATTCTGCACATTTTGGCCATTTTCGCTCCAAATTTTTTCCTTTTTTCATCTTTTTTCATGACCCTAATTCATCATTCCTGCAACAAACCATCAAAAATACCTTTCTTTAAAGTGCAATATCATCCAAAATAGTATAAAATAAGTATGAAAATCTCAACATATTTTCCTCTGGTCAGTAAGCAGAAGGCTTGAGCTGATACCACATGTCTTTTAGACAAGGAAATTAGAATTGACCAAGTCATAAAAAAATCAAGGCGAGTTAGATAAGCAAAATGATATAATCACAAAAGATACTTTTGTAAGAGTTAATAAAAAACACTTGTTAAGGAATAGCCTAACCATACGATGCCTAACCACAAGATGATCAACTGTTAAGCTAAACTTTGAATATATCCTCTAAAGGATATTTACATTCATAAGTGGGACAGAGTATCTACCACATTCATTAATGATGAGTAGGATACTTATAGTTTTCGGACCGTGCATGACATGCATAGCCGAAAAGGCATCATAAGAGAGATACATGGCTTCTCTCACATTGATTATGGGTTGCACCAAGTGCAGAAAACCAAAGGAGAATTGCACCTTATCTTAATGACAATCCATAATTAAGTTAAGAGAAGTACATGATCTCTCTTACACACGAAAAGTAACAATGGAAGTTGGCTTTAGTCAATCAAGAAACCGAAAATGTTAGCTAAACATGATGTACTAACCATAAGATGTTCAGTGTTAAAGCTAAATTCAAACATATACCTTTAATGGGTATTTATCACACTCATTTATGATGGCTAGGTTAGGCATATCAATCACTTACTTATTTGACGAGCGAGACATGCTGCGTTTCAGACCCTGAATGAAATGAGACCAAAAAGCATGTTGAGAGAGACACACAACCTCTCTCACATTAATTATTTGTTGCACTATGTATATGAGACCCAAAAGGGAATTATGTTTTCCTGAATAATAACCCACAATTGTGTCAAGCGAGTACACAACCTCCCTCAAACATGTCTTTTTTATTAAGATCATTACTTAATGGTTTTTTTTCTTACCTAGTAAAAGTAACCATCAAAATTAGCTCATATACATGACATGTCATAAATTCATCGTATTCATTGCTCATCAAATTAGTTACAAAGTACAATACCAACTTTCATATAAAATAAGCATCAAATTTTCTTTTAAACAACAAGTATGACAAAATATGCCTAAGCATAATGCTTCTTCCAATATTTCTCATTGATAGTGAGCATTGGATAAGATCCATCTGCATCAATCAACAATGAAGGTAGTTCAATTTTAGATGGGAAGAGCGCGCCATCGGCGGACCTTCTTAATGAATTAATTTTGGAGTCTTGAGAAAATCTCACCGTCGGCGGGTCGATGGCGCCGTCGGCGCCCTAATTCAATTCTGCACATTTTGGCCATTTCGCTCCAAATTTGTTCCTTTTTGCATCTTTTTGCTCCAATGACCCTAATTCATCATTCCTGCAACAAACCATCAAAAATACCTTTCTTTAAAGTGCAATATCATCCAAAATAGTATAAAATAAGTATGAAAATCTCAACATATTTTCCTCTGGTCAGTAAGCAGAAGGCTTGAGCTGATACCACATGTCTTTTAGACAAGGAAATTAGAATTGACCAAGTCATAAAAAAATCAAGGCGAGTTAGATAAGCAAAATGATATAATCACAAAAGATACTTTTGTAAGAGTTAATAAAAAACACTTGTTAAGGAATAGCCTAACCATACGATGCCTAACCACAAGATGATCAACTGTTAAGCTAAACTTTGAATATATCCTCTAAAGGATATTTACATTCATAAGTGGGACAGAGTATCTACCACATTCATTAATGATGAGTAGGATACTTATAGTTTTCGGACCGTGCATGACATGCATAGCCGAAAAGGCATCATAAGAGAGATACATGGCTTCTCTCACATTGATTATGGGTTGCACCAAGTGCAGAAAACCAAAGGAGAATTGCACCTTATCTTAATGACAATCCATAATTAAGTTAAGAGAAGTACATGATCTCTCTTACACACAAAAAGTAACAATGGAAGTTGGCTTTAGTCAATCAAGAAACCGAAAATGTTAGCTAAACATGATGTACTAACCATAAGATGTTCAGTGTTAAAGCTAAATTCAAACATATACCTTTAATGGGTATTTATCACACTCATTTATGATGGCTAGGTTAGGCATATCAATCACTTACTTATTTGACGAGCGAGACATGCTGCGTTTCAGACCCTGAATGAAATGAGACCAAAAAGCATGTTGAGAGAGACACACAACCTCTCTCACATTAATTATTTGTTGCACTATGTATATGAGACCCAAAAGGGAATTATGTTTTCCTGAATAATAACCCACAATTGTGTCAAGCGAGTACACAACCTCCCTCAAACATGTCTTTTTTATTAAGATCATTACTTAATGGTTTTTTTTCTTACCTAGTAAAAGTAACCATCAAAATTAGCTCATATACATGACATGTCATAAATTCATCGTATTCATTGCTCATCAAATTAGTTACAAAGTACAATACCAACTTTCATATAAAATAAGCATCAAATTTTCTTTTAAACAACAAGTATGACAAAATATGCCTAAGCATAATGCTTCTTCCAATATTTCTCATTGATAGTGAGCATTGGATAAGATCCATCTGCATCAATCAACAATGAAGGTAGTTCAATTTTAGATGGGAAGAGCGTTTCAGATATGGAGGTCAGCATACGAAGCACAAAATAGGTGGGTGGCAAACTAAAGAGAAGGCAAATCAACTTCCAAGGGAAGGACTGCCTAGACTCGGAGGTCAACACATGAACCGTAGAATAGGTGAGCGTACAATGTGTCGAACAATATACCCATGATGAAGGCAAGTCAACTTCCAAAGAAATAACATTATCGAACCTGAAGGCCAATGCATATAGCGTAAATATAGATGATTGTACGATATATTGTACAATATGCTAGCAAAGCTTCTAATAACTTTCGATGCCATTCATATTTTTTATCAGCATGCAATAATTTTAATTAAGCTTACCAATTTTTTTTCAAAAGCCTCAACCAAGCCGTTATAAAAAATGATTTGTTGTGACATACCAAATTGATCTAGTGTTGATATCTCTCATGTGGACTCCCTAATTCATTACCAGATTCAACATGTCAATACATGATTAGCAAATTTTAAGTCAGAGTTGGGACTTCCTTAAGTACCATTTTCCCTAAACCTTTTCCCTTAGTAAGCCTCTTCATTCTTATTCAAGTGTTATATATTTTTTTGGAAATGTCTTTAAATCAATTACTAATCCATCAACCATATCAATTTCACATAACAATTCCCCGGACATAATAACTTATGGATCTTATTATGAGAGTTTTTTGACATTAAAATAATTAGAAGAGTCTTTATATTACTACTAATTTTTTGCTCACCTCAAGCTTCTTCTCAATAATGTGACTAGTTATTTCATATCTAAAGCCTTTCACACATTTTATTTTCCTAAGAATTACTATATTTAGTTGAGCTCCTTTTTTTTCTTAAATTTTTTTGAAAAAATTTATTTCTTTGAATGTCAAACCTATTCTGATTTCTAAGTTGCAAAATTCTCTAAATATAATTCCACAACATATCTTAATTCATCACTTGTTAAGCTCCATATGGCTTAGTAGAATAGAAAAGTAAATGATTTAAATGGTCTTTAAAAACTACTCAAATTTTAGTGATACCAAATTAATCATTCTAAGGCTTTCTTAGGGTTCAGAAGAAAGTTTGTTAAAATGAAGGATTCATTCATCAAGACTTAATTTGAATAAACAAAGCCATGAATATCTATAAATCTCAAGAAATTGCACAGATGATCTAGTTAAATCCATCCTTAGCATCCATCCTCGACACCACCTTGGGGTACACTTAAGGTGGATCTAAGATGAGATCAACTGAGGGCATGACTTCTTCTAGAATCACTTCTACAACCTACTTAACTGGAGCCAAAACATCAAGAGATGCAGTGGTAGGAGGTTTCCTAATCCATTGACTCTTGGTAAAAAATGAGAAATTCCCTGGTTAGATAAGCAAAATGGTCTAACCGATAAGGTTGAATGTCGAGGTATTTCGAGAAGTCATGAACTGATTATATAAGCAAAGTTCTTAACTGATGCAACAAGACTTTTGACAAGGTGATTAAAATCAACTATGTCAAACCAAAATATAAACAAGTTTGGATAGATAAAGTGGTCCAACCCGTAATGATGCTCTTTCAACAAGATAAACCAATGAGTCGACAAGGTTCTTATTGAGTGAGACTTGATATCTTAGTCAGGTAGCTAAAAATTCAAGGTAGCCTACTTTAGTATTTGCTAGACAAATGAGGTGGTTTAGCGATGAGATGCTCAAATAAAAAAATTAGCAAAAGAGGTAAGGTGTTTGATTGAATGAGACACTCTCAAGTAGTCAAGGAGATGTGTATCCCGACTAAACATCAATCAATTAGATAAACACAATGTTCTAACCGATACAACATGTTTTCAACAAGAATTTTTGGGGATATCCCTTTATTAGATTATGAAACATTCATTTCATTCTTGCTCGATGAAGAAAAAAGGTGAGCTAAAGCACACTTATTTTTATTCTTCAAAGCAAAGACAAGTATACCATTACCTTAAAAAACATCCACAAAACACCATTGAACAATTCTTCATGCTTCTATCAATTTCCCAAAATCGAAAGTTCATTTTCCTGGTTTTGCATCAAAACCGCGCATCCGAGTAAAGGCACTCCACCTAAACTAACTAAAACAAAAATAAAAAAAATGGATCATATAGAGAGGCCATAAACCAAGAAGACATTTATAACCTCCAAATTCCACATATGCCATACAAATCAAATTCCAAATGCCACAAATTCTAATTCCAGCCATCCCAGAGCCTTCAAATTTCAAATTTATTTATTCCATGGGCCACAAACAGAAAAAAGAAGTCACAAAAAAGCCTAAAACTACAAACCAACTAGAGAAAAGAGCACAAACAACAAAAAAAAAGGTAGAGGGCATCAAAATCCAAAATCTCATCCTCCTCATAGTATAATAACGATTTCACATGTAGAGCAAAGACAACAGCCACACAAGCCAAATCAACCACAAATTGCTAAAATAAATGATAGAGGATATTTTGGGAGAGGGAGGGAAGAGCATTTCTTATGACACAGATGGGGGAGAGGAGATAACCTAAGGGCAAAGATGCGTGAGAGGCAACAAAGACGAGAGTGCCTCTGCTCGAGAGGGGCAGAGAAGCGAGAGATACAAAGACACGAAGGAGCTAGAGCAGAGACACGAAGAAGCTAGGGCAGAGACATAGGAGGCAGGGAAGGGAAAAATGAAATAAGTCACACAAACCGCAGGGTGTTGCTCCCAGCTCACATATACATCCACTTCCTCAACAAAGCTGTCGCGCCACTATTTCCAAACGAGAGAATTTGCGGCTCAAAATTGCACTGCTCAGTAAATGCAGCACCAAACGAACCCATAATGGAACAAAAAGGAGAAATTTCACTAATACTTGAGAATAGGTATGTTACTCATGAACTAGTGCTAATGCATAGGAAAAATTTTTCTCATTCACTGGATGTAGGAAACTTACTAGAAGATTTTCCCAAATTAACACCACCAAAAGGGGGCTAAGGAAGACACTTATTCTTATTAAACACCAACATTTGTCAATTCACCTAACCTAGGTTTCTAAGATTCAATTCAGAAGGGGAGGGAACACTTCTCTCAAAGAAAACTCTTCGCAAGACTCAAATAGGAGCACTAGCTTTAATTGAAATAATAATAATAAAAATTGAATCTTCAAGCTAGGCTTGACATCTGTATACTGAAACTTTTCTGTTTGGAATTTGGCTCATTCCCCATCTTATGACACAGATGGGGGAGAGGAGATAACCTAAGGGCAAAGATGCGTGAGAGGCAACAAAGACGAGAGTGCCTCTGCTCGAGAGGGGCAGAGAAGCGAGAGATACAAAGACACGAAGGAGCTAGAGCAGAGACACGAAGAAGCTAGGGCAGAGACATAGGAGGCAGGGAAGGGAAAAATGAAATAAGTCACACAAACCGCAGGGTGTTGCTCCCAGCTCACATATACATCCACTTCCTCAACAAAGCTGTCGCGCCACTATTTCCAAACGAGAGAATTTGCGGCTCAAAATTGCACTGCTCAGTAAATGCAGCACCAAACGAACCCATAATGGAACAAAAAGGAGAAATTTCACTAATACTTGAGAATAGGTATGTTACTCATGAACTAGTGCTAATGCATAGGAAAAATTTTTCTCATTCACTGGATGTAGGAAACTTACTAGAAGATTTTCCCAAATTAACACCACCAAAAGGGGGCTAAGGAAGACACTTATTCTTATTAAACACCAACATTTGTCAATTCACCTAACCTAGGTTTCTAAGATTCAATTCAGAAGGGGAGGGAACACTTCTCTCAAAGAAAACTCTTCGCAAGACTCAAATAGGAGCACTAGCTTTAATTGAAATAATAATAATAAAAATTGAATCTTCAAGCTAGGCTTGACATCTGTATACTGAAACTTTTCTGTTTGGAATTTGGCTCATTCCCCATGGATCAACACACACAACTTAATTTCATATATACAGATATGACACGTATAGTATGTGAGTTGCGAGTACTTCACCGCTTGGTTTGTATCAGACGTCTTGATAGCTTTTATTTTGATAGTATCAACCTTTGAAACATAATATACAACATTAAGATTTAAATAAATTGATGTTAATCAAATTACTTTTTTCTGCAGTTTTTATTGCTATTATTATTATTATTATTTTTTCTTTTTCTTTTTATGTATTTGCTTTCCTTACCCTCTCTATTAATTAAATTAATTTTTTAATAACTAGACTAATATTTTGATCATACTTTATCAATACTTATTCTACATTATAATTAGTAAATTCAGACTTTACCGGAGCAAATTTTTATTTTCTAGATTAGAGTTTTACCCTGAAACAACAAACGAACAAAATTACCCCCAATCGAGTAAGCCTGTTGCAGCATACACAAATGCTAGGGCAACAGACAGATTGAAGACAAGCCCAAACCCTCCTACTCTTGCGTATATGATTGAGCTTGGTCAACTCCCCTCGCACCGCATAGCTTTGACGCTTGCTCATCCTCATCCAAACTGATAGACACTCTTGTGCTGACAGATTTTAGAATTTTGGATACTCACAAAAATCATAAATAGGCCTCGTGGTCTCCACACAAGGGAGATGAAAAGCAAAGCATAGCTTAGAAGGGAACAAAGGTCAATCAGTTTGTGCCCCTTCAAGAGCTTCCACATTTTTAACATCTTTGACATTCTCTTCTTTTTCTTCTTTTTTGAATAGCCTCAATTGTTTCCCAAACAACTTGCCGATCAAGTTCTCATTTGCAACATCAATCTTATCCATCCATATTTTGATTATTTTGCAGGTAAGAGATTCAGAAAGCGTGATTTAAGGAAGATATAACATGACTTTGCCGAAGTGGCAATTCCCTAGCCCTTTCTCATTAACATACATGCAAAATAACATTATTTTTTCAGGATATGATCAATATAAACATTAATAATCTTACAAACAAGACAAAACTGTCAAGTAAAATGCGCCATAGTCCAAACATGACGCTTTCGTACCTCAAATATAACTTCATAGGAATAAATGTTTAAATTGCCGGCAATCTTCAAAGCTTGGAAACCCACAAAACTGTTCCTCCCAATGAAACTATGCGCATTCCTTTTCAAGTCTGGATTAACAAATGAATATACAGTGAAGCCAGCAACTTGAGCTGTGTGCAGTGGCTAGTCCGAGTTAGAGTCTGATAACAGTTGATTAGCATCTTTTGGTTCTGCATCAGTGATGGATGGTGTCACATTGCGGCTTGATCCTCCTTTCCTTCTACGATTAGACGGATTTCTTGGTGCTGATTTACCGTCACAATCCTGAGAAAAATAATTTTACTGCGTTTAACAGCCAGCAGAAAAAGTACGAGAAATAACACAATCAAAATCTATGAAAACATCACATAACTACGTACTAGGAATGTAGATACAAAAACAGGATATAGTACTTAGAATATTTTGGAAGCGCAGATCAAAAAGAAATTCTATCTTATTTTCTATTTCGTAAAACTAAAACGAAACATAAAGACTTTAGGACTCATTTAGGATAACTTATGATTTCAATACTTAGTTTTTATTTTTACGTTTATTTTAAAAATGTTGCATTTTTTACATGTTTTTTAATTTATTTAAAATAAATAAAAAAAAAATATTTTTAAAATACTTAACATCTAAAAATTATTTTGAGTATTTTCAAAACCAATTAAAAAATTTATAATACATCAAAAATATTTTCTTTAAATAAAAAAAAAAAAACATAAACAAAATAAATAAAAATAAAAATCAAAAGTAATCCCAAACAATCCCTTAATAACTAAATGTGGATTCTTCAAATTTGAAGCCGTAATCATAAATCCACATTTTTCATTCCTTCAAGTGTTGTATGAGCTATTAAATATAATCATTACAAATTATTTTGAATAAACTCTCTCCATGGTTTCCACTAGATTCCACGAAATCCCAGGATCGAAGGTCTGTGATACCGCGAAATCAGTGGCCCATAGTTTTCGTGATACCGCATCTCTGGGATGAGCGAGGCTTTCGTCCGATTACCAATTTTAGTCAATTTTCCTTCTATGTTTTGTTCCCTAGTTATCTATTTTTAATTATGTTATTTTCTATCAAGGAACTTATATATGTTAAATTCTGACTTTTTTGAGACTTTAGTTTTGATTTAATGTACTGTAAAGATAGTAATATCTAATTTCTAGTGTTATGTCATATTCCTTTTGAAAGTAGTGTGTCTGTAGGTTCTTCGGAAAGAGGTGGAACATTCTCGTCATTCATATCACACCGTTTCATCAGCTGTCTCCCTGATTTCAGAAGGAACAACCATTGAACATCATTTATCCCCCTCCAAATGCCGTCGACTACCAATATTCTTACTCCTTACTGTTAAATCCGCTTCTCAAATACCTCCAAGGAGCTCTAGATTAGTGTCATTTGACATTATTTTAGGATTTTTGTTTCTGACACCAAAACCTAAAATTCATATAACCCAAATTTCCGCCAAAAAGCCGCCACTACACCAACCTCCAAAACTCCAAGCACTCGACCAATTATTGACAAATATTTTTCCCTACCGACCTAGCCCTAAACCTAAAACACATTCCTTTTCTATCAAAACTTCCATTGGAAGAATGAGACACAATAACATTAAGAAGAAATCACACTGAGCTGCTCGGGAGATCACTATGGAGGATATGTAGCGAGAAATTCATAAATTGCAATAAAGGCTTAGTGCTTTTGAGGAGATAATCGAAGAGGCCATACATAGAGTATAGCTACAACAAGAACTTATCAAATCGAGAAGACAAAGTGAATCATTTTCATCAGGAAGTCTCTAGTGAAGAAGAATCAATATTCTCGCGATTTCGCATAAAATATGAGAAGCAATAATTTGAAAGTAAATGTTGACTTGCAAAATTGTGATGGTTGTGTGAATCTAGATGAGTTCATCGAGTGACTCCAGATAGTGGAACATGTCTTTAAATTTAAGAACGTTCCATTTGATAAAAGAGTCTAGCTAGCCACTACTAAGCTAAAGAATAACACTTTCTTATAGTGGGAGAACCTAAAGTATTTTCAATAACCAGAAAGAAAAATAATGAAATCATTACCTGCTCCAAGATGAAATGAAAGCTACAATGCAAGTACTTATCAACACATTACAGACATAATGTGTTCTTGAAGGTTCACCATTTACAATAGAAAATCCTCTCAATAAAGTAAAAAAGTAAAGTTCGAGCAACTTATATTAAAATGTAAGCTAGTAGAGTACGAAGAGAATACGACATTTGGATATCTGGAGGGATTGAAATCATCCATTGGCAATGTGGTATACTTACAACCATATTAGACATTTCAGAATATTCAGAGACCCTTGCCCTGAAGAAGGAGAAATTACATAGTAGTATCAGGTTTACACCATCCTTCAAACATGGTTCAACTATCTAGTTAGGAAACAAGAGCACACATAGTAGAGCAACCAAGCTGATTGCACATAATGCACACTAATCCAAAGTGGAAAAAAAGGTACATACTGCTAGCACTCACAAATCCGTCATAGCCAAAAGGTTTCAAGTGCCACAAATTGGACAAATTATGCCTGATTACTCAAACAAGCAAGTCTTTTCTTCCATCAAGTAAGGAAAAGTAGAAAATATGGATAATGACACAAAAGACACTGGAGAAGTTTAGTACACATAAGAGCAATACTAGCTTCCAATTGATGAAAGAGAGAGAGAGAAGCTAGTAATCCAACGGGTCCTTCAAAATAAGCTTACGAGAGAGCAATGACTCCGCCATAACATCATTCTTGCATGTTGCATCATGAAGTGAAATTTTTGAGGACTCTTTATCAATGGGGCAATTGTAAAACTAAGATATCTACCCAAATGATGGATAATTTGAACCTAACCACACAGAAGCCCACACCACCTTATTCTCTTTCTTACTTGAAGAAAGGGAAAAAGATCACAATGGACAAGAGATGTTTTATACAATTCTCTATGAGAGAAGCTGCACAAGATTGTAGGTCATGCTATCATTGTTGTGGCTGAATACGGTACGAGCTAAGCTGGGTGGCTTGATGTTGCAACTTATGCACTTTTTCTTTGGCTTTCCGACGGGAATTTTGGAATGTGAGGATGATCTCCGAGAGGCGGCTTGGAGAGGGCTGAGTGAGAAGGTGGAATTCTTCCGCCGGTAGCAAGAGTGGCATAGTAGCGAGCCAAAGCGCTGGCAAAACAATGACCGTTGGCTGCTGGGATGATAGCTGGACGCACGTTAAGCGTGTTGAAGAAGAAAGGTAAAGGGGTTACCATCTCTACGATATTGCCCTGTCGGAGGCTACTGAGAACTTCGGATCTTGACTGGATAACGACGAGGTTTTCAAGATCAACTATGTTGAGCATCAGTGTTGCTAGGCGAGACTCCACACCTTGTGAGTTTATTTTCATTGTTAATAGATATTAATTAACAAAAAGATGACTCATGCTTGTAAGTTGAAGGTATATTTCTAATTATTATCTTTTACGTTGAGATAGATTTCTAATCGAAGTAGCAGACTTTAATAGAAAATGAAAAAGGCGATTATGTAAAATACCAGAAAAGTATCAACTATCTGAAATAAATACAAATGTAACTTCTAATAATGGAAAATCAGAGACAAGACCAAGATGGGATATTGAAACAAGGTTAGTCTAGCAACAACATATTTTTTATTTATTTTTATTGCGGAGAGTAGATGTTTTGGATTCAACTTATGTTAAGAAAGGCAGAGGTGGGCCTAGAAACATTTGGGCATTTTGTATAAAAAATGATCTTAATTTATTAGAAATAAATAAAAATATGACACTCAATATGACACAATAGAGAAAATGATTCATGTAACCAACCCCAATTAGTGGGATAAAGGCTTGGTGTTGTTGTTTTTATTGGGCTTTTATATATCAACCACCTAATATTTAAATATAACGGATTGACCAACCAAACATAAAATTTTACATTTAATTACCAAAAAAAAAAAACATCACCCAAAACTTTAAATATAATTAATTGACCAGTCTTGCTTCAAAAGAAAATAAATTTCTGGGTGGTTGAAATGTAAATTTTAAGTTTAGTTGGCCAAAATGTTATATTTAAAATTTTGAAAGATTGGTATATAAAAAACAAGTTAAAAAGTTAGGTGTAATGTCGTGTCAATGGATCCATCTCACATTCTTTTGGGCCAACAATGACATAATGACAAGGGTACACTTCATGATAGTTACAAAAACGCCTACTAATTTATCAAAGTCAAAAATAATATTGTATTTTGTCGTTGAAAGAGTCAACAATGATTGGTATTAAGAAAGAAAAGAAATTTAGTGTCATGTGTCACATCTCTACATGTTATGAGAGAGTCGTCAACAAAACTGACCTTGTGATGTTAGAAGACGATGTCATGAAAAAGTCGATATCAGAGAAAGTGCAACCCTTACAAGGAGAGTTTCAAAAATCTTTGACATACGGTCTAACCCACTAGTGAGAGTGATCCAGCATGCTAACACTTCACATAAAGAAGAAAAGTACTATGTGGAAAAATATATCTGGCAATTAGATCCCTGTATTTTTAGAGAAGAATAACCCTCTCCAAGCCGGAGAAAAATGACAACTTGTTGTCCGTTCCATGGGATACCACAAAACTACAAAAACGGAGGTACCGCGAAGCTGCAGAGTCAGATGACCCATGGTTTTTGCGATCCCACCAATTTATTCCCTTTTTGATTTTTTTCCTATATCTCTATTTCCAAGTCATGTTATTTTCTATTAGAGTATCTTTATATATATCTATATATATGTTGTATTATGGATGCTTCAGGATTTTGTTTTAGTTTTAGTTAATGTTGAGATTATAATATCTGATTTATGCTATAAGGAGTGATATATAATATTTCTTTTGCAAGTGACATGTTTGTAGTTTATGCTCGGGAATAGGTGGTGAACCTCCTCGCTATCCGTACCACACAGTTTTATCATCCACCTTGTGGCTTTCAGCTAGAATAGTTGTCAAACATCGTTTATCTCCCTATAAACTCCGTCCACCACCCATACTATCATTCCCTTGTAATTCTACAACCACTGCTATACTAAATCCACTTTCAAAACACCCTCTAGGTACACTAGAACAATGTCAATATTAGTTCAAATTTATCATTATCCTTCCTCATTTTTGAAAATAATCTTATTAATATAATGGATATATTTTCTAATTTTTTGCTATACACAATTTTGCCACTCAGCCTAGTAACAAATCTAATGGCTCATTAGAAAGGTATATAATAAAACTTATAGCCAAATATTACAATAAAATATATGGGATTAAATATCTTAAAATATTTGTTTAATTATTAAAATGAATATTATTCACGTTCTCTTATTGTTAGCAACTTAGATTAAAAGATTAAACTTCTTACATGACGAGATCAAGAAGGAAATATGGATTCCACCAAAATTTGGTTCAAAAATAAAACAGAGTATGCAAACTAAACAAGATATTTTATGAGTTGAAATAATTTCCAAGGGCATAGGTCTGAAAGTTCACCAAGATAATCCACAAGAAGGTAAAAGCAAAGTAAAAAAAAATTCTTTGTGAAATATATGACTTCAGGTGAATTCTTCAATCTAGTAATTTATGTTGATAACAACATTGTAATAGAAAATTACTAAGAAAATAGTGATTTTCAAGAAAAGAATGATCCCAAAATTTGAAGTTAAAGAATTATTCAAACTAAAGTGGTTCTATGACATTGAATCTGCACTCCTTTAAAGTGAAATCTTCAAAGCATGCTAAAAGAACATAATAAATCTGCTGAAAGAGATGGCTAAGTTGGATGCAATTCTGTTGAGAGTCTGATAAAATTTAATCATAAATTTGGAAATGTTTTAGAAGACGCAACAATAGAAAAAACAAGCTATCAAAAGTTTTGTAGAAAAAATATTTATTGTATATTAGACATAAAATTACCTACGCTGTTACGGTAGTGTATTTACTTCTATAATATGAAAAAAAGACTGGGTAAAGGAATTCTATTAAAAAAGGGAGACAATTTACCCTTGAATACATGGATATAGAATATGTAAGTTCTATTGTAAGCAAGAGGTGCCCGTTTTAAGATAGTGCACATTCATAAAGGCAATCTTTTGACTTGGAAAAATAGAAAAAAAAAAAAAGAAGATAAAATTTAGCATAAAAGTTAACTTTAGATCTATGAAACTATAAATCTACATTTCTATGATTAAAAGTTATTTAAAGATTGCAAATACAGGTCCTACGAGGCTCTGATGTGACAATTGAGTCATCAATACTATAAACAATCCAATGGAACAGACCAAGTAAAACATATTAAAATTAATAAAAAGTTTACAAAGAGGTAATTTAATAGTAGATTAATTTGACTCTGTTTGCCGACCCACTTAGTGGGATAAAGGTTTGTTGTTGTTGTTGTTCTTGTTACCAAAAACAAAGAATTTAGATTCTTAAGAAATTAGTTAGGGGGAGTCTTTTAGTAATTATCAAGAAAGATTAGAAAAGAAGAGCATTTATTCATTTGCTTCACATAGAGCATGATACGTTTGCATAATTTCTGCCAAATAGTACCCATAGTTATCAAAATTTCTGCTCTCTTTCCATCCTCACTTTTAGCCACCTTATAGATCCGTGAAATCCTTGTTGCCATCTTACATCTGTAAAACTACTGTCATTATTCTGTGAATATTATTTTCTGATTTTGAATGTATCCTATTAGAAGCTCTACTAGGATTGAGTGACTACTGCACAAACATTGGAAAAAAAAAAGGCTAAAATGATTTTCTCCGATTCGTTTCATCTATTGCCATCTATTATAGCGAGAAAATTGAGATAGCTGAAATTTGTAAAATCAACAATTTAGAAGTTAAAAAATTATTACTTTGACAAAACAAAAAATGAAAACATGTTCTTTTTATTAAAATTTGTGTTGAATTTAAGTTTGTATCATCAAGATTGGGAATATGTTGTTACTTGAATCACCAAGATTAGGATTATATTTTTACTAGCTGTAAGATGCCTTACGAATTGGATATTGGTTTCCTATTGCAGGCACAAATTACTCAGTTGAGTAACAAGAATATTAAAATTGTAGTCTGAAGGAAATTATCAGAACACACAAACCCAAAAGTTATGCATTTATATTAATAGCTTCATAGAAGTCTTAAATCAATTTTAGCTCACCACTTCAGTAAGCTGTGCTGGCACAGTGTTCGACTGAATCCAAATGGCTCCAAATGATATGCATGCACATAAAAGTAAAACTGGGCCGATTCTAGGATCTCTCGAGTAACCATGGATGACAATAGCAATGTGATGGATACTATTTTTTATTCCATTGCTGGCAGAGAACATACTCCTGGCACTCTTCGAAACAAAAGAAGTTGAATCCTCCGGAACCAGAGAAGGAGCTGCTCCAATCTGCATTTAAAAATAAAATTGCCAATTACCATATAGCCAGAAAAGTAGAGTACACGAAGGCTACTCACAAAATACAAAGCCTACATAACTTAAACTGCTGTACATTAGGTCAGGTTAAATCCGCTTTAGTCTTCTGCAGATGGTGTAGATGATAACATTTTGGATGCTACGGAGTGGTCTTGGAGTAGCATTACGTTTAAAGGTCAGAATCAAATTGCATAAATAGCAAACTTCATCACTTCTAGTATCGTTATATATTGCACTAAAGTATCTAACCACTGATAGAAATGGCTATCCAGCCTAGCACAGAAACAAATCATGGATTTATAGCTAAGACTGCCAGAAAATGCAACTAAATCAAATCAAATTTCAGCCATCAATAAAAAAAGAAAGAAGAGTTTAGAAATTGTATTTTCTAATTTCTCTAAACATGGTATAGACAAACTATATATTATAAGAGGAGTATCAAGAATCAAGGTGATTGTATTTGATATAGAACAATGATAGTTATGATACATCCCACATGGCCTCACTATACATATCAAACACATCAATGAAAAAGTTGCATAAAAACTAATCACCAAACCAAGTCCAAAGTATACAACAGCAACAACAACAACAAAGCTTTAATCCCACTACGTGGGGTCGGCTACATGAATCCTTTTTCTCCATTGCGTCCTATTTAGTGTCATATTTTCATTTAGTTCTAGTAAATTAAGATCATTTTTAATACAATAAGCCCAAGTCTTCCTAGGTCTACCTCTGCCTTTCTTAACACAAGTCGAATTTAAAACATCTACTCTCCTAATCGGATCATCTAATGGTCGACGTTTAATATGACCAAACCATCTAAGACGACTTTCTCTAATTTTGTCTGTCACAGGAGCTACACCAACCCTATCACGAATATATTCATTCCGCATTTTGTCTCTAAGTGTAAAGCCACTCATCCACCTAATCATTCTCATCTCGGCAACACTTAACTTATTATTATGCTTCTCTTTTAAAGGCCAACATTCAGCGCCATAGAGCATTGCAGGTCTCACCACCATCTTATAAAATTTTCCTTTCAGTCTTAGCGGTACTTTTCTAACACACAAAATGCCCGAAGCATTCCTCCACTTCAACCAACCAACTTGAATTCTACTATTAACATCCCCA
>NW_018164980.1:121549-142807 GCF_001263595.1 Phalaenopsis equestris | reverse complement strand
AGCCGTTTGATATTTTCTTCAGTTCTCTAAGCTTTTACATTTAAACCAATTTTTATAACATAACTTTTTATATTTTATCTTTTCTTGCACATTATTATTTCACCACCAACTATTTTTATTTGTAAATATATTTCCCTTTGATTCTCCAAGAACATCTTTTGCTACATGTTTAATAGCGTTTGTTACTTTATCCCACATCACATTTGCTTCTTCATGAATATTCCAAATTTTGAAATCTTGAATTTTACTCATAAAATTAATTTTATTTGTATCTTTTAAGTTTCTCCATCTAATTTTGCAATGATGAGTCCTAGTATTTTTTATTTTACAACTCTTAATTTTAAAATCTAAAACTTCAAAAACGTCTTCTTTGTTATCTATTTGACAGTTGACCATTGATACACCTTAAAATGTACTATTTTTTATATATTTTATGCTTATTTTTAATGATATTGCGCTTTAATGGAGGATATTTTGCATGTTTTTTGTTTCAGATACAAGAGATGAAATTTTGTAGAAAAAAGAGCGAAAACAGAGCAAAATAGAGCAAGAAGCTTATTTCTCAACTATCGACTAGGCGCAATCTTCTTGCGCCTAGGCGCTAGAATTCGGAGACTCCGCCACTATGGCACCAAGATCTGGCGCCTCGGCTTCGGTCAGTTTTTCTGGGCTTCAAGAAGGGTGGCCCCTAGGCGCCATAATCGATTTTCTTCAATATGCATTAAATTTGGACGAATTTTGAAGAGACATCTGAAGTGACTCTTGAGGATTTCGTGAGTTACGATAAAAGTAATCAAGAGAAGCCAAAAAAGGAGTTCTTTTGAGGAGTTTTGCGTGTGAGTCTTGGTAGAATTGTTGTGTGGGTGTGTGTCTCTTGGAGTGAGATTATAAGGAGAGTCGAGAAATCATCAGAGGAACTTCAGAGGATTTGCTTGGGGAGAAGTTCAAGATAAGTACTTTGTATTTTGTTTAAGTTTTGTTTATTGTGTGAACCTGAATTTTAATATAAATCTTGTTTTGTTGTGTTATCCCCAAGAGATGTGAGTATCTTTCTTTATCTTTCTCATTGTAATAAGAATTAATCTTGTGTAAGATTAGAAGTGTTTAAGATTTCTCTTTTTCCATACTTGTGATGATTCATTACTTCGTACTTAATTTACATATTCAATCTGACAAATTGGTATGCTAAAACTTGTTGTGAAGCCATCATGACCCGGGAGAGCTATGTATTTCTCAACTAGTAAGAATCATATTAATCTGGTGAGTGATAAGGTAGCTCATTGGTTAGTGCAAATAGATAGAGAGATAAGATTTGATGGGTGTAAATTGATGATTCTAGGGTAACGGGCTAGACGCTTAACCAAATTGATCTAGAGTTTGAAACTTAAGGACCAGTTAGTCCTAAAGAGAGGACACAGTGGGTAATCTAGAAGTGAGAGGCTAGAACCTACCCAACATAATCTTAGATTTAGGAAACTCTAGATTAGCCAAAGTTCTTTATGCACTCGGAAGAGAGTAAAAAATATGTTTGCTCCTATTTGTCACAAAACTTCATTCAAACCTTTAAACATTTGAAAGACTTTTACATAATTTGAACTCTTATTCGTTGAAATAAGATTTGTAGGAATTAGTTACTTCTTTTTACA
This sequence comes from Phalaenopsis equestris, assembly GCF_001263595.1. Taxonomy (NCBI): domain Eukaryota; kingdom Viridiplantae; phylum Streptophyta; class Magnoliopsida; order Asparagales; family Orchidaceae; genus Phalaenopsis; species Phalaenopsis equestris. Next base: position 141,161 of record NW_018164980.1, on the reverse strand, counting down.
CAAACTTGTGACCTTATTTCCTAGATAATTGTCAGGAGTTTAAGTTTTACTAAGTTTATAAAAGAGTTTTCATCTTCCATGTGGGATCGATACTAGGGGCATAAAAAGAAAGTCTTATATTACTTGAAACGATATGTGCACTTGCAAAGTATCCCTAGTGTGTAAAATTAAATTGTGGAAACAAAATGAGAATTATTTGACATATAATACTCAATTAAGAATTAAACATTGCACTACTGTTGCTGTATCAAATTTTTGGTGTTGTCTTTTGAAATTGAAATTGAAGTAATTACATACTAAGAACACACACATTGTGTTGGAGATCAAGCATTCATTTCATAAAATTAACTTGTTGAAAGTTAATATGGAATAAACAAAAACGGTGATGAAAAAGATTGGTTATAGAAAAACTTGATTTTTAAACACACAAAGATACAAATTGAAGCATAAAGAGAAAAAATGGAAAGCAAAAGTAGTTTTCTACCCTTGCGTTAATGATAACTCCATTCTGTTTCTAAAATTTCCTTCAGGTGACGCCAACATAGAAGAATTTAAAAATCAAAACAAGTAAACAGTGCAAAATATGAGAACATCTACATAAAGCATCTCTTCAACGTAAAACCTAAAGAAGCAAAAATCATAACGCTAATGCCAACTAAAGGAGACTACAAATTCATCATCAGAACTTGTTTGTTGAAGCTGAACCAACCCCATAAATCAACTCAGCTTTAAACTTCCCTAATACAAGTACAAATCAAAAACACCAAGATCGGTAATAGGTCCCTAAATTTGTTACTTGAATTTACATTGCGCTAGTATTTAACAGTAGAAAACCCTGCATTTCTATTTTGACTATTCCCGCCTCAAAAGGATTTTACCCGTATCTCTGACTGTATATTTAATAAATTTGATCCAGTTTAGGTAATATTTAGGTTAAAGATAATATATTTATCTAAATGTCAAGCATGAAAAGTCATTGATATCAAAGTTAGGCTTGACAAATATGAGAATATTAAAATGGATTTATGAAAAACTAAGAAGGATCAATTAAATAATGATTATACTAGAGAAATACTATGAGTAATACATACTAAAGATACAGTAATTGAAAATAGACATAAATAGTTTGAATATCTACAAAAAATTGTATAAAAAAATCTTATAAGGCAAGTAGCTAAAATTAGTGTCAAAGGATTAAAAAGGAGAATGGGTGGCCCTAATAATGTATGGATAGAAGTTATCCGATATAACTTGCAAAGAATAAGTACTCTAAAGCCAGCCACAAATAGTTGGGATAAAGCTAATGATGGTGATAGTTTAGGCACTATTTCTACAACTAATACAAGAAAAAGATTCAATTAAATAATCCCTGATGAGTAATGTTGTTATCCATCTTACAATAGAATCCTAAGTCTATGTGCTTTTCACTAATAATGCGACTTGGGCAAGCACCAACAGATCAGTGATTTTGTTATAGAACTCTTACAAGCATTCACTCAATATTCTCGGACAATAAGAATGACCATTGAAATTCAAAAGTTAATAAAAAGAAGCTTGATATTACTCGAGCTACTTACAAAATAAGGATGTGTGGTGCTCTTATCGCCATCCTCTACTATCCATGATAACCACTGAATAACCTGCCAAATATCAAATTTGTGAAGCTCTGAAAGATCAACCAAGAAAAGCAAAAGATGAATACTAATATAAATAATACATCAAGCCAGCCAACACTTTGATAAAAGAATATAATTTCCAGGAGAGGTTTTCCTTTTCTTTATACAATGAAAGGTATGGTGACCATGATGATTGATCGAAATAATGAATGGCTTCATCGACTAGATTAAAACTACCAATCAACTTGAAAGGTTTCATCATAAATTATATCATTATTTTCGACATGAGCAAAGATAACTGGCAATGGATTTGATTATTAATGCATGAAAAAATATTTAACATTAGACATATCAAGAAAGAAGGAAACAAAACACATTACAACATATTCCTATCTAAGACGAGTAGATTATCAAAAGCCAGAAACATGTACCTCTTGAGTGTCAATAGAGCCATTATATATGGCTACAATTTGAGATGCAAGATTGGAATCCTCCCCATCAAATGCACTCCAAATATTGTTAGGCTTTCTCTTAGCCCTTGCTTCATCCTCCGATGAATTTCTTTTGTAACGGACAACAAAGAGCCGTGGCCTATTGTTAGAATCATACTCACTAGGTCCACATGTTTCATAGATGTTCTCAAGTTTATGCAGATAAAACAAGCAAAAAACCTGCAACAACAGTTGTAATAAATTGTGCTCAAGGTAAAAAGATTACAAAAAGGTGGTGCCATGCTTCTATGGCAAATCCATACATGAGAGCATGAACTGATGAAAAATCTCAAGCATCCCAACCTCAACATGTTTCTAGCAAGCAAGAAATGAAGCGGTTTCTGTTTTGGGTAAACTATACATCAACCTTTACAAAGTTACTATGCTCATCTGTAACAGAAAGAGCAAGATGCATGTAAGCGGGATATTTTAAAGGGGCATTTACGTGCATTTTATTGTTTAAAAAGGCATTTGAAGTGTATGCCTCTAGGCACTCCTTAAATTGAGGCGCACTAAAAAAGCCTCGAGGCTTAAGCCTCACTATCACCAGTGAGGCTTATATGTTTTTTGTTTGAGGCATACACCTCAAAACTTTATGCCTCGAGGTATTTGGGGCAGCACCTCAATCAAGTTATATATAAAAAAATCTATTATATTAGTAATATATATTATATTAAATTTTCTTTTATTATATTTAGTATGTTTGATATGATACCTAAAAAATGTCAAAAGATAATTTAAGTGTTGCTTGATTATGTTATTAATTTATTATTTTATTTTTAATTATATTGGATTTCAAATTAATTGATAGTAAGAATAAAATTACAGTGAATGAAGAACATTTTAAAGTTGTCAATGACAAAAAATTATAAGAAAATAAATATGATGATTCTTTTGAGGTTGAAGAAAGTAAGGACGATGATGTTGTGGATTTTGAAGCTCACAGAATATTTAAAATTTAAGTGAATATTTACCTTAAGATTAAGATTTTTAGTTTGTTTTTATTATAATAAACTAGATCAAAGTATTAATAATTTATGTCATATTTATTAATTGCAATTAATTTTATGAGTTTATTTTAGGTTTACGCCATGCCTTGTTAATGTAAAATGTCTCGGTTTCCAATTTCACCATCTTAAACTTTGATAAATACCACCCGATTGCTATGTAGTTACATATCTAAAACCTAAGCTTTGCTTTTTTACATTCATACCACCCAAATCTTTCATATCACAAAAAAAAAATCACCATTTTAACTTTTAAAAGGTGAAATACACTTGTCATGCATAGGTAAGGTGGTATGAATGTAAAACTTAAAGTTTAGGTGTTAGATATGTAAATACATCAGAATTGAGTGGTATTTATGTAAATCTTCCTACTTTAAAATGGGTTAATCTCTGTTTGTTGTGTGGTCTTTGATGAAGTTGGATTATAGAATATATAAGAAGGTTAAGTGTAACAGTATTTTGTTTAGCAGCATTAGCATTTCTGCATAGTTCATGTTTCTTGCAGCTGCATATAACACTATGGATATAAACACTACTAAGAAAATTAGCTGGGAAATTGATGTAATTCCTACACAGGAGAAGTTATCGACCACGATTTGAGTATAGCCCACATCTAAATCACACCCAATTTGAAAACATAACTAGTTCAGCACTTCACCAATTACTAAAAAGGATAACAGAGAAGCAAATCTGTTAGATCCATTGAGAAAATTTACAAACCTTCTGAGCTCCCCCATCTAGCCATGCAAATGTAAGTCGTTTCTCTTTCACTGCAGTAGCAGCTGCAGGAGCTTTAACCGAAGCCTTGTCTCCATTGGCACCAAAATCATCTCTTAATATTCTCTGGATCCCACGCATGGTCTGTAATAATCTTAAATTCAAATTACAAGAAGTTGGGATAGAGATGCCACTGTTTCACAAATAAATAGTGATTTTCCTCTATAAGCAATGAAACTTACTTCCCTCATTTTGTTTAGTGCAAGACCAGGTCGACCAGCAACAATTGCACAATACCAAGTTTCAGCAAAATTTCCAGCACGAGAAAAACCTCTAGCATCACAGCCTAACTCCATAGAATTTGCACTTCTTAATTGTGGCAGCTCTGGATAACAAAAGGAAAATAGCAACAAGTAATTTATAGATTCTGAAAAATTGCACTAAATTGTATACATTCTGACCCTAATGGCTAAGATGATAGAAGGCATAATTTCTCCAAACAATATAAAACCAGGCTTTCTAACTGAAAAGGTGAACGAATTAAAAGCGTCAAAAGAGTGTAGGGTAAAATGAACCAAACTAATAAGAAAATGCCCATAATGTCCAAAGGCATAATTTGCATAGATTTGACTCTATCAAAATGAAAACAAAAAAGATATCGTTCGGATTGTTTCAACTGGATAGTCATTAATTTAGGAGCCGTTTGGGGTCACATTTAATTTTTGTTTTTTTTAGTTTTATTTTGTTTTTTTTATTTGAAATATATTGAATATGCTATAACATATTTAGTTTCTTTTAAAAAACACTCAGAACAATATCTAAAAACTTGTTTGAGATCATTTTTTTTGTTTTTTGTTTTGTTTTTAAAAATATGTTTGTTTAATTTATTTTTAATATAATTTTATTTTTTGTTTCTAAAAATAAATAAATATGCTTTTGAAAACACTCAAAATAACTTTTAGGTGATTTGAGTTTTTTCAAAAACAACCATATCCCAATCAAACATGTCAAACATGTTTTATTTCAAATAAAAAAATAAATAAAAGAAAATAAAACAAAAAAAAGAGATCTCAAACAGCTTGAAAAATTTGGACTGTTTTTAAAAACAAATAAATTTATTTTTTAAAAGATAAAAAAAACATGTAACAATTGTATTAAACAAACAAGTTTTTAAAATAAAAGCAAAAAATAAATGTGATCCTAAAGAAGCCCTTAAATCCAGCTTATAAAAGGCTTTTAAAGGTATGTATGTAGGATATGAATAACACTTGAAATATTTAGGCTAGACAAGTTTGTCCAAAGCCGAAGGGCCATAAAATTGTTGTAGAGAAACTTTTTTTCTTTCCTATTACTTACCGTTTTTATTTACTTCTGCCTATTATATATATGTTATTTTGCTTGCTTCGAAGTTAGTTCCTTATTATTTTTGATTTCTAATTTTCGCCTCTGACGTTTCCCCCTTCCGAGGGTTATATTTGATGGCGAGAAGATGCTCCAGCTATAACTCATCCGAGGTGGTGATTATTTATACTCGTTCCATCCCTTCCTGTTGCAGCCAGCCCCTCCAGGGCCTGTCTTTTGATTTGTTTTCAAACCTTATCTTCGCAAATTTGTTTTCATTTTTTAACTTATTTTGACAATATTTCATGACAACGAGTTTACCATCATGAAATTTGAACTCAACAATGTTGTAGCCATATTCTAAAGCAGCATGAACAATATCCTCAAATCATTGTCGGTCAACTTTTTTTGCAAATTTAATTTTAATTTAATATAAAAGGTTAATAATTTTTTTTTGAAAGTACTGTGTTTTAATTTTGAAAAATGAGACCAAACAGATCTCATTCGTCTAATAGTTTACATAATCGTGTCCGATACTGCGAATACTACACTTTCCCGAAAGATAAATAAATCCCCAGTGATAAACCCAATCTTGCAAACTATTAGATTTGTGACATCCATTTAGTCTGTGAACCCTTTATGTGTGACCGACAAGTCCCCCTACCTAATATAAAGATTAAGTAGGGTTTATTTTACCTGGGTTCTAAGTTCCCTATAGAGGTTAACCCCTATAGTTAATTACATCTCAAATTACCGAGGTCACTCGAGAAAACTCTCGATAATAATCAGAGGTATTGGTCTTCAAGAATTCAAGGTTTAGGCACGGGGACGCGAAAAATTAAGTGGGAAAGGAACAAATGGGAGCAGTTCTTTTATGAGTCAAAAGAAAGAAGATGATAGGAGATGTCACACATCCTGAGAAGAACCCTCAGTAACTTCTCAAGCTATCATACTGTGTGACTGCATTTTGGAAATGATATTCTTTAAGTGTTCAATCCTGTCAATTTTATTATTTGAGACTCATACTTGCATAATACCCGTTTATACAAATAATCTAGAACAATAAGAGGGTTTACGTCATATCAAACGACAACCTCGAAACCTAAGACGAGTTCGTAAGTAATTGCATAGAAGCCTAAAAAAGGTGTGAGAATTTACGTCACGTTGGAAGCCTAAAATGAGCGAGACAGAGGAGTAGAACGGCGAGCAGGTCAGCTCAAAAGGGTGCTTAAATCCTCATAAGATTACAATGAAGAGAAATCCAAAAACTATAAGCAAAAGGCCCCCCCAAACAGTGCTAAATTAGCCTCCAAACAACAAAAAAAAATGAGCCCCTAACAACCATTTAAAAGTCCCCAAGCAGTAATTTTAAAAGGCCCCAAACAACACTTCTAAAGCCACCAAACAACACTTTTAAAGGCTCCAAACAATAATTTTAAAAGCCACAAAACCACTTTTGAAGCCACCAAACAACACTTTTAAAGCCCCCAAACAACCCTATTTAAAGGCTCCAGCAATTTTAAAAGCCACCAAACAACAATTTTAAAGCCCCTAAACAACAATTTTAAAGCCCCCAAACAACAACTTTAAAGCCTCCCAAGATAGTATACGTGCAATCCAAAATAATCATGTTTTAAACCTTTCAAAAGCGACATTAATTCAGGCTCAAGCTTCTCATGCATACCGCTTGATCCTCATGTATTTACATACAAGCATCTACACTTGTTGAAATCCATACAAGAAAGCACAAGCTACCATAAAATTTGGTATATAATGCAAACTTCAAGTGTACACAACGAATGGGCATAAATGTGAATGAATATAAAGTTTAGGAATTAGACATGAATATTAATTCGCTACCAAGATTGCAAAGCTTCGAATCAACACTATATAAGATTTTAGATTTCCAAAATAAACAAGAACCTTCATATACGTGTGGAAGTGTCATATATATACTAAACGCGATGGGTCTTATTCGCTCTGCTAGGGTTTCCGCTCATGGCGAACACTAGCTTAAAACAAACATCAACATCTGTTTACACTCGCTCGTTTTGATCATTTCCGTCTTCGTCTTCGACTCTGGCTGGCGGAGGAGTTCGTGTCGTTGAGCCCGCTCGCCTGCTGCGTCGTCGTGTCGTCGAGTCTTTCGTCTGCTCTCGTCTATCGCATCGTCTGCGGCTTGCGTTTGCGGCGCTTCGCGCTGTAGGTTCGTTAAGGCCGCTCGACTGCTCCGCCACAGTTTCTGCTCGACTGCTCGCGTATCGGTTGCGCCATTTGCTATCATTTGCTGCAGTGCTTGTTTGAAGCAAGCTAATGGCCTCAGAGTTTTCCTATGCTGTCGTTATCGCCGGTGATAATCCCGCCAAACCCTCCTATGCTACAGTGGTTCACAAACGCAGCTCTTCTTTCCACCTCGCAGATAGTCTGGTATTCCCGCAGATGTACCACGATTCTGTTGCAGGAAATGACGATTGCAATCTTATAAAAAAAGTAGAGAAAAAGCGCAGGCAAAACAACAATATTCTTCTCTGACGCTGAAATTTCAACTTGTGCAGGAAAATACAAATTTGCACTAGTTGGAGCACTAGTTGGAAAGTGCACTAGTTGGAAAGTTCCAATTAGGTTGCTCTAAGATAGAGATCATCAGGAAGGTTTTTGAAAATTTCAAATTGGTTGGGGATTGCAGGTGGGTCATTTCGACGGAAGACATGTTAGATACAGCTGAGCATAGAAGAAGATTACACAAAGATTTTCTCAAAGAAATTCATCACAATCGAGGGCAAACATATGAAATTGCTCAAATGGACCCCTAAGTTTGATCCCAATCAAGAACCCACAGTTGCACCTACTGGTTCTTATTACCTGAACTCAAACTTCAATTCTTTGACCTACCTATCTTAGATGCTATTGGGACTATCCTTGGAAAACTTTTATAGGTAGACTTACCTATAACTCATTTCTCAAGACCCTCTATCACAAGGATTTTGACTGAAAGAAATATTACATTACCAGATGTAGAAGAAGTCTGGCTTGGATCTGCTCACAATGATTATTGACAAAAAATCATTATGGAACAAAAACCTTACTACTGCAAGCACTGCAAGATGTTTAAACACCCGCAGGAGAAATGTTTCAGATTGCACCCACAGTTGAGAACCAATAATCAAAAGCAGGAACACACTATTAGTGCACCCCATGTGCCTGAACGCGCTCCCAACAAACCTGATGACAGCCAACCTGAGGAGGGAATCACCACAAGACAGGAGTTGGTATGTGCCCCTGGGATCCCTTCTTCTGACCATACTACAATGGATAATGTTCGAACCGAAAACAGGATAGTTCCGCAGCTCATATTCAGGAAGCATCAGATGCGGAGGTAACAATTCACACTTCACATACACTAGAACCTATCGCGGTGACAACAACTGTCTTTTCTTCTACTGCGGTTCTAACATCAATTCAGACCGAGGATCACACGAGCCAGTTTTCAGTTGAAGAATGGTAGGTTTCACTTCTCGGCGGAAGAAGAAGGTTGGGGGCACACTCCAACTTGGAAACTTAATGAATGATACTTTAGTTAATCCTCACAATGAGACGACTCTTCAAAGTTTATTATCTGGCTCTGCTCCTAAAACTAGAGGAAGAGGCAGGACTAAACTGGTTCTTCCCTAGCTAGTTTTCTGCAAATTTTAAATTTGTTTTAATTTTTATTAAGTCTATTTGTATCTTTTTGTTGGGGTATTACTGTACTTGTATCGTATGGGTAGGGTTCCTCTTTTGAGCTATCTCATACAACTTTTATGTATACTTTCTATTTCAATAAAATCAGCCCTTGGCCTTTAAGAAACAAAGTCGCTGTTGGAGACATAAGTCTAAATCCAGACAAAATTTACATCTCCATTTGGCTTCTACCTTCCATTGTCAATGAGCTTAGTACCTAGCCTTAAAAATCGAACATAACAAACTCAAATATGACCATCAATGATAGCCCACCTCACTCAATATGCCATGAAAAAAGTCGCAATAAAAGAGCTCCCTTTATGTTAATAGGATAACAAAACTTATCAAATATCAACCCATCCAACTTGATGATTTCAAGTGACCCAGATCCAAAAAAGAAATTCTCCATTAATCAATGGAATAACGTGAAGTTAAAGAAATGATCCTAATTCAAAAAACATTCATCAATCCAGCAAAAACTTTTTTAATGATGCAAGTCCCAAGATCTTGAAATCTAAGAAAAAAAACTTTTAGACCTACGAACTTCAACAAAATAAGTTGAAAAAGCATGTCTTTCACAGCTCAAAAGTCCTTAAGGTTGGAATCAACAAGCTTAATAATGATCATGTCACTAACAACGCTTCTTACTAAAAAAGTCATAAAAATGATTATAGTGAGAGAGATTTCATTTCGCTTGTTTGATACTTGTCAAGCTACAAACATATTCAACCTGATAAATTTGAGCAAACCATAACACAGATTTTTTTTAATTATTCAAGAGCACTAAAGAAAGTTAAAGAAATGATTCTTGCTCAATAAGACATTAAGAGTGGCAAATTTTGCATTTTATATCTCACATTCATGACAGGAAGCAAATAATATTTGTGTTATTTATGTCTGTTCAACATTTCAGACACATCAGCACAAACCATTTCACAAACAGATGACATCTAAGTAGTTTCATGCAGTTAGAGCTGACTCATGCAACGTCACATAACTCGTACTTAGCCTGTCATTTTCATCATGCAGCCATTTGGTGATGTAAGGGGACATCTCAAGGAAATTTTGGAGACAATAAAAGCAATTCAACCAAATTCATGATATTATGTATTTGTAGTATATTGTTTACATCATGTTCGATCAGATCGATCGTTGGAGATCCCATTTTTGATGATTTTTATTGCTATTGAATTGGTCTGTTCTACAAATGGGTGAACTTTCAAATGATTTCAAATAGATTTTTTTACTATTCTCATCATGTGAAGCAATAGACAATGTTGACACGTTCATGGACGATGTCCACATTTCAAACTCATTGACAGGGTATGTTTTACAAACGAGTGATGTTCAAATAATTTTAGTTGCGGTTGAAGTGGTCCAAACTGAATCCATCCATAAGCATCACATCTGTCACCCGTCTTCCACATCATGTTTGATAGTATAGAGTTGCAGGACTTGCATCAAGGTTAATGGTGAAGTAACATCTAAATTTGGAATGTGTGACGGTAAAAACAGCTTCAATGATTATAACTGAACTACAGGGACATCAGTAGTTAGCATTACAAAAGTGATGCATAACCAAAGAATGGCTTATAATACGACAGAAGTAATAACTTATCCACACTCAAGCACATAAAGTGTGAAAAAAGAAGATGCAGAAAATAATCAATGAGAACATAAAAAATGCAGGAACAAAAACACCTAAACCAGCCAGTCAAACATTCACAGGAGCAACTAAAGTACATTTCATACTTTATAACTTATAATCTTTTTTAGGTAATCAATAGTTCCTCAATTTTAATCATTTAGTAGTCCCAACGCAAAAAAAGCACTGCTTTTTTTCATCAAAATCAAGTGAAGCAAATAAACTTCAGAAAATAAGTAGAGCATTATGAATTGTGACTTTGTAAGAACATACCTTGATTTTTGTTTTTCTCCATTAGTTCAAAAAACAGGGAACTATTCAGACTCCCTGCAAGACAAAAAAGCACAATTAATCTGTCGAATAAACAGAAGTCCATTATAACGCTAATAAACATGATCAGAATTAAAGCTTATATCATGCCATGATGAACAACAGGAGTGACACTTGGATCCTTTACAAACACAATAGCAGGAGCTGAATCCACTTGAAACCTGAAGAAGAATATAGTTGAATTATAAAAAGAGCATCAAATTAGAATTACAATCATCAACAGTAGCCTTATCAAAACTCAATAGAGACATCATACTACAACTCAATTGCAACTATGTTTTGATTGCCTCTGGAAACCGATGAGGTGCAAAATACATCTGCAACATGTCACAATTAAAGTTTAATTTAAACAGATCAAAGATGATTATACTTAGCTATTAGGTATTTTACAGTACACACTGATCAATATTATGTTCATTTTTAACAATATTAGTGACGCAGATTGTCATAGTATCTAATTGTAGATCACAAAATATAGAATTGGGGTTCAACGTTTCAAAGAAAATAAATTAAAACAAGGGACTGATTAGCATGACCAATTTAATGAAATTAAAAAAAAAAAAAAAAAAAAACCAATGAAGACTTCTCTCTAGCGTCCTTAAAATAGTGATGTAGCGAACCTTTAATATAATAGACACAACAAACAAAAGGCACCCTTAGAAAATTTAGCAATTCTTTTAGACACATAAACATGCATTATTTGCTAAAAATTCAATGAAAGTTGCAGAACAATATCAAGTGATGGAACATGAAGCGCACTCTTGATATTATCTCAAAAAACTAGGCATTTAGGATCCTTTGTGACGCCAAAACACAATGACAAATCCCCCAATTCCATTTATCAGTCAAAATTTTAATCACTTGATTTGAATAACTAAACTTGTTAAATAGACAATCTCAATAAAATAAAAGTAAATATTTCTCTTTTAAAGGATTTCATTTCCATCCAAGTCATAGAAAGTTATTATTATCTTGTGTATAAGCAAAATCAAATGTGTGAGGATGTCAAACAAGCAGTGAATTAAAAATTTGAAAAATAATCAAGCTCATTCAATGTGAATTTGAAGTTTAATCCATCCCTTCGTTAATATGTTCGAGTTACAATGATATTTTGCCACACAATTGAGTATATATTGATCAAACCTAATACTTCAATAACAAATTAATGCAGAACAACTAAGGATATAGGGTTCCTAATATTCATAAATGATGCACAAAATGCAGAACAACTAAGGATAAAGGATTCACAGTTTCAAAAACCACCACCTAAAACACAAAGTCATCTACATTAGAAGTAAACTCAAAAACACGATAAATGTGAACCAAACAATAACTCAATAATCATTGAAATAAAGAAAACAGCAAGAAATACAACAATCAAAATCAATGAGATGATAGAAAGTTTTTGCCGCAATTGATGGCAGTGGTGAAAAAATTGATTAAAATTAAGAAAATTCACAAAAAATATACTCAGAAGAAAAAAATTAAAGAATTAATTTGCCTAATAGAAGAAAATCAAGACCTCATACAAAGAGATAGCTTCCATTGAAATTTGCAACTTGAACTTGCATTTCTATCATAAGAATCCAGATTTCAATAGGAACACGCAAGATTAAGAAGAGAAGTATATTATTGTTTGAGACGAGTTAGTTTCTATGCCTCAAATAGTTAGGTTTATAATATTGTAGTCCTAGGTTGGTGGTCTCCGGAATTCCACCAGTTCAGTGGAGGCAAAATCAATCTATCAGCTAAAATACAGGAGATAATGTAACAACAAATTATGCCCACCAAATAAACATGGGTGGTGGAGCAGTTTGCTCAAAGAGTATGCAATATTCAACAGATCCTGTGATTAGGAAAGCAGACAGATCCCAAATAGATTAATAGTACTAAATCACAATATTAAAACAAAAGCATAAAGCATAAAGCGAAGGTTATTTAAACTGAAGAAAATTATAGAGAATTGCATCAACTCGACTAAACCAAACTATGAAATCACAACAGTAGAGGATTTATCTCATTCTAATAGGTCACATCATTGCAGATATTTTTATCACCCAATTAAAACTGAAAATTAAATGAATTATCAATTAATGAATACCATAAAATTAAAAAATAAAATAAAAAATTAATTAATTTATGCCCAATTTTTCTACCTGCATGTCCCCAATAAACAGCTAAACTTAAGGCTTTAACAAACATGAAGCAAAGAGGAGCAGATGCTGAAATGTGTTATTGCAAATGGTCAAGGATAAGTAAAACAGTTTATTAATGGTAAAATATAATAGCACATGATTTTGTCGCACATACATGCTCCACCAAATAGAAGACTCTTCTTGTTGCCACAAAGCAGCCGCAAATGATGCATATGATGAGTAGTCTTTCACAGCTTGGCGGAGGAATGGAAAAGCACGTTCTCCAGTTTTTGAAAAGAAAATTACTTTCACCTGTTGTTGCAATTAAACAAGTAACAGACAGATCAGTGATTAGAAGAGATTAGGTTATAAATTTCTCAAAAGATCATTCATATCATTAACAACCATAGTCAAGAAATGCTTTTGCAGTTCTAGCATCCAATCATTAGGATTCTATAAAAGTGGATAGAGAAATAACTGACATAAGAAAAGACGATGATAATGTTTACCTGAAAATAAACAATTCTTTGTAGAAAGTTTAAATGACTGTTCTATAATAATTAGGCAATTCCAAAATTATATAAATAATAAGTTGAATTTCTGCTCCAATCATAGCAAAAAATAGAAGGCACATCGATCAAGGCTTTATACCGTTGCACTTGTTTACTTATGATTCTTATATAGTAACGAACCTAAGGCACATAAATCGAGGCTTTGTACTGTTAGATCCGTCTCTATGACCATCATATTGTAATTCGTGTGCTTTACTATAGTATTGCTAAATCCTAATTTTTTTCCTTCCTTTTTTTTTATTTATTGCCATCTCATAATGCCTCTATGAGTTGTATATATACCTCCTTGTACAATAAGCTGAACAAGAATCTTAAGAGTTTTTCCTATTCCTGCTTGTCATATTATCCTTTGATTCATTATGTCTACATTCTTTGACTTCCCTTTAAAGAGATCAACCAATGAGTAATAGCGATAATCAGACTAAAGGGGAACTCCATATATTTAAAGCAGCTTATCACTTTGAACGGCAAATATTATTTTAAATGGTCCCAATTTGTGAAAACGTTCCTAAAGAGAAAGGGAACCTTGTGGATCAACCTCTAAAGCCCAAAGACCCAAAGTTTTAACTTTGGGAAGAGACTAATTCAAAGATCATGACACGATTGTGAAGCACCATACTACTAGAGATTGATGTAACTTTTATATTTCTCCCCACCTAAAAAGAGGTTTCAGATGCAATTAAACAAGCCTAATAGCGTGAAAGATGTTGTGCACTATGCAATCAAGGAAAAACTCATCACTACTAAACAAGATAAACTTCAAGTCAATTGAATACTTTAACAACAGGAAAGTTTATCGGTTAGAGTCAGACAACTAACAAGATCTCAAGTTGTCCTACTTTGAGGACTGGCGATCCTTATAAAATTTGTTGAGTGAGAGAGGATCTTTGAGTTTTTGGCAGAACTCAATAATGAATTTGCAAATCCAAGTCTGAAGCCGAAAAAATTTCCCTTACCTGAATGAAGTATTCTCTCTCATTCAAACAAAAGGGAGGAGAATGATGATCAATAGTCCATCCTAAGAGATATCTGCCAAGTCAATTACTGAATCCCAAGGTAAGGGATTTTCTATCACGGAACCTTCTCTAAAAGGACAACATCCTTCTTTCAAAGAGAATCTCAATGTTCCCTTTCCTAAAAGAAATGCTAGATATTCTAGTCCTTTTGTATTAAATCATTCTGATAATAGGGAACCCTCCAAAATCCCCAAATCTCTACAAGCACTAATTTTTGTTACATTTATTGATGAGTGTCAGGTTTGAGAATAGAGTAGGATAACTTTATTAATAAAAAGTGAGATATAAATACATATTACAAGATCCAAATAAAAGGAAAGACATAAATTCAACAATAGACCAACTAGAAAATACAAAAATATGAAAACGAAAAAATAAAAGAAGCAAATAAAAGCTAATAATAACTGCAACAATAATTAGCATAATAATTAAGTGAAAAATTCTAACACTCCCCCTCAAGTTGAAGCATAAATGTCCATCATGTTTAACTTGGATTAAAAGTTGTAAAAAATTGGCCGATGAAGATTCTTGGATAGGATATCTGCTAATTGACTATTAGATGAGACAAATAGAATACAAATCTCCCTTGAATCAAGCTTGTTTTCGATAAAATGTCTGTCAATGTCCATATGCTTGGTCTGATCATGCTGAACTGAGAAATACTGATGAAGGATTTATTATCACTAAACAACTAAAGAGAAGCATAGACTAACATAGACAATTTTCGAAGCATGATGCATAACCAGAAAACTTCATAGATACCCAAGGACATGGAGCCAAATTCGGCTTCAACAATGCTTCAGCCATAACCAACTATTTTTTGCTTTTCCATGCGACAAGGTTTCCCCACACAAATGAGCAATATCCTAAGGTGAATCGCTAGTTATGGATAGACCTAACCCAATCTACATCTGTATAAATAATAATAGAACAAGAGGTGTGGCTCGAGAAAAATAAAACCTTAGCACGATGTGCCTTTTAAGTAATAAGGATTCCGTGAACAGCTTGGAGACGGTGCTCATAAGAATCATGCATGAAATGACTTACAATATCAACTGCATGAAAAATGTAGGAGCGAGTATGGGTGAGGTAAATGAGTTTCCCCACTAACCATTGGTAGTGAGTTTTGTTCACCGAAACCACATCGGAAACATCGACCAACTTCTCATTGGGATCCATTGGGACCACCACTGATTTACAAAGGAGAAGGTTAACTGTCAATAAATCAAGTACATATTTGTACTGAGACAGACAAATGCCTTCCATGCCTAGGAAGTACCAGAGTGACCCCAAATTCTTCATTTCACATGAAGTAACAAGAATACATTTTAGTTACTCCAATGCCGATAGATCATCATTTGTGAGCACAATATTGTCGACATAGATGAAAAGGATAGCAATTCTGTTACTGGAGAAATACCGAAAGAAAAGAGTATGATCTGATTGAGCTTGAGAAAAACCAAGACCCATTACAATCTTTATGAACTTACCGAACCAGACCCTTAGACATCGACACTTACATAAAGTTTATTTGTAGTAGGATTAATACACTGATAGTCTTTTGAGTGGCAGAATATTCAAGAAAGACACATTTTATGTACTTGGGATCAAACTTACTACGATTAGGGGCAATGTTCCGAACAAAGGCCACGCACCGAAAAATTTTGGGTTCAAAGGTGGTGAAGAACCAATTGGTAGGGAAACATGACATCAAGGTAGCTAATGGAGTTTTAAAGTTGTGAATTTTTGTAGAGAATCTATTGATGAGATAGGTGGCAATAAGCACGACATTATTCCAAAAATTTTTCGGGACATTTGATGAAAATATAATAAAGCGAGCTACTTTGAGAATGTGTCAATTTTTCTCTTGGCTAGTCCATTTTGTTGAGGTGTATTCACACATGACTATACTGGAGGATGTCCTTACTTACCAAGAACTCACATAAAATAAAAAATTCACAATAATTGTCGGTTCAAAAAACTTAAACTGAAGTTTTGAATTAAGTTAAAATAAAGAATTGAAAGTTTTTTAAGATGAAAAAAACTTTAGATTTATCTTTTAAGATATAGACCCATGTAATTTGAGTGTGATCATCAATTAAAATAAGGAACCACAATTTATTAGTGTAGCTGCGAGTGCGAGAGGGCCACCTTAAGTCACTGTAAATAAGAGGAAATGAAGCGGAAGGCGCATAAAGATGAGATGGATAAAGAATGTAATGATGTTTAGCTAATTAACAAAAATCACATTTGAAGTTAGCAAGATTTTTATTAGTAAACATCGATGGATACAATTGTTTTAAATAATAAAAATTGAGATGACTCAAATAATAATGCAATAACATAATAGGGCTTTCAGTGGATCGAAAAAAACAACTACGGGAAGAAGTGTCCTTGTTCTTCTTGCCTTCTCTTGAAAAAAGCAGAGCCAATCTACTCTTTTAGCAATTCCAATCATCATCCCGAATGACGATCCTGAAAGACGCAAACATCAAGACAAAAATTTGAAATGCAATCCATCTCATGTGCCAGTTTACTAACAGATAGCATGTTACATCTCAACAGAGGGACTTGCAACACAGATTTCAGAGTTAGATCGGCTGTTATTACAACTGATCCTTTACCAACAATAGAGTTATAGGATCCATAAAAAAATTTTAACTGTTTCTTTCCTAGAGCATAAATAATATGTTAAGAAAGCTTGAGAGCATCTAGCCATGTAGTCCTTAACACCTGAATCAATGATCAATTGATTAAAAAAAGATGTGAGTGTCATAAGAGTGATATCTTGACGAACGTGGGAGGTTGACGGGCCAGAAGTGAACTGATTGAATCCAAGCAGTTCGATTAATTGTTTCATTTAACTCATAAGAGAGTCAGGTGATTCCATAGTGTTCCAAGTAGAAGTTGGTTGAACCGCAGTAGATTCAGAAGTCGTAGTGAAACCGTTAGAAGAGGAGGATTTGGCCGAAGGTTAGTATGTCAATTTTCCATGAAGTTTCCAACAATTTTCTCAAGTATGGTTAGGTTTGTGACAGTAATCACAAGCAAACCTAGTAGCTCGAGGAGGGTTTGAGGAGTGTTGAAAACTGTTAGTGGCCAAAGCAGATGATTGGACTGGGTGCAAGTGCCGAGCACGACAATTCTCTGGCTCTCTTTTCGTTGAATTTCTGTAAAGACAACACACAAGGGGATCCCGACGAAGGATACAACCCCAGACTTTATCAAGGACTTTGTTAAAGCCTGCTAGAAATTGGAACATGCGATATTTTTCTATAATTTTCTGAAAAAGGGAAAGATCTACAGGGGATTCCCACGTAGAGTCATAATAGAGATTTCATTTCATCCATAACTAAATCAATGTAGTACTAGGTCACTGTATTGATCCCTGTTTCGCCTCGTGGATCTTCTTGGAAACCTCAAAAAGTTGGTTGGAGTTACCTATATCTGAGTAGGTGTCTTGAACTGCAGCTCATGGGACCCTGACAAAAGGAAGAAATACATACAAATAACTAATCACAGTCTCCATGGAGTTAATCAGCCACAACATGATCATGAAATTCTCTACTTCCCATGCTTCATACGACGCCTTAGTTTTAGGAGGTTCATGTCGAATTTCTCGCGTCCCTTGATGAACAAAAACATAACCTAAGCCTATTGAGTTTATAGGTGGTGAATAGGAAGTTCATGTGATTTTCCAATCTTCTGGTCTGCGAAGGAATTGAGATTGCTGCTAACCATCCGTCAGACTCAAGTACACTATCAAGATATAGCTCTGTGGTGGAAGAATCCGTCATGGTTCCAACTGAGCAAAATGTGATGTTTGGTTGCCGAGGCATAGGAAAATTCTGAAGACTGAATAGGAGAATCACTAACATAGCACATGAAATTTTTAAATTTACATATCTAACAATCAATTCTTTGTATTTACATTTCCAGCACCCAAATTTCGATAAACACCACAAATCTAGCCTTTTATTAACTTGGTCATCTTCTCCTTATGCTTATGTCTACCATGTTCTCATGTGTGCTCCTCCCCATCATTCTCTCTGCTCTCATCTAATCCCAACCCGTTAATAGCTGTCGTATTTGTTGTCCTCTCCATGCATTCTCCTTGCAGTTGCTGGTGGTGTTGGAATTCTTGCCAGAGATCAAGCGAGCTGGCTTCTGCATCTAAGGGCTCGAAGACCAACTGTCCCGCCTCCAAATTGAATCGATGGCATGAAAATGAAGACCGTAGCAAAGCAATACAAATTACATATGCACTAGAATGTGGAGTATTACAGATTAATGGCCCATTTCTCAACCGGAAAAAAACACATCCTTCGAGCTTCCACAAATCCCAAGCACAGCTTCTCTCAAATACTTGTCAGCCAACTACACCTTCTTCACATTCTCCTCCTTCAGCATGTTCCCATGCTTGAGCAGCTTCTCCAAGTTCATCTTTGATTGCTCAAATTTAGGAGGATCCTCGCAGGAGTTCCTCAGTCTCTTACCAACCTCCACCACAACTTCTTTAATCCACCTCCTCACTTCATCGTCCTAACTTCTAGCCCTCACCGCTCTGAAGAAATCTATAAAAAGATTTTTAAGGTCTATAATGATCAAAATTCTTTAAATATCTAAATCTTCTCTACTTATCGATGGACTGCCATGGCAAAGTGTCAAAAAGCTTGAAGATATCCTCCTTAGGAACATTATCAGTTTTGAATATGCAATCACAACTACCGATTTTATCCTCTGCAATCACCACCAAGTAGAATTTCTCCATTGGATAGTCTCAAATGAGAAGGGCGTATAGATTGGAGAAATCGTTGTCGGTGGTGATGATCGAAACCCTATAAGATTCAACAAAGTGACTGTTGCACGGTGAATGAATGGGATGTGGAGACAGACAATCCTGACGCTTTCATGGTGGTGCCAAAGCATCCGATTGTTGTCGATGCTGTTAGACTTCGTTCACTTTGACGACATAGTGCTTTAAATGTAAATTGGAGAGTTTGGGTGTGAGATATGTAATAT
>NW_018164980.1:108248-121539 GCF_001263595.1 Phalaenopsis equestris | reverse complement strand
CCCACCACCACCAAAAACAAAAATCTGGAAGCACTAGCCAGAGAGAGCAAGCCGGCGGCAAGGACCTCAGTGATTGAAAAAGACCGCTGGCAAGTCAAGTGGCGGTTCTGCAGAGAGATGAAGCTGAATCTGGCTGGCGTCAGTGACCTCTCGCGGCTGGAAAGGAGCTGGCGACAACTAACAGTCAATAGATGGGAGACAGCCGTCTGTTGGTGAAAAAAATCGTCCAAGGGAGACAGAAGCCGACAATAGCGAAAGCCCGGAGCAGGGAAAAAAACAGCAGGTTGGGAGCACCGCAGGAGAAAAATCGGTCTATGGGAGACAAAAAACATCAACAGGGAAAGCCTCTGGGAAAAAAAGAGTCGGCTACAACAAGAAACTGCCAGCAACAGGAAGAAAACAAGAAATTTCTAGGAAAATCTTAATAAGAACGTGAAAAGAAACAAATAAACCCAATTGAGTAATCCCTTAACAATCACAAATCAGAATGAATCTATGAAGAATCACCAAATTGTGGCAAACATAAGAACTTACCAACAAGGGAGGAAAAAAATGCCAACTAATAGATCCATTCATCATGAAAAATGAGTGATGGTTTAGCTTGATAAGATGATGGTAGCATGTGATGATTTGAGATAGGATCTCACTGAGATACGTAGGCAATTGAGAAAATACACGCTGAACAAAAGGACCATTCCTCTAAGCACAAGTTGAGAAAGACTCCATAATGGTCAATCCAAGGTGTAGGAGTGGCCACATACAAAGCAAGACAGAGAAATAACTAGCGCCAAAATAGATGCAATGGATACCAGGGAAGATTTAAAACCAGTAGAAGCAATGATGCATGACGCCGCACACAAGATAACGAATGGAAGTTAACGAACAGTGATCTAAGTTGAAGCAGCAACACCATCACCCTAGGCATTGAGGCTGGAGAAGGCATTAGTTCAAGAGCCAATACTCGAAGGTTTGCCACAACAGAGATGCCACATGACCAGCACCACACAAAGAGAGATTGAAGCATAAGGGAGAGCACGATCCACAACATGTCAAGCGAGACAGGGCAATGACCACATGAAGTGACATGACGGGTCCATAATTTTTTTGTGAATCCAAAAAGTTATCCTCAGATTCTACTTTTCCCCATTTTTAATTAATTTCATAGATGATTGAAAAGAAACTCACATGCAACAAATGTGAAACAAAGCTTAATGCCTGAACTGACCGGTTCAGGAGAGAGCCGCTCCAGCCTCCCTACTCTGTTGCTGCTCGCTACCTCTCCCTTCCTATTCTGTTTGCTGCCCGATCCCTGTCTCTTTCCTATTTGATTTTCCGGCAAAGGGTACCTGCTTGCCGCCCAAAGGGGAGGGGCCACCCATTACTATTCCATCAACTATTATATATTTGTTATTTGCTTGCTTAAGGTTCAGTTTTTGATCTTCTGTTTTCAGATTCCTGTCGTTCAGCAGCATTTCCTTTGTAGGGCTGTATCTGAGAATGGGTGGTGCTCCGGCTATATCCTACTCCGAGGTAGTGGTTATCTCATCTCTTTTGCGCTGTCCCCTCCTCCTGCTCGTCCTTGCTACAGATGGAACCCACTTGCGGCTGCCCTCTTACTGCTAAGCTCAACTCACATCTTCCTAACTGCCAACAGAACCCATCTGCGGCTTCCTCGTTGCCGCTAAGCTCAACTCGCATCTCCTCTAATGCCGCCATAACCCATCTATGACTTCCATGTGCCGCTAGGCTCAGACTGCAACTCCCATACTGATGCCAAACCGTCTTGTGGCTTCCCTTCTGCCGCCCAAACCCCTCTTACCTCACCTCCACTGCTGCCCGGCCCTTCTTACCACTTCCCTATTGCCGCCTATCCCTCCCAGTGCCAACCTTATTGCTCTTTCCTCTCTGCCCCCTCCCTTCCTTGCTGCCATAACCTCTTCGACCACTCCACACCAGCTATCCAGTCAGAGTTCATCACCTTCGCTCTTAACATAGGGCATTGTTTACAATCGTGTCATTTTATTTTCAATTTATGAACCCTTGCTGTATTTCTTTTAATTTCCAGCAATAATAATTGTATTTGTTGTTTTCGGAGTAAATCCGGTATAAAAATGCATCTACTTTACTCCAAAACAAACAAAACAAAAACATAGTGATCAAATTGATACCTCAATAAGCCTAATGCTTTTTATCTTTAGTTTTACAAGTAAAATATGTACAATAAAAATATGTCATATTAATTATCTTAGAGCATTCAGTCGAGAAATTTAACTATGAATACACAACACTATCTAATAATCATGTTTAAAGTGCCACCATGCCCAAGTTAGTTCTTCCAGGAGGCAAAGTGAATTAAAAAAAAAGAACAAGAAGACAAACTGTGCAAGAAACTCCTACGATGAAGAGTCAAGGAGAAAAAAGCAAGAGAGTCAATAGTTTATCAACGAAGAAAAAAATTATGTAGAGAATATAATACCTTATGGCTGCCACTAGCTGAAAAAAACTTTTGAACCTGAAAACATATAACCAATATTTGAACGAGCATGGTAAACAAGGAAAAATAAGTAATTTCACAAGCAAACCAATCTTACAGATACATCGAAATAGGACACAATATAACTGGTCATGAGATGGACAGCATCCAACAAATTATAAGCAGGAAACAAAAACAGATAAAAATTACATAGTCCCTCACCTGCAACAGGTAAGCAAGCTATTCTTTTCTTTAAAACGAAAGAACTCCTTAACAGCTACTTTAACTATATTGTCATAGCCTCTCCATAACTCAGAAATCTCACTCTAAATATGATAAATGTGACATGCAGGGAACGCAGTAGATTCTTTAATGTTCTGGACATACATCAGCATATTTATAAGGAAAAAATAGAGCATGCAAAGAGATTCTTATTCATCGGTTACAAGATCAAAACGTATAACTCATGACGAAATTAAACAGTTTTAACCAATTTGTTTGCCCAGAGTTGCAATATTTCTTTGATGTTTAATATACATTAGTATTCACATTGTAACTTTAAGTAATGAGAAATGTTTAGGGAAAACAATATAATAAACAACAGTCTAAGATACAAAATAGCATCAGCATTTTTCGGGGGGAGAGCGCATAGCATCATAATTTGCATATACTTTCTAGGGAACTGCAGGATGCACCATTTCATCATTATAATAGACAGATAGTGCATACGAACAGTGTTCTTACGTGCCGAGTAAACATCTACTGAAGCACCACAAATACCTCTTAGCAACGCACCAAGCACATGTCATAAAAAATCAAAAGATACAGTTAATCCCAGGGTATCATGTGAAATTAGTTAACAAAAACATGATTAACGCCAATTGTATCAGTTATGCACAAGTTTTGCATTTAACAGTTCAAAAGGATAGAGAACAAAGGAAAAATTTTGATTTTCTTTCAACTTTAAACTTTGAATATAAGAGTCCAGGTTAAACTGGACAGCTCTCCTAAAAACATTCCAGCCAGCTTTATTTGATCCACCTAGGAGAAGAAATAAAAAAGCTGGAACAAATCAGTCTCCTAATAATTGAAGACCATCTTAATTTCTTTAATACAAACATAGAAACCTTATAATTAGATTTCCTTGAACAGATTATCACAACACCACATCATACTGAGTAAGGAGTTCGCAAAATATTAATCCTATGTTATATTTGGAGCCTAATTGTGGAAACTTGGGGCGTCCCAATGCCTAGTGGCGCTTAGTGCCAGTGGGGCCAACGACTACTTTCGCAGTTCGAGAATTTAAGTATTCGGCTTCGCTGTGAAAGTCTGTCTGTCTGCCGCATCAAAGAGTTGGATTTCGAAGTTCTGCTCTATGATAAAAAAGAAAAATAACTCGAGTTCCAAACTGTAAAGAAGCTCGAGTGTAGTGTAATTTTACAATTCTCCCATTTTTCATAATGAATTTCTTAGTGTGGTGTGACGCTTCAGTTTTCTCCCTTTCTCGAGTTTTCTACGTTTAATCTTGGTGTTTTGTGATATCTTGATTGTGTACTTTTGTTCAAAACTTTGTTTCTTATCTCTCAAATTAGTTTCCACACTATCTCACTACACAACAAGTGACATCACAGTGAGGTATTTTTTTAAGATCTTTGGTTCGAGTGGGAGTAATGATAGAAGAAGCAAGGTACAAGGTAGAGAAGTTCAATGGTTCGTACTTTGCTTTCTGAAAAATGCAAATTAAATATTTACAGTATCAAAAAAAAAAAAAAAACTTGTTTGCACTTGTTTGCCATTGGATGTAAATCAACAAAAAGCTGGAATCGATGACTTTGAAAGAATAGAAAATTCTTGATCGAAAAACACTAAATTCGATCCGAGTTTCACTTTTTTCATCTATTCTTTCAATATTATGAATGAGAAGACTATCATTGATCTTATGACTGCACTAGCAAGAATAATGTATGAGAGGCCTTCGAGTTTAGACAGTTTTCTGATGAAGAGATCATTCGATATGAAGATGATGGATGGAAGCTCAGTGCCTGAGCACTTGAAAAACTTTAACACAGTAACTAGTGAGATGTGCTTTGTTGGCATCAAGTTTGATGACAAGGTTATGGTACTACTGCTCTAGATAGCTGGAATCGACTAATTATTGCAGTAGTAACTCTTCAAGTAACATGAAGTTAACCTTTGATGATATTGTAGGCTTAGTGCTGAATGAAGAAGTTCACAAGAAAACTAGAGGTCAAAATTCAATTATGATTTGAATGTTGATACTAAAGGAAGGAATCTGGATCCATAGACAAAGAAAGATTCAAGTCTAAAAGAGGAAAGTCTTGGTTATGGAGAGAAAAAACAGACATGTTAATTTAGAAAAGACTGCAAAGCTTTAAAGAGGTTGGTGGTGGATGTCCAAATAGAAAACTTTCTACAAAAGTCTCCAAAGATGAAATCCAAGATGACACATTATTTTACCCCTAATTAGTACTGAATCGTATATAGTGGATTTAGGTGTCTCTTTTCATGCTTGCCACACAAAGAGGTGGTTAAAAAGTACACTAAAGATAATCTAGGGAAGGTGCATTTTGGAGATAATAAGACCTGCAATATTGTAGGAAATGATGATATTAATATCAGGTTGCCAAATGGATCAGTTTGGAAGCTTAATGAAGATAAACATTCCATGTTTGAAGAGAAATTTGATTTCTGTGAGTCAGCTTGCAATGTCATGGTATGCGACTACTTTCACAGGCATTTTGTGAAAGGAGGCCAAAGGAGAATTGGTGATGGCTTGATGCAGCATTGAAGACACCCTTTACCTAATTAATGAGAGATCTGAATCCATTAGAGTTCTCATTCCTTTAGCATCACAGACTTAACCATATGAGTGAGAAAGGTACGAAATCGCTCATTTCTAAGAATAAACTTTATGCTTTAAGGTCTATAAATTTAGATTTTTTGAATATTGCGTATATGACAAGCGAAATAATATAAATTTCTCTAAAAATGGGTCAAAGTTGAAGTCCAAAAAACTGAAGTTAGTGTATATTGATATATGAGGTCCAACTCCAACTCCGTTTATTAGTGATTCTCAATATTTTGTCATTTAATTGATGATCACAGAGAGTACTTTTTTAAATTGTATTTTTTATTTAAAAAGTGAAAAGTCATGGTTGAGAATGAAATAGGTTTGAAGTTAAAGTGTCTCAATTCAAATATTGGTGACGAGTATTGTGATCAAAGGTTCAAGAGTTATTGTGCTTCAAGAGGAATCAGACATAAGTTGACTGTTCCAAGAACATCACCGTATGGTAATGTTACTGAGCGCATGAATAAGACGATCACAAAGCATGTTGGGAGTATGAGATTGTATGCAGGCTTGTCAAAGTAGCTTTAGACAAAAAATAGTGAATACTGCAGTTTATTTAATAAATCTTGGTCTGTGGATATCTTTAAATGAAGGCTTATCTGAAAAAACTTAGTGATAAAGAGGTAAATTTATCTCACCTGAAATTTTTTGATTGTTCATCATATGTTGATGTTTGATGCAGGATTCACGGGTAAGCTTGATTCAAAATCTGTCAAGTGCTCTTTCATTCGGTATCTTATGAATTTGATTACAAATTATGGGATTACCAAAATAAAGATTTCACTTTCAATAACATGGAAATGTACAAGAAAAAAAATAGAACTCAAGATTGTCATCGATTACTTCTGAAAACCTCGCCAAATATGTTAATATAAATGATACTGGTCATCATGAAGATGGAGAAAGAAAAGATCTTGAATCTGATGAAGCACAAAAAGTTTCTCAGACACTTGCTGGAAAAGTGAGGAGGTCTAAAATAATCACACAATCAATACAAAGGTATTGTCCTTTGTACTATAAACTGCTATAATAGTGGTGAACCAGAGTGATATGATGAGGCCACTTGAGTTGAAAATTCAAAGAAGTAAAAGTTTCCCATGGAGATGAGATATAGTAACTAATGTCAAATCAAACATACAATTTAGAATAATTGTCAGATGACAAAAAAACACTACAAAATAAGTGAGTTTATAGATTGAAAGAAGAAGCATATGGTAGAAAATACTACAAGGTGAGGCTTGTTATGAAGTTATTTTAACAAAAGAAACAATTGACTACACTGAGATATTTTCTCCTGTAGTAAATATTATAACTATCAGAGTTGTGTTCAATAAAGTAATAGAGAAAAATCTATATCTGGAGTAGATGAATGTAAATACCGACCATCTTACATGGTGATTTAGAAGAAATATGTATAGTGCAACCACAGTGATATGAAGTTCTAAGAAAAAAAAAGACATGATTTGTAGACAGAAGTAGTCATTATGGTCTGAATTTCGCACCAAGGCTGTGGTACATGGGATTTGACAAATTCATGTCAAACAGTTAATACACAAAATATCAAGCAGAAAATTGTTGTTTCATTAAACAGTTTACTAATTGTTAAATTGAGTTTTTTTTATGTGGATGACATGCTGATTGCAGGAGCAAATGTGAAAATGATCAAGGACTTGAAAGAACAATTATCAAAGAAAATTGAAATAAAAAATTTAGGTCCAACCAAGAAAATCTTCAGTAAGAGAACTAACTGGGATAGGAATACATGTACATTGAAGTTGTCTAAGATAAAATATGTTGGGAAAATCCTACACAGATTCAACATAAGTGAGACAAAACCAATTTGCGCCCCTTTAGCCTATCACTTTAGACTATCTAAGAAACAATCGCCAAAGTTTGAACCAGAGCAAGCACAAATGAAAAGAACCCCCTATTCTTCAGCTATTGGAAGTTTGATATATGTGATGATATATACAAGAACATTATTACAAATGTAGTGAGAGTGGTCATTGAGTACGTGAGCAATCGAAGAATAACATCATTAGAAGACGGTAAAGTGAATTATCAGATAATTGAGAGAAACAATCAACATAGCACTTTGTTTTGGAAGTGCAGGGATTGATCCACATAGATATATAGATTCAATTCTGGCAGGATATATTGACAACAGAAGAAGTACAATTTGTTACATCTTTGCTTACGAGAACACAACAGTGAGTTGGGTTTCCAGGTTATAGAAGATCGTTGCACTATCGACTACATAAATTGTGTATATTGCTATCACTGAAGCTAACAAGGAAATGATTTGATTGCACAGCTTTATGGCAGAATTGGGCAATAAAAAATAGAATAAAAATCTTCTAATGATAGTAGAAATGTAATTCATCTAACAAAAAATGTAACGCTTCATGCCAGAACGAAGCACATTTAGCTAAGGTATCAATTCATTCATTTACTCTTAGAAGATGACCAATTATCTTTGGAGAAGGTGCACACAATAGAAAATCCTATAGAAATATTGACTATGGCTGCTACAATTAAGAAATTGAAGTTATGCTTGGCTTTACTTGGAGTTTAGGAATGTTGACATCGACGTTGAGCCACACCACAGTCATTAATATGAAGATGTCACATAGTTAGAGGAGATGAATTGATTGCAACTAGTCTTCAAGTGAAATATTGTTATATGTGGAGCATAATTGAAGAAAATTTAAGCATCCCAACGCCTAGAAGGCACCACAACACCGACAATGGGATCTGGCACTAGTGGGGTAACCTAAGCACTCAACAACGTGCTTCCGGAACAGAGAAGAAGGAATTACGACGCCCAAGAGGGGTGCAGCCTTGCACAAACTTATCAAGAACTCGAGTGGCTGGAACCCAACTCTTGGGGGTGGTGCTCCAGCGTAAACAACTTCCTTTGGAAGTTCGCGAAGTCTTTGGCTTTACTGTGGAAGTCAAAGTCTATCAGCGCATGTCTAAAGGTTGGATTTTGAAGTTCTTCTGTGCGAGGAAAAAGAATGTTCTTGAGTTCTAAAATATACAAAGGCTTATGTGTGGTGTAATTTGTATAATTCTCCTAAGTTTCATAGTAAATTTTTTGATTTGGTGTGGCTTTGCGGTTTTTTTCAATTCTTAGATTTTCCTCACATTAAATCTTAATATTCTTTGAGATTTCTGTGATTTCTTGTTTTACACCCTTTTATTCAAAATTTTGCTTTAGATCTCTAGAAAAAATTTCCAAACTATCTAGCTCACTGCACAACATTCTCTACCCAACACTCCCTGTCAAGTTGGCTTGTGGATATCAATCATGTTCAACTTGGACAAAAAGTTCTCAAAATTGTGTAGATTCGAAGTTTAATGATGATAGCAACTGTTTGATAAGGTGAAACAAGTCATATGATCCCATCCTTAATTTTTTCTTCGGTGAAGTATCAAACAATTTTCAACATGTTTGTTATATCATGGTGAATAACTTTGTTTACAACATCGATGGTCATCTTAATGCCTCAGAATAGTTTATGGATTATTTTGGTAGAATGCACAGCTCCTTATGTGACCTTCTAATCTAAATGCCATCACAAACATCATCACACATGATCTTATACTCAACTTCAACACTCATTGCTTTGTGCTACCAAAGTTTGTTTTAGTCTCTAGCCACAACAAGGTTAAAATGTCCCTTTTTGAAGTCTACTAGAAATATATTTCTCTTTCAAGATCCCTTTTAGAAATTTCAAGATTTGATAGATAGCGTTTGTGTACCATTGCATTATTCATGAACCTAATCATCACACAAAAAAAATCCAATGCCAGACCTAGTAATTGAGAGATAAATGAGCTTTCTAACAAGTCTTTGATATCTTTCTTTATCAACAAAAAGACTTTCATTAGCCACCATAATTTTCGTAGTAATTGAGAGATAAATGAGCTTTCTAACAAGTTTTTGATATCTTTCTTTATCAACAAAAGGACTTCCATTAGCCACTATAATTTTCATAGTGGAACCATAAGCAAGAGTGAAGTTTTATCATAGAATATTTAAATTAATTTTTGAAGGTCTAAAACATATTCAAACTAATAAATATCCTTTCTTTTGGTTTGGTTATTTCAATACAAAGAAGTTCATGAGATTTTCAAGATCTTTGGTATCAAATGCTCTAGTGAGGACAAGTCTACTAAATATTCTTTATATTATACAATGATAATAATGTCATCTATATAAACAACAATAAAAACAATCTTAATGTTATGTAAGCTTTTAAAAACATAATGCGAACATTTTGCCATTGAGTGAATCCATTATTTACAATTTTTCTCAGTCTAAGCAATTGCAGAATTTTTAGGCCATTTAGGGATTTTGAAGCTTACAAACTTTGTTGTTGTGGTCTTAAATTTTAAAGCCCAAAGAAATATTTATGAGAAATTTTTTAAAGTGAAATGATATATTAAGTAAATAACGTGAGTGCAATAAATGCAAAAAACATAGAATTTTTAGAGCATAGAGAAATATTTATAACATTAAATACATACAACATAAACCCAAAGGACAACTCATTCAACAGTATGGGTGTCACGACCCGACGCAAGGCTTGAAATTAACCAAAGCGAGAACGAACGGTGGTAAATAAAATTCTGATTTTCTTATAACTAGCTATTAACAAAAAGAAAAAACCATTAATTAAATGAATTAAAGTGATATACTTAAATTTACTTTATTACTGGTTGCCAGCATCTTCTCTAAAAATTTTCTCGTCTATGCTCGTCTTTTAATCACTTATTTAACCTGAAAAATTAGTTTAAAATAACCGTGAGCTAAACACGCCAGTGAATACTCATACTCCTAAACTACAATCAGTTGCACTATCTCTAGAATTAAGTTATAGATTTGGTGTGAAGAGATTAACACCAAATAACAGGCTATACAAGCAAAATTTACTAATAAGTAGATAGCATGCATTTTCATCTATCCAAAGATCCACTGCTTCATATCATTTGCAAAAGAAAACATAGCTGCCTTCGAGAAGATAAGACAGGGAAGGTAAAATTATGACTAAATGCAAAGACAACAAGCACATTAAAACACGTTTTAGCAGGTTCATCAAAAACCAAGTAGACCTCCATTTAACTCCCTCCCACAACAGCAATTTGTAATGACAAACAAAGCAAACCAATAGATCCAACATTCAATGAACCTCAAATGCACATCCCAAGAAAAAAAATTAGCCAGAACAAATTTTAAGAAATGGTAAATTCATATTATCACCATTAAGCAAATATTTGAGATGAGGATGGGTTTGCATTGTAATGTTACTTGCATATC
Source organism: Phalaenopsis equestris (assembly GCF_001263595.1). Classification (NCBI taxonomy): domain Eukaryota; kingdom Viridiplantae; phylum Streptophyta; class Magnoliopsida; order Asparagales; family Orchidaceae; genus Phalaenopsis; species Phalaenopsis equestris. Next base: position 110,868 of record NW_018164980.1, on the reverse strand, counting down.
CCTGGCAGCAGTTGTAGAAAGATAATTGGCAGGTCTATTAGCTCCCCTTGGGGCATAATTTTAGGAAGTAACAATTTATGTGGAGAGATATTTGATTTTACTTAAATAGACAGAAGGATACCAAGGTGGGTCTTTATCATTCCTGAGAATATCCAGGAGCACAGTCGAATCTAATTCTACAAACAGGAATTTCCATTTAAAGATGACAGCCACATGTAAAGCCACCCAAACTCTATGTAATTCAACATCTATGGCACAAACAATTAGACAAGGTGAAGAAAAGGTACACAAAAATTTACAAAAGAAAGATCTGAAAACACCACCAGCACAAGCGCCCGCACTACCACTCCACCAGCTGCCATCAGTATTAACCTTTATCCAAGGAAAAAATGGTTTTCCACCAAATTAGAGAGATCAAATTTCTATTTGAAACAGATGGAACCGAAACAGATGGAACCTTAGATGGAACCTTGGCCAATAAACCATCACACCTAGCAAATAAACTAGGTTTGTGTTTGTGATGTAGACGTATTTTATGTAGGTATGATAATATATTTGATATAATTCTCTCCTACTTGATATAAATCTCCTCATGTTTGTAAGAATTTATGGCAAGCCAGATAAACCATAAGGTAATAAATGGAACTTTATTGAAAATATGTATTTTATAATGAGGATGCTGCCAAACCTCCCTGCAATGCCCCAAATTCACCCAGCTAGAAGGAGGGGTGTTAATATTTTACCAGCTCACCCAAAGTTTTCCGAACTTTGACTAAGAATGCACATGTAAAGAAGACATGATTTAAGGACTCCTTATTGGATTTACAAAAAAGACATTGAGAATGCAATCTCAAGCCTTTTAATTTCAAAATATCATCCATTGGAATTAAACCCTGAAAGACTCTCCAAATAAAGAAAGACATCGAAGTTGAAAGATATTTATTCCAAATCACTTTGTCACATTCTACCTCATTCCAGAAAAATTGCTTCTCATATATAGTTTTTATAATAGAGCAGTTTGAATTGGTAATAAGGAGTGTCTTATCCTTCCTGTTTTTATCAAATGGAATTTTAGAAATGTATGTAGCCTTATTTAAGGACTCCTTATTGGTAATAAGCAGTTTGAAATGTATGTAGCCTTATTTTTGAAATGTATGTAGCTTCATTTCCATATTCCAACCATTATCAAGTAAACAATCAACAACAACTAGATATTTATTTTCATGAGTTTTAAATTGAGCTGAATCATCATTATGCCAGTTATCATACCAAAAAAGCTCAATCAAAGCAAACAGCACACACAAACATACTATAAAAATATTACATTTTTAATAACAAATATTTCATTATCGATTGTATAGAAGTCAATATTCTTGTACATGATTCAATGATAAATTGAGTAAAACAAAGAACAAAGTCATCTATACAATATGAACAAAATTCATTAGAACATAAATCATCAATATGCAGTACTATAATAGAAATTATAAATGCATTTTATCGAGAAAAAATAAAATATTACTACACTAAAAGACTATGAGCACTTGTCTTGATGATAGACGATTTGTTTGCTCTTAACTTCTATCAATTTCTCACATATAAAATAAAAAAAACTTCAAATTTTCACTTTATTGTGTTTTATTTTAATTATGAATTATTATTATATTGCACTATTTTAATTAAAATTTCAACACTTTAAACTTTAAGATTTAGTTAATTTATTATTTTAATAAACTATTGGCTTCTCGTTATCTAAGCATTTAGTTTATGAAACCCCACAATTTTCTAATCAATATCTTATTATTATTATTATTATTATTATTATTATTAAATTTAAATATTAAATCAATTTAATAAACCTTACATTGGTTGAGCCCTATACCACGCCAAGGCTTCATCTTCCTCCCCTCCGCAAGAACCAAATCGCACCAAAGTTGGCTTGATCTCTCTCCCTCGCAGGCTTCCTCTCCTGCTCGACAGTGCACAAGCTTCACTACATATGTCGCAATAGCTTCCTCTTCGACTTCCTCGATCGCGGCTCGACGCCAACATCAACATCTGCTATGCTCTTTACTCTAGCCGTACTCACCACAACAACTGAAGCCTACACTGTAACACCCAAATTTTGAGAAATCAGATAAAGTTCGACACAAGTAAAAAGTACTCCAAACTTTTCAACTTCCTAAATTTGATCGAAATAATTTTATTAAATTCTAAACATAAAATCGATTAATTCTATATAAAACACCTTACATGAATTATGAATGGATTGTAAATTATAAAATATTGAAAATATAGGTTTTATTAAATTAATAAAACCTTAATTATCCCCAATCTTTCTCCCTGATTCTCAACACTGTAGCCCATCGACCTTACGCCATTTTTATTTCTTTTGTTCGGTCGAATAGGGATGCTAAGCTTCAAAATTCTTCCCTACTCTCCCAAAATTCCTCCTTTCCAGCAATCTCCCTCCCTGTTCCTTTCACGCTCGGTAGAGGCGCGTGTAGAGCTGTCAAAACAGCTCGTTGTTAACGAGCCGAACACGAACAAATTTATTCGTTCGTGTTTGACTCATTTTGGGCTCGAAATACTACTCATCAATTATATATATATATATACA
>NW_018164980.1:86374-108181 GCF_001263595.1 Phalaenopsis equestris | reverse complement strand
TAGCAACTTTTCCGGTTTCGCTGCCTCTTCTACGGCGCCGCCGCCTTTGTGTTTCGTGCCTGATTCTGTTTCCTCTCCCTGGGTCTCATGATCTGCGACGTGGCCTCCCGTCTCGCGAGCTTTCCTGGCTCGGGAGTTCTCGGCTCTTCGGTCTCCTGCGAGTTTTGCGCCCGTCTTGCGAGCAGCTCTCGCGGCTCCTCTGCAGTGCGGCTCTCGGTGTTCTCCTTTTCAGGTTCTTGAATCTATGCGTCCCGTCTCGGCTTTGCAGCTCCTCTGCAATGCGACTCCCAGTGTTCTCCTTTTCAGCTTCTTCGGTCGGCGCCACTTTTCTGTGTTTTCTTCTTAACGCCACGCCTTTATTTTGAGGATGGCTTCAGACAGATCGTATGTAGCTGCCCCCACGGGTGTCCACGCCTCAGACACACCTAAATCGTGTTTTTTCTCTCCTTTTATGTGGGAGAGGGGGAGGACATCAAGAAACCTGGTAGAAAGAATGAGAAGTTTTCCATCTTTCTTACAGAAGCTGAAGGTATTCAACTCGCTTCCTTCTGTCGTCTGAATTTGGTTGGGAAATTTCTATATGGTCATTCCAAAATGGAGCTTGTTCGCAAGGAATTTGAACTTATGCACCTTATTGGTGAGTGGAAAATTGAACTATTAGATAGTAGACACATCCTTATTCAAATTAATAATGAAGAAGATTACACGCACTTATTTGCTAGAAGGATCATCTAGATTGATAAAAAAACAATGAAGATTCTGAAATGGTTTGTGGATTTTGACCCACAGACGGAACCGTTGATCATTCCGATTTGGATTCGCCTTCCTGGTCTGAAATTTCATTATTTTTTTCAAAAAGTGTTATATTCTATTGTCTTAGCTTATGATAAGCCACTCAACACGGACATTCCTAATTTTAATCTTTCTCGTCCATCTAAAGCTAATGTACTTGTTGAAAGAGACATTACTTCTTTTGCTTCTAAGGAAATTTGGTTAGGCACACAACATCATGGATATTGGCAGAAGGTAGAGATTGAGCATTTTCCTTCGTATTGTTCGAACTGTCGCATGTTCGGCCACTCTAGTTCTCAATGCAATCATCTACATCCCCACCTCAGATAAAAAAACAAAGTGCTGTGCTAGAGGCAGTGATTCAAACTCCTCCTGATCAGCTCCAAGTTATTGACACTATCAATCATCAAAATGATACACCTGAAGACGTCACTATTCCCGCAGGCATTATATCAACCATTCAGTCTCCACACATTACTGTAGCTCCCCTGCATTTGGAACCTCCTATCAAGGAGGCGAGGAAGATTTTTCAGACTCCACCTGCCCTAAAACCTATCACTGCTATTACAGGTGAAAATACCTCTGTTGCTTCACTACCGCCTCATCAGGTTCAGAAAGATGTCAATGCTACTCAAACTCGGGGGGATCAAGATGTGCAACGTCCTACACCTGTCCGACCACCTTTGGACCAATCCATTGATCAATTGAGTCAATGCTCAGATGAGGAATGACAGGTCTACACATTTAGGAGGAAGAAGAAGAATGGAGACATACTTGAGCTCAGAAATTTGATGGATGATACTTTGGTTACTTCGGGTAATAGTACACATCTTACCAATTTGTTAGTAGATTCCCTTCCGAGAACTAGAGGCAAAGGAAGAACTAAAGTGAAACGTCCCTAACACCTTTGCGTCTGTTGATGGATTTTTGATTTTTTATCTTTATGTATCTTTGCTTCTTTGACTTGTGTGTGTGTTGTATTGTGTGAGTTGGGTTTTCTTTTAGGTCATCTCATACAACCTATCTGTACCTTTTCCTCTTTAATATATTAGCAATTGGGCTTATATATATATATATATATATATATATATATTAGAAAATTTATGCAGGAATATATGAAGTAAAATAACAAATATTCTTAGCTAATTAAAATAATTTAAATTAATAAATTTATAATAACATAATCTGAAAAATTAAATTTTAAAATGAATATCATGTGTATTTTAGACGCTTCATTTTAGAAGGGTTAATGTCAAGGCAAATCAAATAACAAACTAATCAACATCGAACTGAATAGTCATGTTCTTATACTATAGTAATAGTTTGTTTCTTCTAAACCATGTTCATGAATAACTCGCGTTCGACTCGCTAAGCAAACGAGCCGAACACGAACATACTTTTTGAGCTCGAAATATAAACGAGCCGAACACGAGTTGAGCTTGGGCTCGCTCATGTTCGACTCATTTAAACCCCTAGGCACTTAAAACATGCAACCCCTTGCTATAGTGCAAGGGGCGAACGGGGCGACCAGGCAACGAACTGAATAACTACTTGGGTGCCGCAACTCGCAAATTAGGACTCTCGGGTGAAATCCAAGGGTGTGAATCTAATTCACAACAGTCTAAGCATTCATTCCCTTCTCCACACTCCCGTATTGACATTTGCATCGTTTTTCATGTTTTTCTCAAGTCTAGTAGCCGTCTAAGGCGCCGATTTTGTGCTGGAAGTCTAGTAATTGTTTTGCAAGCTTTCAAAAGAATTTTTGCATGAGGTTAGCGAAGGGGAAGTTAAGTTGGAGGAGATAGAAATAAGATTAGTTAGTTTCAAAAGAGAGATTTATGCCGAAAAACCCATTTGAGGTATGTTTCGGACAAATAAGTTATGTTTTAGGTTAAATGATGTTCTATGATGTCTACATTCCCAATATGGTCTATACGAGGCAGCGAGCTCGAGACAAGAATGGGCACTGGTCGTGGGTCTGCACTATCAAATCAGGTGGAATAATAGTGCTAATTTAAGAAAAATAATCTTCTATAGGGTTGCACCCGTCAATCCTTGATAGCCTCAACATCAACAGTGAGTTCTTTAGGTTCTCTACTAGTAAGATAATAAACTCGAGGTCAGAATGACATCCTGATTGAAATTGGGTAAGAACTAAAGTTGTAGACTCCATCCTTTTCTGCCCACCTGTAGTCTTCTGTGAAGGAGCTTCAACTGATTTCTATTCTGGTAAGATTTTCTGACCAAGTGAAGGGCAATATCCGGCTATATGACCAGACTGGCGACACCAGTAGCATGTGTGAAATCGCATCAAACATTCATCTTTATGTTGTTTTCCACATTTGGCACAAGTGACTACGATACTATGAGAAATGTAACCACTAAGTCTATCAAAACTGAATTTGGGCTCTTCACATTCAATCCTTCTGATTGTTCAAAAAACTCTCCTTCATCAACACTCTTCCTCTTATGTGTCTTCTTACACTTCTAAATAAGCTGAAAATCAATTTCTACTCGTCTAGCCCGATCCACTAATACAAAATAGTCATCGATTTCCAAATGCACTAATGGTTGTCTGATAAAATCCTTTAATCCCAAAAGGAATATGTAACACTTCTCTTTTGCAGTAATTATCAGTTGTGGAGCATACCTGATATTGCAGTAAACTCTGCTTCATACTGCATAACTCACTTCTGTCCTTACACAACTTGATGAACTTATCCTACATCTGCCTTCGAGCGGATATGGCACAAACCACTCTCTAAAAAGTTCAACAGAATCCTACAATGAGGCATGATTGCCAAGAAAGATCTACCACCTCTTCCTAAACAAGTTACAGACATACCACTTGCAAAATGAAGATAATACAACACTCCTTAAGGTAAAAATCAGAGAATAAAATATCAAAAAAACACAAAACATAACAAAAGTATGTCCATCCAATCCAAAACAAAACCAATATATAGTCAAAAAGCAAATTAATTCTAAAGCTGATTACAACAAGAAGCCTTTATCGCAAAAATCCTAATATTAATTAGAAGCCCACATTCTGGTAGTAGCTAAACATGCAAGAAAAATCAAACCGGTTGGGAAGTCACAGGGCGATGTCATTCTGCGCGATCCACAATCGAGAATACCATGTAATGCGGTATTGCGAGAGCTCCCGTGTCAGATGCATGGGCAACGAAAAGAGAACAATGTAATTTTACATAAAATTTGGTCAAAATGTCTTAATCCAATCAAAAGTTGACTGAAATGTCATCCGTTCACAAAATGGAATTCGTCAATGGGTTCAAAATATTGATATTACCAATGAAGGGCACTAAATGAAGATGGCGCTCATTAGATGTTTCGTGCTAAGGATGGATATAGATGTCATGATTTGGTATTTTACAAATGTGTATTATGGGAAAATATATTTTTTGAAAAATATGTCAACTAAACTCGAATAAAATTTGAAAGTCAAAGCAAACTCAAATCGATTTTAGGACTGGAGTGGTTCTCGCTATAATTTTGAGTCAAATTTAAAGCCATTTTTTTAGAGGGTTTGAAGTTTTGACGGTTTGCATTTGTTTAAATTTGTTTGACTTGAATTACTAAAATAACACAGCTGGATTTTCATTTGAAATTATTTCTCATGTGATGCGGGGCTCGAGGCTGAACCAATTCAAGAAGGGGTAGGGGCTGAACCGGACCTTGGGCGGAAGTTTGCCCTCCATTCTTTTCCTCCCTCTTTACATTGGGTGGAGATTTTCTCTCCATTCTTTTATGTTTTCCCGCCTATATGTCGATTATAAATATGAGTGTTTGCTGTCCTAGGCTTTCAACTTATGTTATTTTCTGATTTCATTTTGTGAGAACACCCGCCGACGTCCTGTTTTCCCCTCGAGGGTTGGTATCTGATGGTTAGGGTGCCGCTCCGGCTGTATCCCTCTATCCGGTGGTGGTTATCAACACCGTCTCCTGCCTCTATCCCTCTCCTCACCGCCTGTAGGACTCCCCACGCACCATACTCATTGCAGCCATCCCTTTTCCCCGCCCCTACAGCTCCAATTCTGGCAGACCCGACCGTCCATATATTCACTAATCATTGCCTACCATATTCCCACCAGAAAATACTTCACATGCCACGGATTTAGGCACATAACTTCCAGCTGTCCGACGAGCAGGGTTGTATCTTTTACCGAGCAGGTCGTGGAGGAGGTTAGCGAGGTGCAAGAAGCTCGGGAATAGGGTGAAGAGCATCAGCTTCAACCAAATGAGGGAGAAACACTTTTAATTCGACTGATTATGCAAATGAGGGACCGACATTTTCCACACCCGTTGTACAATGAACGGAAAAGTATGCAGTCTTATCATCGACGGGGGTAGCACCAAGAACGTGGCATCGCCCAAATGATAGAAAAACTGGGACTCACGACTCAGAGGCATTCTCAGTCATATTCACTAATGTGGCTAAAAAGGAAAAACAGGCCCAGCATCAACTAGCAATGCCTAGTAGAGTTTTCAAAAGGGAGTCAGCTGCAGGATTAGGTATGGTATGAAGTAGTGCCCACACTACTAGGGAGAGTGTGGCAATTTGATCGAAATACTCAACACGAGACATGCCTCGTTCTACTATAATCGGTAAAACCTTGAGGAGAGAAAAACCCTCACCAGCAGAGTGGTGCAGGACTAGTCTCAGTGAAAATTGAATCTCCACCACCATGGCCACCACCGAGCCAGAGATTTCAGTCCCAGACAAAATGGAGGTACGCTCGCAAATGCTTTGGAAGACAATACAATCAACACTAGGATCCAAGTGTTGTCATGATTAAAGACAATGGACCAGAAATTTCATAGATGAGGTCGAACCTCCCCCAACCCTGAGAGACTGATGCAAGACTTGGGAGAGAACCGACTGATCCTCCAGGGAGGGGGTTGTCATCCCCTCTCTCTTCCTCTTTCCTTTTTCCCCTCCTTTCCTTTATAAAGTTTGAATTCAATTTTATCTGAGCGTTTTCCCTCTAGAGGGTTGTATCTGATGTCAATGTAGCGCTCTGGTTGTCCCTTGCCCGAAGTGGTGATCATCTCAACGGGTCTAGGTGGTGCTCCGACTGTAACTCGACCACACCGAGATATTTATCTCTCCGTCCATTCTCCCTCTATTTGTCAATCGCTTCTCCAACTACTATAGCGGACCCCCACCGCTTCTACAGTCTCCCCACAACCTCCGACAACCTTCCAACTTGCCACTGTTCGTCGGAATTCCTCCCAACAACTCTATACGTGTTGCAGCCTCCGTTGTCCCTCTCCCGCATCAACAGCAACCATCCAACCACCTCTACATGCTGCTCATCACCCTCCTCCAACAGGTCGCGCCTCCCGCCTGTAGCTTCCTACAGGTTGCAGCCCTCGTTGACCCTCTCCGCATCAATAGCCACCTTCCGACCATCCTTACCTGCTGCACATCTCCCTCCTCCAGCAGGCCACACCTCCTTCCTGCAGCTTCCCTAAAAGCCACAACCATTATTGCCCTTCCTAGCTCCTTCCAACCACGATTTGAAGCCCATACCATCGTTGAATTGTTGCCCTTACCTTCTACAGCAGCAAGACACCTCTCCGAGTTTCACCGCAGCCAACTACCTTGCACCACCGCCCGAGCTCCTTCCTTGTCAAGCTCATTGTGTCATTTTTTGTCGAGTCCTTATTTTCAATTCTTTGTTTTACTTTTTTTTTGCGTGTTGTCCTTCTTTCTTTGAGTTTTCATTACAATCTTTGTTTAAGTAATTAATAAAATTGTGTCTTGCGTCAAGATTTGGGTAAACTTTGGTATCACAATGTACTCAAGTTTTTCATCGAGAGTAATAAAAACTACTAATACAACAACAACAACAATAACAACAAAGCCTTCATCTCACTACGTGGGGTCATCTACATGAATAATTTTTCTCCATTGTGTCCTATTTAGTGCCATATTTTCATTTAGTTTTAATAAATTAAGATTATTTTTTATACAATAAGCACAAGTCTTCCTAGGTCTACCTTTGCCTTTTTTAACATAAGTCGAATCTAAACATCAACTCTGATAATCGGATCATCAGATGGTCGACGTTTAATGTGACCAAACCATCTAAGACGAATCCCTCTAATTTTGTCTATCACTAGAGCTACAGCAACCCTATCACTGATATATTCATTTTGTATATTGTCTCTGTAAAGCCACACATCCACCTAATTATTCTCATCTCGGCAACACTTAACTTAGTATTATGCTTCTCTTTTAAAGGCCAACATTCAACACCATAGAGAATTGCAGGTCTCACCACCAAATTATAAAATTTTCTTTCCAGTCTAAGAGGAACATTTGTATCACGCAAAATGCCCGAAGCATTCCTCTACTTCAACCAACCAATTGAATTCTACCATTAACATCCCCATATATATCACCATCGCTTTGAATAAGAGACCCAAGATATCTAAATCGATCAAACCTTTTAATAACTTGATCACCCATAGTTACACTTCTGTCACTAGAGCTATTATTAAAATTACATTCCATGTATTCAGTTTTAGTTCTACTCAAATGAAAACCTTTAGAATCCAATGTACACCTCCATAATTCAAATATTTCCTGAGCTCTTTCTCTAGTCTTATCTACGAGAAGAATATCATCAGCAAAAAGCATACACCAAGGTACATCCTCCTATAAATGTCCAGTAAGACCATCCATATCTAAAGCAAATCTAAAGCAAAAACATCCATATCTAAAGCAAAAAAAATATGCGTCCCTGATGTAATCCAACAGAAATACGAAAATATTCGGTCAAGCCTCCTTCAATTCGAACACAAGTAACATCTTTAGTATACATATCTTTAATGACTTGAATATAAGTCATATCAACACCTTTCTTCTCAAAAACTCTCCAAATGATCTCTTGGAACTTTATTGTAAGCTTTTTCTAAATCAATAGAAATCAAATGTAGATCCTCCTTATTATCCTCCTTATTATCTCTGCTTATTCTCTTTAAACTTCCCCATCAACCCTCACAATATATGCACGGCTTCCATAGTAAACCTGCCCGACATATATCCAAAATGATTATGAGAAATCTTTGTAATACGTTTTAACCTATGTTCAATTACCCTCTCCCATAGTTTTAAGACACATTAACTTAATTCTTCTATAATTTGAACACTCTTATGCATCCCCTTTTTTCTTAAAAATGGGGACCACAATACTCTTCCTCCATTTATACATCTTTTTAGTTTTTAAAAAAATAATAAAAATTTTAGTAAGCCAAGAAACTCCCGAAATCTCCTAAATATTTCCACACATCAACTGGGTATCATCAAATCCTACAAACTTTCCACCCTTGATTTTCTTTAAAGCCTCCTCAACTTTTTTTATTAATGCGATTGGTAAAAATGAAACGTAACGTTTTATTATTATTAACGATATTAAAATCACTAAGGTCGATCGTATTTTCAGAAACTTTATTAAAAAGTCTATTAAAATAACTCACACACCTATGTTGAATATATTTTCTAAGAAAAACTCTTTTTGATTTTCATCTTTAATACACTTTACTTAAATTAAATCTTTACTTTTCTTTTCTCTTTGTTTGGCCAGTTTATACATATATTTTTCATTCTCTTTAGTATTTAATATATTATAAATATCACAGAAAGAAAAATTTTTAGCACCACAGATTGTTCTTATAGGCTCCCTGCGGGCCGTTTGATATTTTTCCCAGTTCTCTACGCTTCTACATTTAAACCAATTTTTATAACATAAATTGTATTTTATCTTTCATGCACTTATTATTCCACCACCAACTATTTTTATTTATTGAAACATTTTCTTTTGAATATCCAAGTATATTTTTTGCTACTTGTTTAAAAGTGTTTGTTACTTTATCCCACATAGAATTTGCTTCTTTACGAAGATCCAAAATTTTAAAATCATGAATTTTACTCAAAAAAATAATTTGTTTTTTAGTTTCCCTCATCTAATTCTACGAGTGAGCAGTCCTATTATTCTTTATTTTACAACTCTTTATCTTAAAATTTAGAATTAATAATTGATGTTAAGTACTTAAATCCTCACTTAGAATGATCTTAAAATCTTTACAATCTCGACGGTCTCTTCTTCTCATAAGAAAATAGTCAATTTGTATTTTATAAGATCCGTTTTTATAAGTAATAAGATGCTTATCTCTTTTCTTGAATAAAATATTAGTGATAATAAAATCATACGCTAAAGCAAGCTAAAGCAAAATCTAAAATCTAAAATGACTCTACCTTCTTTGTTAGTCACTCCAAAATCATAGCCACCATGAATATTTCTGAAATCTTATACCACTCTACCGGCATGTCTATTTAAATCTTCCTCCAATAAAAATTCTTTCTTCGAGATGTATCATTTGTATTAAGTCTTCGAAGTCATTCCAGAATTTATCTTTAGACCCTATATCTAAACCTACTTGAAGAGCATAAACACTTATAATATTAAAAATCTTAATATCAATAATAATCTTAACGACTATAATTCTATCTTCAACTCTATTAATTTTTACAACATTATCTTTCAAACACTTATCTATAATTCCACCTACAGCATTTCTAGTGTGACTCTTACCATAATATCAAAGTTTAAAACTTAAATTATCATTCTCCTTAGCCTTTTCTCCAATCCATTTAGTTTTTTTAATACATAAGATATTAATTTTTCTATGAATCATAATATCAACTAATTTCATAAATTTACCATTGAGAGTACCTATATTCCAAGAGCCTATCATAATATTAGTTTCATTAATTTCATGGACTAACTTCTTTACTCGCATCCTTCCGTAATGTGCGAACTCTTGCTTATTTGGCACTAAACATGGACGCTGACGCCGGTGTAGTGTCAAATAATTCTCTACATCTAATACAAATTACTAATGATAAAGATTTTGTAATATGTGAATTTTGCATATGTGTTGCATAATTCTCTACATCTAGTATCAGTATTTTCATCAGAAACCCCAAGTCTTTTGACATTATACATCGCTAAACTTTGATATTCCCTACATTACTAGGTGCTGGTGGTGCAATGAAACCAAGAAAAGTCACACAAATCTAGACATATAACATCAATTATGTGATAATCACAAACAGAAGAATATTGGATAATCTTGTCCTCATTAAAATGAGTGACTATTGTATGAATGCTCACAGATAAACATAGAGTAGCAATAACTGTGAATAGGCGCACAGGCTTTTCTGTTCTTTACAAGGGTCAATAAGCATAAATAAAGAAACCCCATTCAAAAAATAAAAAAATAAATAGCAAAGACAGTTCAAAATACAACAAAATGAACAATACCAGAGATTCTTTTGAATAATACGGAATCCGAGGTAAATCAAGTACAGTTGTTGCCAACCAATCAACAATTGCGTCAACTGAAAAATCTCCACTGTACCTATACGAAAATAGAAGCTTTGATTTCATTCAGTAAGAAAGCATGAATTACAAAGATGGTATGCAATCTTGGAAGGATAAACATTGAAAAACTGGCTCTTCCAAAACCATGAATACCATCTTGGTTTACCTTTGAGGCTGTTAAGAAGATTTGCTCTCTGGCCAATCCTCAAGCTTTGGTCAAAGTAATAAGATTCAATCTCAAGTTGAGTCAAATATGGTTACAGGTTAGCAAACAAATTCAGAGCATGATCTAAGCCAAGTACGCCTCTTTAATTTTATTTGGTTAGAGCAAAGAGCCAATCTGATCTAGGTTTCTTTTTAATCTCCTACATCAAGTCTAACATGCATAAAGTAGATGTCTACATTTATGAATGCGAGTGCGCGCACATACACATATTAATGCATATATATATATATATATATATATATATGCATTTACACATTTCTATTTAAAAATCTACTTCTCTCTTTATTTATACATATGCATACACACAAGTATTTATGTATAAATTTAGATTTGAATGTATATTTGCATATATAAAAACATCCTTTCAGAATGATCTCAAGCTAGCTCGATCCAACCAGGCATAGAGTTTCTCAATTGTTGGCTTATTAAATTTAGTCTGAGCTCTATCCAAGCAAAATACTAATATGATTTTTCAGTAAAATTTACAGCCCTAATTATGTTGGTTTTTATCACAATACCGAAGTAAGAGAATACTCCCAACTAACCTTGTATAACAATCTGAATTGGCACAGTAAGGAGGAAATGCGATAAGAGCAGGTAAACCTGTAAAAGATTTTATAGGGTCAGTAATATAGAACTTGTAAAGGAACCGCAAATGTACTTAATGGCTTGGCAGTTCGAAAGCTGTAGCTTGCAACGGACTAGGAAGCATGAACTGCCTTTTTTCTCTTTATACATTTTCATCCATCTCTAATTAGAACTTGTAGGAACTTAATTATTTGCCAGCGTCATACATGTCAGATTGAATGAATAGTTTTTAGAATAGATGGAGTCCCTGTTAAACTGGAGTATTAAGGTAATTTCGCAGTTGCCGAGCACCTAATCCACGTGGTGTTAGTGTTGGCTTCCTATACATAAATAGTACAAGTGTGATAAAAGATAAACAAGTACTTGTAAAATCCAGGTTCAATGATTGGTGCGGTCAACAAGGGCGTAGGCTGAATTTTGCCATCCAAAAAAAATAAGATGTCATGGTGACTGTAAAAGAAAGAATTTACAGGAGAAAAGAGGCTTTCATCAGAAAAGGTACAATATCAAATTAGTAAGAATCTCCTGAGAGAGCTAAAAATCTTCCTCTAGTTTACTAGACAGTTGAGCGGTACAAAAGATGCATACTACTGTTGTTTGGTCAGTTGCTGAACAGAACAAAAGATGCATAGTATCTTCAAACAGAAGGATCTACTTGAGCTTCGAATTATTCTAGGATGCATCTAAGAGAAGGATAACCACTGGAATCTAAACAAGTACAAACTGCTACTTTCTACTAAAAAATAATCAATAGTGCATCAAGCGTCTGACTAAGCTCCATCGCCATTTCCATGCACTCGTGATTGTACATGTTCTAAAATTCTAAAAGCTGTCAAGGATGACTTATGCAATTATGCAGAAAACGGATGAGTTTACAAATATTCCAATTGCATGCTTTTGATAAATTCGAAAATTAAAATAATAACAGTTATCCCTGACCATTATTAATATGCAGATTTCTCCGTCATTAATATGTAGATTTTCTTTTATTTGCTTCATATTTCTCTTTATTTTGTTTTTATTTCTTTCATATTCCCCTTTATTCTTTTTTATTTCTTTCCAAATGATTACCTAATATAATTGGGTTTATATACCTCTCTTTCTATCAATAAGATATGTTGCACTACTCCAATATTTCAAAATGATATCAGAGCCGGGATCTAACCCCAAATCCCAGCCACCGCCGACATTTCCTGTAGGAATTGCTAATCATCGGCCCTTCCTGTTGTCCCTTACAACCACCGGCCTCCTCTTTGCAGGTGCAAAGGTACCCGCCAGCCATCCTCGCTCTTTTCTACGGAGGTTGGTCTCTCTTCAATTGTCTGGATTACCTACTTTTTTTGTATTCGACAACCAATGATTTACAACTGAAATTAGACGAAGTCTCGGAATCCCAAATAAATTTCTTTTGGATTAGTCAGAATCATGGTGGATTCCTCCAGCACTGAGCCATCCTCGGAAAGCATTCTTGATTCCAATCTTCATTCAGACCGAAGTATCATAAGCCAACATGAACTTCTTGATCACAACTCACAAACTGAAAGACATTAACTTTCTCCAACGGCCCCAAGCGGTGTCCTTATTCATCAATGAAATCAGGAAATTCGGTCACCTCACAAGTATAATCCATGAACCTCTAAAGATTGACCCGACATATGGAGCTTGGGATATGGAAAACTCCATGGTCACGTCGTGGCTAATCAACTTCATGAAACCACTGATTGGACGTTCATATATGTTTCTCCCCTTTGTTAATGTCCTCTAAACGGCAGTCCATGATACCTACTCAGATGAAGGAAACTCCGACCAACTCTATAAGGTGTCTAAGAAGATCTGAGAGAAAACAAATATCAAGGATTGCGATACAGTACTATGGATGGAATGCAACATGTACTACGACTACACTTGAAACTCCCTGCCCGACGTTTTTCTCTTCAAAAAAATTGTAAAAAAAGATAGCATGTTCCAATTTTTAGCATACCTCAACAAAGATTTTGACAAAATATGGGGTCGTACTCATAGTCGGGATCCTCTTCCGGAAAAATTTTTTGTCCAAACTCCACATGTACTTCTATGTGTAGACCAATAGTATGCTGCCACGTGTGCTACATCGCGAAGGTTATTTCGAGGTTATTAATGCAAAATCGCGGAGGTTATTTCAGGGTTATTTTGAGATTATTAAAAAAAACTTATATATTTCACTTCAACAACCCAGAAATAACACCGCAGAGGTTATTTCAGAGTTATTTTGAGGTTATTAAATTGAAATATATGAGTTTCTCTACAATAACCTCGAAATAACCAAAAAATAACTCTAAAATAACCTCATGTGTTATTTCTAGGTTATTGAAGTGGAAGCGCCAAGATTATTTCAGAGTTATTTCTGTGTTATTTTGGGGTTATTGTAGAGTCTGTGGTTCCATTTTAATATTTTTTTTAGTTGGGCCCAATATAACACAAATGGTGGTATATTAATCGAATTCTGCACGTAGAGTTACGTCTGGAGTCCGGACAAAAAAATTTTTGCTTCCTTCCGCTATTGCTACTTTCACCGAGATCCACCGCGAAGATGGCCAGAGGCTTGTCATGCTCGGTACCTCCACCCCTTTAACGGAATCGTCTACCTTGGTTTCTAATAGTGCACAGTCTTCTCGGTCAAGTCGCCCCACTTGTGATTACTGTCACAAACCAAACCAAACTTGTGACAAGTGTTGGAAGTTCAACTGAAAACCGACATACAAATCCTCGATGAAATCCTCTGCTTCCAAGGGCCTTACTACGACATCAGAGTCTATCACGGTTCAACTACCTCCTACTCAATATATTTTTGAATCCCCTGACTCTCTGAAAAGTCAGAAGGAACATTTAATCAAGCTACTTGGATCCAATCAGTGCTTTGCTAGCTCGTCGACCTCACACGTCTGCCAAGATACTATCTGTATGGCACTCAAATCTTTTCCCTCCTTTAATCCGTGGATCATTTATTCAAGTGCAACAAATCATATAACTGGATGCTCGCAAGCTTTCTCGACATACTATTCGCGTTCTGGAAAAGATACAGTCACAATTGCAAATGGCTTCTATAATTTCATTGCTGGAAAAGGGTTTGTCATTCTAACGACCGATCTAACTCTGAAATTTGTGTTACATGTACCACTGTTGCATTATAACATTTTATCTCTTAGTAAGTTGACACATGAAATTGATTGTGTGGCTTATTTCTCTCATGATGTTTGTGCCTTTCAGGATCGTCGTTCGGTAAGGATAATTGGAACTCCTACAGAGTTAGTTGGACTCTACTACTTCCAACAAAAAAGCATGGAGAATGAGGACATATCACTCAGTAGTTGCATCGTATCTCGAGTCAATAAATATCCCACTATATTATTGCATTGTCATCAGGCTCATCTTAGTTTCCGATACTGAAAACATTTGTATCCATTGTCGTCTTCTAATCAAAGTCTTCGTAGTTTCAAGTGTGAGACATGCCAGTTAGCTAAACAACATCGGGTACCCAACCCTAAATCTAAACCCTAAAATCAAAAACTTAATCTTTCTTTAAATAATCATATATATATATATACACAAACGCAAATAATATATATTGTTTAATAAGTAACTAAATAAATTTACCTTTATTTTCGGTCAATAACCCCACTCCCACATACAATCTTCCTCCTTTTCTTCTACGAGCATGAGGATCGTCCCTACAACTCAGCTCAGTTTGAATGCCTTGGCTCTTCCTCCCGCACAAACTTCTCTTCTTCTCTTATTGTCACCTGCTCCGTTGTCAACTTAGGGCGCCAAACACACGCGGCTCTCTTCGACGTCAATGTCGGTACTTGAAGCAGCAAAGTTGTGATCTTCTTCTGCCCTTGAGCACAGTGCATCAGGTCGTTGTCTTGCTGCTTCGGGTAAGAAGACATAAAACCTTCTCCTTCTCCCTTTCTCTGCTTTTTGATCGAACGACCAAGAGCTCCCTCATCTCGCTTCAATTTATAGAATGAACTCGTATATTGGCTTCTGATTCCCTCGTTTCCTCTCCCACCCTGTTAATTTGCCCGACCCCTCCCTCTTCTCCTCGATTTTTTGTTTCCCATCCCCCATGTAACAGAACTGTTACATGGATGACAAATGGATAGCTGGTATGATGAGGGGTTTAGAAAGAGGTGAACGTAGCAGCTGGAAGGTGGACAGAGGGTGGTGGCAACGGCAGCGACAACGGCAGCGATAGGGATCAAGAATTGCGATAGTAGTTGGGACCTTGGAAAGGTTTTACGACAACAGGTGGGCGGTAGAAGAGGGTGCGGCCAGCAAGAAAAGCGGTCAAGGGTATGTGGCTGCCAACAAGGCGGTAAGCAGAGAACAGTAGGGATTGATACGGGTGATTGGGGATAGATAGTCACCACCTCAAAGAAGGATACAGCTGGAGCACCACCTATCCTCAAATACGGCCTTAGAAAGAGAGAAACGCTGAAGAAGAGGAATTTAAAACAACAAATATTAAACCGTAACCCCAAAAATAAAACCAGCAAGGGGCGGGTGTCTCCCCATCCATAGGGCCAGCCTCCCTTCTAAACTGACATCATTTTTGCTAAACCTGCCCTAGCCCCCCGCATCATTGCCAATGAACTAATATGCTTAGATGGTGATGGAATTTACGAAGATCGGGGGTTATGAGGTATACAACAGAGCAAAAGAAATCAAAAGCTGTAATAAGGGTGAACTACAACATATCAAGTTCCAAGTGATTTCATTTCACATTAAGCAGTAAGTATTTCAAAACAAATATCCTCATCCATTTTGCTCACTCTTCCTCTTTCCGCAAATTAACTTTGTTTTCTACCTTTTTGGTTTGGAAATTCAAGCAAAACTAATCTTGCTTAATGTGCCAGGACTCGTATAAGCTATGATTGGAAAAGAAATGTTGCAGATTATTCCATTATGTACTTGTGTGATTGCAAAATTCAAAATCTGTTAAGCTTCAATTCCTATAAACCAAGATACTCGAGTTATATATCTCTGATAGGAACATAAGAAAACCACTTCATGCTTCCTATTTGAACGCAAACGTGAAGCCCACAACTCTCTTCCAAATTAAAAAGTCCGTGCTTCAAATCATGAGACATAAAATTATGTTTTACAATAAAAAACTACTGATAATGCTTCGGAGGCTTTTGTTCATAAGAAATGCAAATGATCTTTAGCAGACCACAGGCACTTCATAGCATGTACCCTTCAGCCAGTACATATGTATCAGAATCAATATACATAGCATGGTTTTAACAAACAAATATGAGATATTAAGTTAAAATAAAATTTGACATTACCTTTTCGGAAAATTGGTTGATTCAATGCATTTCGCTCAGCAAAGAAGGTTGCAAGTTGCACATTTTTAAGTTCCACCAAGCCAGTGTTCGCTACCCCATCCAGTAAAGCAGCTATAGATAAGACGTCAGTGTTCAGAATTGACAGATAGGAAGGACCAACAACAAGAATTCTAACAAAACTCTCACAAAGCAGAGAAGTTTTAAGAGGCTAATATTAGATTAATGAGAAAAACTCATCTATAGCCAAAAATTTAGGCAGTCGCATCAAGAAATTTTTGTTAAAACCACAGTATTGTACTTCAACTGCACATTATCAGATAACCAGGTGACAAGTACCAAGTAAATATTAAATGGTAATAAAATGGTTGAAGTCCTACTTCATCTTTGGCTTGGAATGCGCAAGTAACAACCAGAAAATTGAAATTACCAAGTGAGGTACACCAATACATATCTTAAAATATTTAAACAGATGAAACAGAGGCATTTAATTATCAAGTGACTGAGAAAAAATGTACCACCTAATGCATACTCTTCATCATCTGTAAATTTACCTCAACTGTATTCACAAAACCTCTGTTACCTTAAAACTTCTATTCCATCAAACCACTCATGCAATGTCGCATGTCAAAACAAGAACCAAAAGCAAGAACTACGAACTTATCAAGTGACTGAGGAAAAATGTACCATACTACTCCTAATCTGTAAATGGGCGACCACAACTGTATTCACAAAAACTCTGTTACCTTAAAAGTTTTATTCCATCAAACCACCCATGCACTGTCGCATGTCCAAACAAGAACCAAAATCAAGAAAAAAATAAAAAACTTAATCACAGAACCCTAAAAAAGAAACCGACTAGGAGACCCCACAGCCTAACACAGGTGCTAAGAAGAAGGTAATGGGGGCCATCAGATGTTCCTTGTCACCATCACTCATCATCAAATTAGATTAGGTGTTGATAGTTTACAATTACTCCAATGGTTTATTTTGTTTTCTTACAGTTTAACACTGTCATTGTCGGTCCCAAGCCCGGATATGAAAAGTGAAGGGTTGTATTAGGTATTCGACAACCAGCGTAAAAATTGTCGAAAAAATCATGACATGAATCCCTTTGATCATTGTGTAAGAGCTAGGGCGTCCCCTAGAAGCAACGCGTTGCATGGCCTGAATTCAGTGAAAAGTGTGCAAGGGCTGCGACACCGGCGCCCGGGTGTAGTGTCAAATAAGCAAGGATACCCACATGATAGAGGAATGTTGGTAAAGAAATTAATCCATGAAACTAATAAAACTAATATTAGAATTGGGTCTTAGAATATAGGTACTCTTAATGGTAAATGAATAGTATTAGTTTATATTATGATTCATAGAAAGAATAATATCTTATGCATTTAAGAAACAAAATGAGTTGGAAAAAAAGGCTAAGGAGATTGATAACTTAGGTTTTACACTTCGGTTTTCTGATAAAAGTTGCAATAGAAATGGTGTAGGTGTAATTATAGATAAGAGTTTGAAAGATAATGTTGTAAAAATTAATAGAGTTGAAGATAGAATTATAGCACTAAGATTATTATTGATACTAAGATTTTTGATATTATAAGTGCTTATGCTCCTCAATTAGGTTTAGATATAGAGTCTAAAGATAAATTCTGGAATGACTTAGAGGACTTAATACAAATGATACCACCTGAAGAAAGAATTTTTACAATAAGAGATTTAAATGGACATGTCGGTAGAGTGGTAAAAGATTTCAGAAATATTCATGGTGGCTATGATTTTGAAGTGACAAATGAAGAAAGTAGTCATTTTAGATTTCGCTTTAGCGTATGATTTTATTATTACTAGTACTTTATTCAAGAAAAGAGATGAGCATCTTATTACTTATAAGAACAAATCTAATAAAACACAAATTGATTGTTTTCTTATGAGAAGAAGAGATCGTCGAGATTATAAAGATTGTAAGGTCATTCCAAAAAAAGATTTAAGTACCCAACATCGACCATTAGTTCTAGATTTTAAGATGAAGAGTTGTAAAATAATGAATAGTATGACTCATCATTGTAGAATTAGATGGAGAAATCTAAAAGACATAAATAAAATTATTTTTATGAGTAAAATTCAAGAATTCAAAATTTGGGATGTTCATGAAGAAGTTCATGAAGAAACAAATGTTGAAGAAACAAATGTTATGTGGGAAAAAGTAACAAACAATATTAAACAAGTAGTAAAAGATGAATTAGGAGAATCAAAAGAAAAAATTTCTATAAATAAAAATAATTGTAGTGTAATAATAATGTGCAAGAAAAATTTAAAAAATTAGAAGTTATGTTATAAAACTTGGTTTAAATGTAAAAGCTTAGAGAACTGGGAAAAATATTACAAGACCCGCGGGCAGTCTAAAAAAACAATCTGTCACGCTAAAAATTAAGCTTTTAGTTATCTTTATAATATATTAGATACTAAGAATGGTGAAAACTATATGTATAAACTAGCCAAATAAAAAAGAAAAGAGAAGTAAAGATTTAACTCAAGTGTATTAAAGATGAAAATCAAAAAGTGTTTTTCTTAGAAAAAGATATTCTGTATAGGTGGGTGAGTTATTTTAATAAACTTTTTAACCAAGTTTTTGAAAATATGATCGGCCTTAGTGATCTTAATATCGTTAATAATAATAAAACGTTTCATTTTTACCATCACATTAGTGAAAAAAAAATTGAGGGGACTTTAAAGAAAACTAAAGGTGGAAAGTCTGTAAGACCTGATAATATCACAATTGAAGTGTAAAAATATTTAGAAGATTCGAGAGTTTTTTGGCTTATTAAACTCTTTAATATTATTTTAAAAACTAAAAAGATGCCTGAGGAGTGGTAGAAGAGTATTTTGGTCATCATTTTTAAGAATAAAGGGGATGTACAAGAGTGTGCAAACTACAGAGTTAAGTTGATGTGTCATACTTAAAAATTATGGGAGAGGGTAATTGAACATAGATTAAGACGCATTACTAAAATTTCTCATAATCAGTTTGGATTTATGCGGAGCAAGTCTACTATGGAAGCTATACATTTATTGAGAGGTTAGATGGAGAAGTTCAAAGATAATAAGGAGGAAAGATAATAAGGAGGATCTACGATCTACATTTGATTTTATTGATTTAGAAAAGCTTACGATAAGGTTCCAAGAGATATCATTTGTAGAGTTTTTGAGAAGAAGTCATTACAGATATGTATGCTAGATATGTTACTTGTCTTCGAATTGAAGGAAAATTGACCAAATATTTTCCTATTTCTATTGGATTACATCAGAGCTCGGCTTAAGCCCATATCTTTTTTGCTTTATTTATGGATAGTCTTGTTGGACATTTACAAGAGAATGTACCTTGGTGTATGCTTTTTACTGATGATATCCTTCTCGTAGAAAAGACAAGAGAAAAAGCCCAGGAAGAACTTGAATTATGGAAGTCTAAATTGGAGTCTAAAGTCCTTCATTTGAGTAGAACTAAAATTGAATACATGGAATGTAATTTTAGTAGTAGTAGCTCTAGTGACAAAAGTGTAACTTTCGGCGATAAAATTATTAAAAGGTGTGAATGATTCATATATCTCGGGTTTGTTGTTCAAAGCGATGGTAATATAGATGAGGATGTTAATTGTAGAATTCAAGTTGGTTGGTTAAAGTGAAGAAATGCTTCGGGTATTTTGTGTGATAGAAAAGTACCGCTTAGACTAAAAGGAAAATTTTATAAGATGGCGGCGAAACCTGCAATACTCTATGGCGTTGAATGTTGTCCTTTAAAAGACAAGCATAATACTACTTAAGTGTTGTCGAGATGAGAATGATTAAGTGGACGAGTGGCTTTACACTTAGAGAAAATGGGAAATGAATATATCCGTGATAGGGTTGGTGTAGCTCTAGTGACAGACAAAATTAGAGATAATCTTCTTAGATGGTTTGGTCACATTAAACGTCGATCATCTGATGATTTGATTAGGAGAGTAGATGTTTTAGATTCTACTTATGTTAAGAAAGGCAGAGGTGGACCTAAGAACACTTGGGCTTATTGTATAAAAAATGATCTTAAATTATTAGAACTAAATGAAAATAGGACACTAATAGGACGCAATAGAGAAAAAAGATTCATGTAGCCAACCCCACATAATGGGATTAAGGTTTTTTTGTTGTTGTTGTACAGTTTAATTAGAGAAAGAGCAATTAAGTAGTCACACCAATTTATTCAAATAAATTGTGTTTCTACAACCAAAAAAGGTTAGTTGTTAACCTCCATATACGATTCATGAGATGAAGAGATACCAAGAAAGGACATTGAGTGCAATGGCATGTAGTATGATGTCAAGACATTTTAATTGCTATAAAAATCAATTGAATGTATTATGTTCAAAACTGATGTCAAGACACTTGCCTTATAAATCTGTGAAAGAATTTGAATTTAGAAATTGTTGAGAGAATTGAGGTATACTTCCAATAGGACCATAAAAATATTTTATGACAATTAAGCAGCTATAAGTATTGTTAAGAACATTATGTGCATCATAACAGGACCAATCATATTGAAATTAATAGGCATTTTATCGATGAAAAAGTTAATGTTGGAATTATACAACTAAGTTACATCCCGACACCAAGTTGTTGATGTTTTCATCAAAGCTCTTTGTTTAAGCAACATCTCTAAGTTTAATACCAAGCTTTGACTTAACAACATCTACGACCTAGATTGAAGGGGAGTGTAGAAATCTAAAAGGATCGGTCTCCTTTCCATGGGGGGCCCAGCCCGCCATCCAAGGAGTGTGGACAGATTAATTGGAGATAATTTGGAAAACTCCTTAATTAATTTTTAGTTTCTTCCTATTTAATTTTATATCATATTATTTCCTTCCCATGCTTAGGTTAGATACATTTAGTAAGATTGCAATTAAGAGAGAGATGTTTCCCAGGATATGTAGACTTATGTTTGAAGATTGGTAATGAGAATTGAGTATACCCTCTCACATTTTTTTCTTCAGTTGTCGACAATGGTCCTTCAATTATGTTGGGTCGAATGACTCATTTGACTCAACAGACTAGTGTCGGCGCTTAAAAGGGGAAAAGAGTTTAATGTTTGGGGGTCGCCCGTAAGAAACTGTCGGTCGCCGGAATCGAAATCCCGTCGCCCGCTTCGGAAGGACTTCTTAATTTACGTATATATATCTAATTTTAGAAAAATATGAAATCAAACTGACCTCATATTTTCCATAGTTTAAATGAAAGAACACTCAACCTCAAATTCTGTATCTACCCCAAGGGATAAACACAAGACTTGAGGGTGAGGCTCGATCAAATAAACTAAGAAATATATGACATCCGTTTGGGTCTGCGAAACCGTTTTATTTGCCGACAAGTTCCCCTATTTAATACAAATAATTAAATAGCGTTTATTTTAAGCTGGGTTCGGAAAAGCTCCCTATAA
>NW_018164980.1:81922-82810 GCF_001263595.1 Phalaenopsis equestris | reverse complement strand
AGCCAACCCAAGCCTAGCAAGGCCAAACCAAACAACACAGCTTCCCCCCCTTCTGGAACTAAGCCAAGCCCAACCCGGAAACCAAACCCAAGCCAGCCACTTAAAGCCCAAAATCGAGCTTCACAACATTAAAATCCAGATTCCCCTAAAGCTTTAAACGTCCAACTATTTCAACTGAAAACCGTGACTTCAAACAATGCTAAAACCGAGCCTAGCAGGGGCAAGACAAAGCAAATACAGCCCTCACCCTAGAGCCAATCCAACCTCAGCAAGAAACAAAGCCAAAACCGAACTCATCAAGGCACCAAAGCCAAATCCAACCTGCAACTAGGGTCGAACCGAGCTCAATCGAGAAACAGAGCCAAAGCCAAGCTCCCTAACAGGAAACAAAACTCAAGCCAGCCCAACCAGGAACCAAGCTCAATCGAGAAACAGAGCCAAAGCCGAGTTCCCAACATGAAACAAAACCACAGCCAACCCAACCAGGAACCAAGCTAAAGCCAATCTCCAACTAGAAATAAAGCCAAGGCCAGCCAGGAATTAAGTTCACTCGTGCTCAATCAAGAACCAAAGCCAAAACCGAGCTCAACGAGATCAAAACAAGCCCAAGCATTGATATAATCGAGCCATCCAAAGCTAATAAACCACCTGCAACTAGAGTTGAACTAAGCTCGATCAAGAAACAAAGCCAAAGCCAAGCTACAGCTAGAGTCGAACCAAGCTCGATAAAGAAACAAAGCCAAAGCCAAGCTCGAAAAAACCAAAACCGGCATTAACGATTTTTTTTAAATTCAGATTTTTTTTTTATATACATATACATACAAAAATGCAGCTCTAGACATTTCAAGCCAAAACCAAAGACCCAAACCAAGCCACAGCAATTTCTAA
>NW_018164980.1:74353-80526 GCF_001263595.1 Phalaenopsis equestris | reverse complement strand
CCCCGGGCAAAATCGACGTTCCGGACGCGTTGGCGCAGTCCGTTTCGTCATCCGGGGTCGCTCGGACGACGTCGTCGACAATCGGGTCAAAACGCGTCGAAATTCAAATTTCACAAAAATTCGACCCGCGACCGATCGTCACAAGTGGTTAACTCGAGCCCTCGGCAAATAACGGTGCAGGCAATGTGAATTGCAGAGATCGGACACGTCGACTCTCCGAATTGCGAAGCTGGTGCGCGCAGGAGTGCGAATTGTGCAGAAGGTCAACCTAAGGCTCGGAAAGGTCCTATAGGAATCTATTTTGGGCTTCCTCATGTCGATTTCATCATTCTAAGTGCTAGAAGTCGATACCACACACGCGAAACCTCCAAAAGAGGACGGAAATAGGTCGAACTAAAACGAGGCGGGCACCACTTCTAAGGTTCTAAGATAGTCGCAGGAAGACCCCTAAGGCTAGATCCTAACTCCTATGAGGAATACTAGACCTCACGAAAATTGAGGTCAACAACTAGATATCATGACAAATGGGCTTCGAAAACTTTCGATCTTGATCCAGTAATTAACCACCATCATCCACTCTATGCTCACAATGATGAATTTCTCAATCTAAAAATCCAAGTAGTTGCTATTATATGTTGAGCAATCAGCGCTCTAATAACAAGTCTTAAGCTAAACTGTTCTCCAATTATCGTGGAGGTAATTGACCATTGGAACTTGCAATTATGGAAAACATTAAACCTAAAAGTTCTTGCAAAATGAGGGCAAAATTTCTGTATATCATCTTATTCGCAATTTCATCCTCTTAAAAATTTGACCTGAAACTTAATGTAAAACTCTTTCATCATCTCAAGGGAGGCCGGGTAGCAAATTTTAGGAGCCCGCCACTTCTCCATTTCCTCTGAAAGGGCTAGAGCACTTTGTAAGACAGCCGGCAATCGCCACTTCTCCATTTCCTCTGAAAGGGTTAGAGCACTTTGTAAGACAGCCGGCTATTTTTTTTTCTTTAGTTATTTTTATTGTATCCCCAATTTCTCTTCTCATTTTTCTCAAAACACCACATTCCTTTAGCTTTTCAAATTCCATTGTCCATCTCTGTCAATAGGTAGCACTGTTTGCATAGGATAATATCTATGATTTGATGTACTATAGATTTTACATTATGATCACTTAACATTTCAGATTATGACCATTGATTTTGCTCTTTCCGCACTTAATTTTATTGCCTGTGTCAGTAAAAGCCGGACCAAATAAAATTCCTGGCTTGATTGATCCTTGTTCCAGTATATATGCACGTCTCCTAGAACAAAATCTTTGTTTCTAAAATTATTTTCCAGCAACGCTCAGCCTAGCCACGAGAAACTCCCCATCATTCTACCAGACATTGCATCTACACCAATTCTTCTTCAGTTACGCATTTGTTTCTGCTGTAATTTCCTGTTTCTTGTGCCTTTAACCACCAGAACACTTTCACTGCCATTCTACTTTCCATCAAATCCTCCCAGCAATCTCTAGGAAGCAAAAAACTAAAATTATTTTGCCATTCTATATTTTAAGTTCCAACAGCCCCTAACAATCTCAGTAAAGTCTTCCAATTTTAATACTTATTTTATGCTCCAATTTCAAATTAAATTCAGTTCGAAATTCAACATTCACATCAAATAAACTTTTAAATTTAAATTTACGCTTGGATTTCTGGCCACCTCATCTTTGTCCTTAATTATCTCCAACTATTTAATCGTCTAATTGATCATTACCCCACTCATCCTTCCTAAAATATCTCCAGCTACTTTTCTAACCATCCATTCAGATCCCATCTTGTCATAAATTTATATAGAACGAAGAGCATGAAAACTTACTAATCCACAGAAGCCCGAAGTAGAAGCTGAATAAATTATTGCTCAAGTCTGAGTCATCCCCGATCATATAAGCAATAATCAAATGTCCAAGCACATATCACCGCTCATGTTTATTCTCCCACTAGGAAATACTGCTGCTAAATGCAACAGATTAAAATAAAGCAGAGATACAGATAGCACAGAAAGTTATGCTCATTCTTGGTTCTAAGTATTCTTCTCTGCTGGCGGCAGGAAATTCTCATCCCTAATACTGCCTCAAGCATCTACAATGATTACTTGTTCCTTAATGTGGGTATAGATCTCCCATGAAATTGGATATTGCTAGTTTTTGGTAATTTGAGTTTAAAGCCTAGAAACTGGCCAAGGAAATTCCCAAAATGTGAAGAGAAGTGCCCTTGGCTAACCTAGCCTGCATTCAAAGTCTTGTAAGAGAGAAATCCACCAAAATTGAGCAAATGTACTGGATTCCTAGTGTCCCCTGAGAAAACAATCAACTTTTAGAATTGTCTTTAATCTATTTTTTATTTACTTTGCTTAGTTGATACCTACGAAGTTTCGTTTTCATAATATCCTTTTTTTAATGGAAAGCTAAGGAACCAGCTTGTCATTAATAGAAGGAAAAAAAAAAAGACAAAACAGGAGCGCAGGGCGGAGCAGGAAGCAGTGACCATACGATCCAACGAGCAGGAAGCAGTGACCAAACGATCCAGCAAATGAGAAGGGTCCGCGAGGGCTTTAATTACATATGCAAGGAGGAGAAATTAGAGAAGTTTGGGAGGAAAGTTTGGAGGGAAAGTTTATTGCTGTCAGAAGATTATCTTAAAGCTAATAACTTAAGAGTTTGGTTTTTTTTATGTATATTTTGTTGACTGCAGTTTTTCTTTTCTTTCTGTAGTGTCTCTAGTGGCTTCAAAGGTTATGGGAGAAACGATACACCTCTCGAACCGTAAATCATCCTTGTAACTTGTTTTTCTTTGATTTTTGTAAGGGCAACCCTCATTTGAATTTTTTCACATACCTATTATATTTCATCGTCATTTGCTCACTGATTTTGATTTTGGATCATATCATACTGTTAGCCAATTCTCTCTTTCATATCCTTAAAATGTGAATGAAACCTCTCTCCAATCACAGCTTCCTCCTCCACTTGCCTTGCGGATTCCACCAAGTAATTCATAGAAATTCTCTACGACTACCACTATAAAGACAAATATCAACTTATATTATTTTAAGCAAGGAAAAAACGGTCATAAGGGATCTACCTAAACATTGTACCGAGATCTACCCTCAAAAACCCCATCAAACGATAATCTGCTCTAAAAAAAGCAATTGTAATCATTTCAGAAAGTTCATGACCATAAATCCGAATGAATAAAGGTTTAAAAATCAAATTATTGTATTTTTTTGCATCTGAGGGTGGTAGGATCGTAATTAACAGCACTGCAAAAGGCTGTTTCGAATTAGCTATTCTGGCGAATCTCCCAAGACCTAAGGGTGTTAGCTTGCCTTATATCTTGCAATTAGGAATGTAAACGAATCGAACATAAACAAACAGAGCTTGTGTTCATGTTCGGTTCTTTTGAAATTTAATTTGTTTGAAATAAGCTCGCGTTCGAAATTATTCGTGAAGTCACTGTTCGTGTTCGTTTCTTAACGAACGAGTCGAACACGAGTTGTTCCCGAACGACGAGCCAGTTTGACATCCCTAATATTAATATATATAAATAATATATTATATTAATTATATAACTTATATTATATAAATATATAATATCTATATTAGTATATTACTAATATAGTATATTAATATATTATTATTATTAATTTATTATATATTATGATTTATAAATTTTATTTTTTTAAGATATCATAAATTTTTTGTATATAATTATTTTAAATTATTTTATATTTCGAACAATAACGATTCGAATACGAACGAACGTATCATTGTTTGTGTTTAGTTCGTTTAACTAACCAAACGAAAAAAATTTGTTCACGTTCGTCTCGTTTACTTATCGAACGAATCGAACACGAACTCATTGACGAACCGAGCACGAACTGTTCACGAACAACGAGCTTTTTTGACAGCCCTACTTGCAATATAAGACTGCCCTTTGCTTTATGATTTTGAAGAAGGAAAATCTTATTCCAGTAAAAACTGCTTGGTAATCCGGATTAGTAGATCTAAATATGATCTAATAATATTCTAAAATAGTAGAATAGTGGCTTCGAAGCAAGTAACGAGGCTAAATAATATGTAATAAATTTGAGGTTGATTATTCGCTTATAATCATTAAAATATACATTCAGAAGGCCTTTACAAGAACAATTCAATCTATTTTATAAGAAAAAAGTCAATATTGCCGTAGAGGGCACAAGTTAAAAGCCCGCCCTCTAATTTCAGTTGTCCCGTTAAATAGAGTTAAATCCAACAATATCATCATGCATGTAAGTTTAGTCATATATATGAATACCATTAAGAAATTTAAATAGATAATTTCCCGATATCTAAAATTTGCACTAGATCTACCAAAGATGGTCATTATCAACCGTTTAAATTCTAGAAAGAGGGCATTCAAAATATTTTTGCAAAGACTACCATGCAATTAAATAGAAGTACATTAATCAATCTTCCACCAAGTATAACATACCTATTCTCTTCCAGCTATTGATAAATCTTGCACAATAGTGACTTCCAAATGAAAAAACCTAAAAATAAGTATATGAATAATCATTATAGCAGTAAACATAAACATGAGCACCAAAACATAAGCTATTACAACTCAATTTAATAATGTCCGTTATACATTCATTAATGATCAGATAAATTTAAAGATTACGGGCTCCAAAATTTTGTGAATAGTTCTTTCGAGAGTGATTTGTTGTGTCAAATTTTCAAAAATCAGATTAGACATAAAAATGGATACTACATAGACATTTTGCACTTAGTTTATGAAAACTTTATGATCAGATTCCAGGTTTCACATCAGCGCAAACAACCATCTCTCAATGATGAGACAAAACTTCAGATAAGATTGGTTAAAATAGCAGAAATTTGTATTTTAGGTTGAGGGAAATTCATCATAGTCAACTTTGAACAGCATTTATTTTTTATTTTTTATTTGGGTGTTACTAAACAAGTTGCAAAAAGATTGCTTGAAAAATAAAAAAATAAAAAAACTTATATGAATAAAAATAGTTTGTGGTAAAATAATAATGCGAAAGAAAATATTAAGATAAAAATTTTTGTTTTAGATAGAAAAACTAGGAGAATTGAAAAAACTATAAGGTGAATGTAAGAAATCTAAAATAACAAATTGTGATGCCAAAATTCTGT
This sequence comes from Phalaenopsis equestris, assembly GCF_001263595.1. Classification (NCBI taxonomy): domain Eukaryota; kingdom Viridiplantae; phylum Streptophyta; class Magnoliopsida; order Asparagales; family Orchidaceae; genus Phalaenopsis; species Phalaenopsis equestris. The sequence goes on along the minus strand of NW_018164980.1, from coordinate 75,333 downwards.
TTTTTGTGATATATCTATATATAATTTGTTTAAATGTAAAAGCTTAGAGAATTTAAAAAAATATAAGGTAATCCAAAGAGAGTGTAAAAGAACAATTTGTGATGATAAAAATTCTGTTTTTAGTGATCTTTATAATAGATTATATACTAAAAATAGTGAAATATATATATATATATATAAACTAGCAAAGCACGCACGGAGAAAAAGAAGTAAGGATTTAGTTCAAGTAAAGCGTATTAATAATAAAAATCAATAAGTAATTTTCTTAGATGAAAATGTTTGGCATAGCAAGATGAAATAAAACAACAACAACAACAAAGCCTTAATCCCACTAAAGTAAGATTAAATATTTGAATAAATTTTTCAATAGACTGCAAAAATATGATTGATTATAGTGATCTTAATATCATAAATAATAATAATAATTTTTTTTTTTCATCGTCACACAAATAAAATGAAAGGTGATGAGGCTTTATAGAAAATGAAGTATTGAAAAGCAGTAGGACATGATGCATTCCAATAGAAGTGCTAAAAAATTGGGAGATTTGAGAATTTTTTTGTCCTTCTAAAGATTTAAATAATATCTTCAAAATTAAAAAGATGCTTGATGAGTGGAGAATGAATTTATTGATCTCTATTTTAAGAATAAGGATCATGCATAAAAGTGCAAATTCTAGAAGAATCAATTAGTATGTCATACATTAAAGTTATGAAAGAGTAATTGAACATAGGTTATGATGTGATAAAAAAAATTTCTCAAAATCAGTTTGGATTCATGTCAGGCAAGTCTACTATAGAAGATATATATTTATTAAGACATTTGATGGACAAGTACAGAGAGACTAAAGAGGATCTACGTAACAATTTTGTTGAAGTGGAAAAAATTTATGATAGAGTTCCAAGAGTACTTTAGAGAGTTTTAGAAAAGAAAGGTGTTCATACTACTTGTATTCAAGTCATTAAAGATATATATATATATA
>NW_018164980.1:50379-74143 GCF_001263595.1 Phalaenopsis equestris | reverse complement strand
TGTATATATATATACATATGTGTATACATATATACATATATACATATATGTATACATATATACATATATGTATACATATATACATATATGTATACATATATACATACATATATACATATATACATATATGTATACATATATACATTTTCTTTTTATGTTTAAACTTCTAAAGAGTTGTTACTTGTGTTCAAATATAAGGAGGATTGACGAAGTATTTTTCAATTTTAGTTAGAGTTGTTATGTGTGCTAAATAATATGTTGCACTTCAGACTTCATAAACTCTGACTCATATGTAAAGAATCAAGTTAAAAATTGTGATTATATCATGCAAGTAAAATATCGAGAATTTACATTGTAAGAAAAAAATTCTTGTTAAAGGAATTAAAGTTCGTACATAAACAAAATAAAATAAAATATTTTTAGCACATGCAGATGTTATCAATTGAAATACTTATGTTGAGAACAGGACTTGCAAATTGAGAGTTACGACTTGCTCCGTGGGTAAGGAGACCCGCACAAATGTTTGTCAATTTGAATTTAAGTTTTATACAAAAACTGAAAAGCAAAAAAAAAAAAAAGTTGCATGGTTTTTAGAGCAATAGCATATTTCTCGAGTTGAGTTAAATTTTAATTCAATTCATTCTCAGAATTTTTTCAATCCACAAAGCACTCTTAAATTTTTCGTTCGTGCATTCAACAGGTTTGTCAAAATACATATAAACAAGTTTACTTTTGATACGCTTGTACGACTCTCAATGCACTTACATGATATGCTTGCATTATTTTTCAATGCACTTACATGATACTATTGCAAACTTTTTAGTGCACCTACACAACAGGAGATGTTGAAAATAGTATCTAAAATTTGTGTCGGATTTTTTCGACGCCAATATTTGCATCCGATTTGTGGTTGTAAAGCGGTGAAACATAACTTTTAATATCTATGGTAGATTTTTCCTTTAATTTGCTTCCAATAAATAGATGTAAAAGCTTGTATAGAAATAACAAAACCATAAAGGCATTGTGACGAATTTAGCGTCTACTTTGCGTCAAATAAATCAATCAGCCACCAAAGCCCAATCATAAAATCACCCGCTTTGGTATGATGGGCCACAAATGTCTGATCGGTGAAAAAAACCATTTTGGTCCGACTGGCCACCAAGGCTCAGCCGAAAAACCAATCATTTTGGTTCGATTGGCCAACATGGCCCAATCGATGAAACCATTTACTTTGGTTCGATCAGCGGGGAAGGCTTGATCATAAAACCAATCTTTTGGTTCGACCGGCCACCAAGGCTCAGTCATAGAGCCAAACCACTTTGGCTCGATCGGTTGGCAAGGCTCGATCATAAAACCAATCTTTTGGTTCGATCGGTAGGGCCCAATCAACCGATCACTTACATGTTGCAGGTGTTTGCATTTCACTTGTGCACCTTTGAATGTTCTGCTCGCATAGCATTTTGCATGTTCACGACACTCATGTGTCTTTCTTGAGCGCTGCTTGTCACACACTCACCACGATACTCATGTGTCTTCTTCGGGGATGGCTTACATATCAAGCCTACCCGATGTCTGATTCTCTCTAGCGAGAATTGTACCACTCCACTACGCCTTGTGTGCTCAATTCGGGTCACGCCTTAGAGCCATTGAACCCCTTAAATCCACAATGTGTGCTCACAAGTTTGTCATATGCATGTGCATTGTCTTTTGTGTATTGATAGCAAGTTAAACTTGTCGGATAAGTGACATTGTATTGATTGTGATGTTTTAATGAGCACTGCTTGTCGGGTGAACCATAATGAGTAATGCGAGTTATTGCATTACGGTCAATACAAGTATAATTTTGCTAAATATCTAATGGATCTAACTTGTGTCATCTTACATGCCACGGGTCCGCATTTAATGACCATAATTTAAAATAAAAAAAATCATATATTCCTTAATTATGGTATTCACCATATTTTAAAACTATGTAAATAGCAAATTAGGTCATATATAAGGCCAAAATTTTAGAAATCTATTTCAGGTGACACTCTTTAGATCCCTTAGATCTTTGCTCGGCACTTCGATGTTGGTTAGGACATTTCTTGTTAGATGATGTGCTAGATTAGAGCTAGGATGTTATATAGTACTCTGTATGTCTGACTATAATTCTCTGTTGTATTGGTTGCCCTAGCCAGACAATGTTTTGCTTGTGTTTTTGTGTTTACTGAGTGTGGACATGGGCAATAGTATATTAGGTCGGTTTTCTTGCAGGGAGTCGTGCCTAAATACACACACATAGGTTTAATAAACTAATTCCTTGTAGGTGTTTCTATAAGCTTCTCCAGCTAGGCATGGCTCATATGCGTTGCATGTTAACTTGTGCTAACTTTTTCTGCAAATCAAGTGTTTTATTTTTCTTTTATCAAATATTTGATAAATTCCTAGGATCGATTCTGTATCGGAAATAAGATACGAACACGGGTTTCAAGGTGAATGATGCGTCAAACCACGTGATGGGGATTAGGAGCAGCAACTCGTATCTTGTATCTTATTTCTGATTTTATACTTTTGTATAGAATTAGGATCGGACATATATATGCGATTTTCGACCGCATTTAATGTTTTCCTGGGATATTGCCGACCCAGCGGCACCGGGCAGTTTATTATTTTGATTGGCTTGCCTTTTTTTGTGATTGTTTTTATTTTCAGACTTTCTAATTTGATTGTTGTTTGTTGGGGATATTTGTCGTACAACAAAAATAATAACAAAGTCTTAATCCCACTACGTGAGGTCTGCTACATTAATCATTTTTCTCCATTGCGTCCTATTTAGTGTCATATTTTCATTTAGTTCTAATAAATTAAGATCATTTTTTATACAATAAGCCCAAGTCTTCCTACGGTCTACCTCTGCCTTTCTTAATATAAGTCGAATCTAAAACATCTACTCTTCTAATCAGATCATCAGATGGTTGGCGCTTAATGTGACCAAACCATCTAAGATGACTTTCTCCAATTTTATCCGTCACAGGAGCTACACCAACCCTATCACGGATATATTCACTTCACATTTTGTCTCTAAGTGTAAAGCCACTCATCAACCTAATCATTTTCATCTCGGCAACACTTAACTTAGTATTAAGCTTCTCTTTTAAAGGCCAACATTCAACGACATGCATTGCAGGTCTCACCACCACCTTATAAAATTTTCCTTTCAATCTAAACGATACCTTTCTATCACACAAAAGGCCCGAAGCATTCCTCCACTTCAACCAACCAACTTGAATTCTACTATTAAAATCCCATTTATATCACCATCGCTTTGAACAACAGAAATTGAGTTTTTATTTTAAATGTAAGGGTTGATCTCAACACCTTTTAAAAATTTGATCACCCAAAGTTACACTTTTGTCACTAGAGCGACTACTACTAAGACTACTACTAAAATTACATTCCTACATTCCATGTATTCAATTTTAGTTCCACTCAAATGAAGGCCTTTAGAATCCAATGTACACCTCCATAATTCAAGTTCTTCCTGAGCTTTTTCTCTCATCTTATCCACGAGAAAGCATGTCATCAACAAAAAGCATACACTAAGGTACATCCTCCTATGAATGTACAAATGTCCAGTAAGACCATCCAAAACTAAAGCAAAAAAGATATGGGCTTAAATCCGATCTCTGATGTAATCCAATAGAAATAGGAAAATATTTGGTCAATCCTCCTTCAGTTCAAACATAAGTAATAGCTCTAGCATACATATCTTTAATGACTTCAATAAAAGTCATATCAATACTTTTTTTCTCGAGAACTCTCCAAAGGATATCTCTTGGAACCTTATCGTAAGCTTTTTTCTAAATCAATAAAAATCAAATAAAGATTCCCCTTATTATCACTAAACTTCTCCATCAGACTTCTGAATAAATGTATAGCTTTCATAGTAGACTTTCCCGACATAAATCCAAATTGATTATGAGAAATCTTTGTAATAAGTCTTAACTTATATTCAATTACCCTCTAACATAATTTTAAAGTATGACACATCAACTTAATTCCTCTATAATTGCCGCACTCATGTGCATCCTCTTTATTCTTAAAAATGGGGACTAAAATACTCTCCCTCCACTCCTCAGACATCTTTTTACTTTTTAAAATAATATTAAAGAGTTTAGTAAGCCAAGAAACTCTCAAATCTCCTAAACATTTCCATACTTCAATTGGGGATATCATCAGGTCCTAAAGATTTTCCACCCTTAGTTTTCTTTCAAGCCTCCTTAACTTCTTTTTTATTAATGCGACGATAAAAATGAAACGTTTATTATTAACGATATTAAGATCATTAAGGTCGGTTGTATTTTCAGAAACTTCATTAAAAACTTATACAAAATGACTCACCCACCTATGTTGAATATCTTTTTCTAAGAAAAACACTTTTTGATTTTCATTTTTAATGCACTTTACATGAATTAAATCTTTACTTTTTTTTAATTAAATCTTTACAATTAAATCTTTACTTTTTTTTCTTTTTGTTTGGCTAGTTTATACATATAATTTTCACCCTCCTTAGTACTTAATCTATTAAAAAGATCATTAAAAGCAGAATTTTTAGTGTTGCATATTGTTCTTTTAGACTCCCTGAGGTTCGTTTGATATTTTTTCCAGTTCTCTAAGCTTTTACATTTGAACAAATTTTTATAACAAAACATCTTATAATTTATCTTTTCTTGTACGTTATTACTCCACCAACTATTTTTATTTAAAAAAACTTTTTCTATTGTTTCTCCAAGTACATTTTTTGTTACTTGTTTAATAGTGTTTGCTACTTTATCTCACATAACATTTGTTTTATCATGAACGTCTTAAATTTTACTCATAAAAATAATTTTATTTATCTTTTAGGTTCTCCCATCTAATTTTACGATGAAGAATCCTAGTATTCTTTATTTTACAACTCTTTATCTCAAAATCTAGAGCTAATAAACGATTTTGAGCACTTGAATCCTCACTAGGACTGACCTTACAATCTTTACAATCTCAACGATCTCTTCTTCTCATAAGAAAATAATCAATTTATGTTTTATTAGATTCATTCTAATAAATAATCAGATCCTTATCTCTTTTTTTGAATAAAGTATTAGTAATAACAAAATCATACGCTAAAGCAAAATCTAAAATAGCTCTACTTTCTTCAATAGTCACTCAAAAGCCTAGCCACCATGAATATTTCTAAAATCTTCTGCCACTCTACCGACACGTCGATTTAAATCTCCTCCAATAATCTTTTTTCAAGAGGTATCATTTGTATTAAGTCTTCTAAGTCATTACAGAATTTATCTTTGGACCCTATATGTAAACCTACTTGAGGAGCATAAGCACTTATAATATTAAGAACCTTAGTATCAATAATAATCTTAGGGGTTATAATTTTATCTCCAACTCTAGTAATTTTTACAGCATTATCTTTCAAACTCTAATTTATAATTACACCTACGTCATTTCTAGTGCGACTTTTACCATAACACCAAAGTTTGAAACTTAAGTTATCAATCTCTTTAGTCTTTTCTCCAACCCATTTAGTTTCTTGAATACATAAAATATTAATCTTTCTATGAATCATAATATCAACTAGTTCCATTAATTTACCATTGAGTGTACATATATTCCAAGATTCTATCATAATATTAATTTCATTAATTTTATGGACTAACTTCTTTACCTGCATATGTTTGTAATGTGGGAACACTTGCTTATTTGACACTACACCAAGGCGCCGGTGCAGCTGCCCTTGCACACTTTTCACTGTATTCAGGCTATACAGCGCATCACTTCTAGGAGACGCCCTAGCACTTACACAAAGATTAAAAAGATTCATATCATGATTTTTTCGACAAGTTTTACGTTGTTTGTCGACTACCTAACGCAACCCTTTACTTTTCACATCCAGGCTTAGGACCAGTAATGTCAGAGATATTTGTCATGAAAAATACAATTCAAACTCCTAAGAACCCTAAAATTCTAAGCTTTCTACAAAATTTTAATAATAAATTATTAAGATTAGTTAAAATTTAGGATTAAATATTGTGCGCATTTTTCAAAACCCCCACTTTACTTTTCTGCATGGCCTTTGGGCCAATTTTAAAATGGTTCTCAACTGCATCATTTGCATATATTCAAGGAGAAGTCCCGGCGTTTTTCCATACCTGACTTGGCCAAGCATAATTTTTTAACTAAGAGGTTGTCTAGTACGACTAGAATGTTAGAGACATCTCTGACCCAGACGAAGTATAAGTCCTTTGTGCGAAGTGTTTCTTGTTTTGTAGCTAAGCCTCCATTTCTCTCCATTCTAGCGGCAACTCTATCATTTTCTTGGCCAGCGTAAGTCCCATCTCTTTGAACTCTACTTGTTTAGAGTCATAAGAATTAGAGTTTCCTTCCTTTGACTTTAGAGTTACTCAGACTTCTTTGGTCGACGCAATTCACGGATTGCTGACAAAGAGCCTCATATTGTGTTGGGTAGACTACCTTCACGACTTGATAGACTTAATGTCCACATAACTTGGGATGACGATTCTACCTCTACCTTTTTAGGGGATATTTTCCTTCTTGTTGACACCTCTCTTGAGTTTTGTTGATTCTTTTGGCAAATCATTGATATCGTTTCGTGGGCCCCGCATGCCTAGGCGTCGCTTCCCGTAATGGTTATGGTGATTCACCCTCCGCCCAATGGTCCGGTATAAATGTCGAAAGGATCAAAATTTTCCTTTGAGATGATATAAATTCATTGGTTTCCCAAAAAATCGGTATTTATTAAATCATGTAAGTAAGACTTTTTTATCGATTTTTTTTTTGGATATCCCTCAAGATGCATATAAAAATTGAATACGTTCCTTTGTGAGTACTCCTGACCCCAGAACAAGCACAAAAATTTGCTTCTCTAGTTGTAGGTTACTTTTGTAAGGTCCTCTTCAAAGATGTCTCCAAATTATTCTCGATCCGATCTCATTTCGGTCATTTGCCTTGAGGCTATCCAAATAAAGTTTACTTTTTGAAAGTTCTCCAAGTTCTCTCTCATTTGTCTATTACATGTCTATATCTCTCCTTTCAGTTCCTCTCCTCTTTGGATCATTCATCTTTAACCGAGAGGAAAATTTACTCGAAGAAGAGAATAATACGACAATTATAAATACACAAATTGACGACTCCTTCAAAAAACAAAATAGAGAATAAGAACGGAAACAATAAAAAATTTACTTAAAAGCGTCGAACAACATTAGACGCAAAATAAAATGCCAAGTCCGCCACAATTAATAAGTCTTCCAGGTTTCTTGATTGCGACAAATTTTCATATGCAAATTCGACTGTAAGTAGGTGCAAATTACCTAAAATACCAAATTCGCACCTCTAACCTTATTTTCTCATGTCTCTCTTATTCTTCCTGCTACCGTCACCCAAACTCTTCGCCCTCTCTATTGAAACCCATGCCCGATCTGTCGAAACCCACTTGCTCCCGGTTTCGCTCAACACCATCGCCCTTCGTGACTGAACCTTTGCGATATGATCGCCATTAGAGCTAGCTGGGAAGGCAAGGAGCGAATCGACACAGAGACAGCCGAAACTCCCAAATTTGTCACCCTTCCGCTCCGATACCATAAAAAAATATTGAATGTAAGTTTATTTGCACCATTATTTTTCATTTTGTTATGTGATATCTATGTAAGAATTGAAGTTTAGGAGTTAGGTATGTATATACATAAGAATTGAGTGGTATGTATGATAATTATCATAAAATTGGAGCTTAGGTGTTAGCTATGTACATAGCTAAGTATTGAGTGGTATGTATGAAAATCAATCTGCATAGGTAATGTGATATGTATGTAAAAATTGAAGTTTAGATGTTAGGTATACATAAACATAGAAATTGAGTGATGTATATGTATGAAAATCTTAGTTAAAAATGAAGTTTAGGTGTTACGCATGTAAATACATTAAGAGGATGTTATTAGTAGAATTCAAGTTAGTTGGTTGATGTGGAGGAATGCATTGGGTCTATTGTTCAAAGTGATGGTGATATAGGGATGTTATTAGTAGAATTCAAGTTGGTTGGTTGAATTGGAGGAATGCATCGAGTCTATTGTCCAAAGTGGTGGTGATATAAATGGGGGTGTTATTAGTACAATTTAAGTTGGTTGGTTGATGTGGAGAAGTGCATCGGGTCTATTGTTCAAAGTGATGGTGATATATATGGTCATTTTATTAGTAGAATTCACGCTGTTGGGTTGAAGTGGAGGAATACATCGGGTCTATTATTCAAAGTGATGATGATGTAGATGGGGGGATGTCATTAGAAGTTTTCCAGCTTACTAAATGAAGTGGAGGAATGTCTCGGGTCTATTGTTTAAAGTGATGGTGGTATAGATGAGGATGTTATAAGTAGAATTCAAGTTGAAGTGAAGGAATGTGTCGGGTTTATTGTGTGATAGAAAAGTACTGCCTAGACTAGAAAGAAAAGTTTATAAGACAGCGTTGAGGCTTGCAATGCTATTCAGTGTAAAATGTTGGCCTTCAAAAGAGAATCATAAGAAAAAGTTAAGTGTTGCTAAGATGAGAATGCTTAGGCGGACTAGTCGCTTTACACTTAAAGACAAAATAATAAATGGACATATACGTGATAAGGTTATCATAGACCGAGTGGCGGACAAGAGTAGAGAGAGATGTATTAGATATGGTTGGTCACATTAAATGTTGACTAATTGATAAGCCTTGCGAGATTCTACAATCTGTTTGGTCAAGTAGTGTCAACTTCATCAGATGAAGCATGCTACTTCAAGAAGGTCCTTGGGGTCATTTTCTTAAGTGGGAATTAGATCCTACGAACCATAAAGCACAATCATCCAATGTACATATTGATTAATATTGACTAATTTTGATTTTCCCTAATAGTTGCACTAATATACAAAGCTACATCTATCTTGCAGATGGATATTCCCAATTTCAGAGCTTAGATGCATAACAGAATATATCCAAGATGAAAAAGACTCACTTAAAATTTTTTATTGATGTTGAGAAATTTGTGCAGGCACAACAAAACTGTTCATTTATCGCTCTGAGGGTAAGTTCTGATGTCCATGTGCGAAGCACAAAAATTAAGTGTATCTATGACCCAAAGAAGTTAAGTTGGATCTTTACCGTAAGGGATTTAAACTAAATTATTGGTATTAGACTGTGCATAGTGAGCAAGAATCAAAAGTTCAGTATGGCCAAGTTGGTGCCTCAACAAGCTATGGGCCTCCAGCAGAGGAATACAATCCTAACACATAAGAAGAAATAATTCATGATGCTCAAAGAGCTCATATTGTTGAGTGTTCCACACGAAAGTGAAACACCAAACAACAAGTCGCAATAGTTCAATACTTACTGAACATTGGATAACAATTTTTATAGGATGGTTGCACTACACAAACTGAATTATCAGCGGCACTGAGAATGTTGAGCATCAAATCTGATTTTAAGATGCTCAAAGAAGCATTCAATTAGATAACAACATTATTGAAAGAGACAAACCCTAGAAGAAATTTTGTGTCTGATGAACTATACAGAACAAAAGATTTAATGTTAAAGTTAGGTATACAATATGAGAAAATAAATTATTGTGTTAAAGACTGCATGATATATTACAAGATTGGTGCATTTGAGACGACTTGCCGATTTTATGGAGCTGATAGATTCAAACAAATGGGGTGAAAGAATAAAAGTCATAAAAACATTACATACAAGCGACTCTTACTTTCTGCTCAACCTCAGCTTTAGAGGTTGTTCGCTTCTATGTGTATAGCTCCTCACATGACTTGGCATGGTATTCGATTTATTTATGCTAATTTAATAAGTCATCCTGGTAAGGCTTAGAGGCATTTCGATCGCACTTATCCGGACTTTGCAACTGAAGCACGCAAAGTTAGATTTGGCTTATGAGCAGCTGGCTTCACCCCAAATAGTCACGCCACAACCTTGTATTCATGTTGGCCAATAATGATAATGTCGTACAAATTGTCATTCAATATGTGCACGACCGTATTGTTCTTATTTCTAACGTTGATCATACTAAGTCCAAATAACCGAAATGGGAAAATTGACGTCTACTTAGAACCTCCAATTGACGAGCTTCAAATATTACGGGAGACAAGTGTGTTTACTTATGACATCGCTACAAAACAGAATTTTCAGCTGAAAGCTACACTTATGTGGATAATTAGTGATTTCCCGGTTTGTGCGATGTTAACTAATTGTACAACAACTAGAAAATTGGCTTGCCCTTACTGCATGGATATTTCAAAGGCATTTACTCTGAAACATGAAAGAAAAAATAGTTGGTTCGACTGCCACCTAAGTTTCTAGGTTACGATCACCCATTTAGAACAAACAGAGATATATTCTTCAAAAACAAGGTTAAAAGATCAAGTTGACGCCCATGATAACCATAAACGAATTATTATAGAAGGTTAGTCAAGTACCAAATATCACCGAGAAACCAGAGTAAGCTTCAACTTGTCTTCTAGATTTTGAGATTTTCCATACAAAAAGTCTAATCTGATTAAACAAAATTTTGATGTTATGCATATTGAGGAAAAACATTTTATAACATTTTTAAAAATGGTTTCTAAACGATATTTAAGGGATAAAGAGATTCGAGTAGCTACATTGTATGTCCTAATGAACTGCGACAAAGTATAATCACTTATAAGTAAGATTTATAGTGCCCAAACTCGATATTGTCATTTATTATTCAGAATGTTATAAATATATTAATAATTCAAACATATAAATAACAATGATGTGAACAGATCATTTATTGGCATTTTGAACATAGAAGATGGGTCTCTAATAAGCAAGAATGTTGAAGCCAAATTTTCGACATTGCTCAAATTATACATACGTTAAAGTAATTCTTCAAATCACAAGAACGTAATATAATCATGACATTTAAAGTTACGGTAATTGTACCTCTGAAATTATTATAGGTCCACAATACAAGCAACGGAATCATGGATCACAGAATACTAGGCCTTATTTGAGAGCATAATCGCAACATTACTACATGATAGTTATTTGATTTAAACAGTTATAGATTACATACAAGTTGCTAGAATGAAGGGAAGAAGACATAACTGTGGTGTCGTTGTTAAAAGAAACACACAGATAGCGATATTAGCTAGTACGACGTACTTGAAGTGATTTAGTTGCAATATCTAAGTAATGATATGCAAAAAAAATCGTTATCTGGGTGACAGAGGGGACCAAGGGAGATGCACTCTATATTTAAGGATCAGTTCCCATACAGAGCACTATAGAAGACTGGTAAGATTTTGATAAATATTTAAAAATTCAAGGTTTGATGCAATTATGTGGTGTTAACCAATCTTCTACGCTACACAGGCCAAGGAGTTCACCATTGCGGAGCTGCATGACCGAACCCATTGGCCAATGTTTAATGCAATTACCCGGGGATGCAATAGTGGGTATTTGAGCACTCCCGACGGGTGAACGTAAATTATTTTTTAAAACTTTATTTTTGACTCTTACTATTCAAAGTGACAATTAAACATTGGTTTAAATTATGTAGAAGTTCGAACAATTTTGGTAGAGGCACTTGGCCTCTCAACCCCAGACTTTTGCTAGAAACAATGGTAGTCATTCTGCCACTGCGCGGTCCAAGTTTGAGCTATGGACTGAAGCCGCAGGAAAGAAGGGGATGATCTATGGCCTCAGTGTGAAATACACAACCTTCGAGGCTAAGATCCCTCATGCTCAAGTTAGTTCCCCGAGCTCGTCACAATAGAACCATGATACTCTTGCCAAGAAGATCGTTTTCATGAACAAAAACCTCCGTCAGTTGCATGAACAAAAGAAGCAAGGCCATCATAGGGTCGAGGATTCCATAGCACACACGGCGAAGAGTTTAGCAGATTGTCAGGGCAAGCAGTAGATGACGTCAGTATTTAAGGAGGGAGATGAGTAGGGTTTTTTATGTTTTTTTATTTTTCCACATTACTCTGAATTTCTATCATTAATTTTTTTATAAATTTTATTGTTGAGATTTGCAAGTACTTATAATATTATTTTACTCTTCATTATTGGTATTTGTTTAAGCTATAAACTATGTTGTTGTAACTCCATAATATGTTGTTGTGATATGATATGTTGTTGTAATCATTCTTTCATTATTTTTTTATGTTGCAGGTTTACGTCTGATTTGTATTAAATATACCAACACGCACAGGACAATTATTTTTTGTCGGCCTTCGATATTATCTGTCGCAAATCCGTCAAGAACCCGACGCACAAATTTTACGTCTAGTTTTTAGACGTAAATTTAAATGTATGTACAGTCTCAATTTTAACACTCAGAAATACAACGTAAAAAAATTACGTCAATTTTTTTCAGCACAAAGACGACATTATATTATTGACCCTCAATTTACCTGCAAAAAAAATGAGTGTAAAACGGATGCAAATCTGACGATAACCCACAATTGTCGTTGGAATTGTTTTTGTTTTACGTTTGATATGTCCAACGCAAATTTGTTCAATTTTTGTAGTGTTGCATGATGTATTTGCGCACATTATTTGGTGTACTTACAAGATGCCTTTATTTCAATGCATTTGCACAAATTTTATGGTATTTTTTTATGTTGAAAGTTGCCTTGCAAAGCACACACAAGCTTACATTATTCAAATGTCATTTTCTCACCAGTATTTTGTCATCAAGATGCATGTAATATTTCACTTTTGAGATTTTTTAAGACCGCATTGTCAGCTTGCATTTATGTGTTGTTTCATTATAAATATTACAATTAGAATCACATTACTTATTTCAAGTTGTCATAATTTGTTGTTCATATATGCTGAATTTAACTTAGGTTCCGAGGGGAATCCAATTTTCTATTAAAACAGAAGGATACTATAATTCATCTCCACATTTCAATTTCTCATTTACTGGGTGCACGGTCCAGAATATTCAAGTAAGTTCTAGAAGCGAATGATACCATTCTAGGGTTCCTAGAAGGTGTTTAGGAAGTGGGTTGCGCGAGGAGATATGTGGAAGGGTATGAAAAGGGAGGATAAGGGCAGTCGGTGGAGTTTGGAAGGTAATAGGAGGCAACATCTATTGTTGGACGGCGGATTCAACACGTTCGACAGCCGTCTGGACTGAAAACAATGATCAAATGGAGAAACGGCGAAGTACAGCCGAAGAATAAGATCTACCACTTGTTCCTAAGCAAAATACGGATAAACTACTTACAAAAGGAAGTGGAAATAACACTCTTAAAGCAGTAAATCAAAGATTACAATCTTCATACTACTCAGACAACAAAAATCTCAAGAAAAAGAAACAAAAATATAAATGGTCTGTCCTTTATAAATAAATCTAATTAAAAAAAGGAATAAGAAATAAGGCTAAAAAGGACAAGAATTATGTTGAATTTGATGACAGGGCAGAGAATTCCTTAAAACAACTTTTGCGGTACGAGAAACATGGATGACTACATCCCGCATCGTGGGAAATCCAGTTGTTCGTGGTTCTGTGGCTACAAAACCCTCCCGTGATCCTAGGAGGTAATCACGTACTCATCCTTCTCCCTCGGTAGGAGGAGCTTTGTCTTCTTCCCAAGAAGCTTATGGAATCGATATATCACCATCATAACAAAGTCATTATCTTGTTGTCTCTGAGGCAACTCCATTACAAAATCTATGCCCACGTTCATCCCAGACAACCCTAAAACACATGCGTCATTCCAAAACTGGATTGATAAAATAAGTAATCATCCTTCTTTAGCACGGTCAAAGTTGAAACTATACATAGACGACTATTTCCACTAACCAAGTCTCAAGTCATTAAGAGAAAACGCCGCCGTCTCGTTTGTTTTCAGCGTTTCACGAGCTTATTCAAAAACCACATTTATAATTTCTTAAACACGCGGCCCGCAGGATGACACCTGCGGGCCGCATTTCGTTGCGGCGTTTTACTCTTGTGCCCTCTCGTTCACATCCGTGACCTCGTTCGCATCCGTGGCCTCGTTCGATTCTTCTCGCATCCTCTGCTGCTCCTTCCCTCTTCTTCGGAAATCTCTCCTTCGGAAATCTCTCCCACGCGCCTAATCTTAGGCATTTCTTCTTCTTTGGCATTTACTCTTATTCGGATCTGTTTTATTTTTTCCCGTCGAACTGCGCAGTTCTTCCCCTAGTTGGCATCCTCTACCGCTCCTCCCCTATTCGGATCTGTTTTTTCTTCTTCAGCTTGAAGAGAGAGACAAAGCTAGATGCTCTTTAGGGCAACTATCTAATGTTTTGAGTAGTCTCAAGAAATGCCTTATACTTATGGTCAACTACAGCTCTTTTGTATTTCAGGCAAATTGGTGACATCCTATCTTTGATTTTTTTTTTATTTGCTTGTTTTCTGGTATGAAAGCTTTTTGCAATTAATTTAAATTAGCAATAATCCACGTAATTTACTTCATTATTTTATTATTTACTGATTACTTCATTCTCTTGTTATTTTTACACATAGAAATTGGATTGTGTGTATGCAAACCTAAGATTTTATGCTACTTATCTTAATATGAATTGTATGATAATGTTTGCGGCATTGCTAATGTTATGAGGGTTCAACTAAACAGTTTTTCCAAAATAGGGGCAGAATGGTCATTTATCCAGAATCAGCTGTTTTCTAAACGCACAAACCAAACAACCAACCAGCTTATCCAAATCAACTGCAGATCAGCAGCTTATCAGGATACACTGCTTATCAGCATAAGCTGGATAAGCTGCAGCTGCCCCAAACAGACCCTAAATCAATAACTTGTTTCTCCCACTCTTCAAACTAAGCTTGGTGCATGTAAAAATAAATCTGTTTGGAGAAACCGATCCTGAAATGAAATATATGGCAAATTGAACCACACTCAAGGGTAACCACTCGGAAGATAAACGACCAATCATGATATCTAGCAACTTACTCAACGAGGGTTGTCCCTGTTCAGGTATTGGCTCTTCTGACTCACTATCTTTTAGGACAATCAATTTTAATCCTATTGTGATCTCATAATTGGGCTCTAGATTAAATCACTAGTATCTCTTCCTCGTCGGCTAAAGATTAAGACTCCTCGACATCTTAATTCTCTCATGTTACTGTCCATTTCCTCAAATATTTTCTTCTCAGTGAAAGAAATTGCCCTCTCGTTTGAGCAATAAAATAGCACGTATACAAAATCATGACACTTGAAGCATTTAGTAGCAGTGATGAATTTAGGAGTACTAACAGTCTACACCTTTTATCCACATTGGACGGTTCCTCTGCTGTCTAGGTGGGCTTGAGTGTTCAACTGGGTGTACTTTTGCTACTTGATCTAATTATTAAACTTTATTTGAAAGGTGGTTGGACCTGATATTGTTATGTTGTTTCTCCACCTTCAAGGTTAGGTTTTGAACATCTTGCAATCTCTAGTACGGCTGGAGCTGTACTACATTACCAATGGACGACCTCAATTCCCTCAGATATCGAGTTATAGTGTTCTCCTCGAGTGTGTGCTCCTCTATTGAGATATATTAATGTTGCAAGTGAGGAAATCTCAAAACATGCATGTTTGTAATGAATTGATAGAAAATTGCATTGTATATCTCATTTCATCTTAGACTAGCAGTGATTTTATTTTTCTCTTCTCGTTGTTAAAGTATCTTCAAGTTCTCCCACCACAAGGAAGTATTCTTCCCGAGCTTGATGATTTTCAATTTAACTCCATTACTCTGGTAAACGTCTTTGTACTCAAAATTTATTCCACTGCTTGGAACTACCGTAAAAAATTGATAAATTCAAAATTATTCCAAAATCCTCACATCTCTAATATTTCATGTCAATTTGTCAAGGTATTGGCCCTTTATCATTGGAAACTGTATGGTGTAAAGGATTCCCTTCGTCCTCTCGATCTAACAAGTCATTGTTGTGGTTACAAGTGACATCTTTGGGTTGTTCTTCTCAAAAGCAACAAACCTTTGTAGTAGTTCGATGATTTCCCACTGCATGTCCTCCATAGTAAACTTCTGAACACCTGCTTGCGTATTTCTTCTTGTTGGCACGACGTCTCATTCTTCCAATGAAAGTTTTGGCGAAAGAGATATATAGTTCAAAGTTAGGGTTTGAAATAGGGGCTAGGTGGAAGATGTTTTTTTTTCTTTTTTTCTATTTTTATTTTTTCGTAGGTGTGTTAGGTTATGTTATTTGGAATTTTAGTTTGGAGCAAAAAAGGAAACCCCTAAAAATCTGAGGCTTGTTGGGCTCTGATGTCAAATGGTATCGTTCTAAGGTTCTTAAAAAGTGTTTAGAAATAGATTTCTGTGGAGAGGTAGTTGTAGAAGGATGTGAGAAGGAGAATAAGGGTAGTTGGCGGAATTGGGAAAAAGGAGGCAAAATCTGTTATTGAACAGCAGATTCAGGGTGTTTGGCAGTTGTCCAGAGTTAAAGCAACAGTCAAACAGGGAAGTGAAAAAGTACGAGCTGCGAGGAGGGTCTACCACCTATTATAGAGCAATATACACACACACCAATTGCAAACAGAAGAGGATGCAACACTCATAAATCAAGAAATCAGAAAAACAAACATATAAATAGTCTTCCTTGCAGAAATAAACCTAATTAGAAAGAAATGAATGTTAAATAAGGCTAGAAAAGGAAAAGAATTACGTTGAATTTAATAACGGGGCAGAGAATCCCATAAACCAACATTCACAAGGAGAGACTCGCGCCCGAACCCATCTCATGATCGTGAGAACTTCTGTGGCGTGGTTCCCCGACTACAGAACCTTTCCATGATCCTAGGAGGTAATCATGTTCCGCGTCAACGGGTTTTATCTATGCTTGTGCGCGATCCTTAGTTCATTGCAAGCTAACTGTAAGCGCTCATGTTCAAATTTAGTTCATGTTCAACAATACATGTAAGACATTTAGGATGTTTAAATTTTGCTCTTAAATTACATTTTATACATTGAATTAATCGTGTTTACATTCATGCATGCCCTCTTAGGTTTTATCCTCTTTAGGTCAATGTTGTTTGGACAATGTTCCGGCATTTTCCTCACAAAAAGAGAATCTATGTTGGGTATTGGGTCTTCCCATCACGCTTAAAAAAGAATGTGTTTATCATATTGATGTGTTAGTCATCTTACTTAAAAAGATATACTAAACTTTACTTTCATAAGTAGATTTAAACTTATAATTTTAAGTTAAAATATCCTACTTTTTTTTATTTAACTAAGAGCTCACAAAATCTCTCGAGTTTAATAAGAGTGACATATTCGTCTTATGTATCACCTCCCAAGTGTGGTGGCCCTCTTCAACTCAGATGGAGCACTAATTGTTTTAGGAGGAATCAACATTGCTTTCTTCTTTATTTTTTCATCTCCTTCGAATTTTTTATTGTCTTTAAAATTGATGCCACAACTTTAGAAGTTCGTGGTGGCATAGATTCTTTTGGAATAAAATATTTAGCATCTTCATAGATTTGTGCTTCATGAATCATGAAGAGTTGAAGATAGTTTGGGATCCTAAAATCTTATACATTCTTTAGATATTTGAAACATTAATGCAGAGTTGACGGAACCACAGTGTATTCATGGAGTCAAGGCCGGCCCAAGAGAGCTTCAAACAAGTATCAACATTGACCAAATGAACCTTGACTTTCATATAAGACATTCCAAATCTAGGGGCTAGAAAAAAATATCCCATCTTATTCTACCCTCTTCGTAAAATCCATGAACCATCAACTCATCTAGCCCAAAGCATAAGGCACTACACCCCAACAAACAACCTCCTTAGCGCTTGCAACATCATAAAATTCTCAAAGCCTAGGTTAATTAAGATTTGAGTTACCATAACGCCATCGCTCTCATGTAATATATAATAAATGATTATGCTTTGACGTTCCGAAAAAAATATTTAAAAAAAATGATGGCTACAGTGTCCTGGGCCTGTATAACCTCAGTCGTATGTTTCTTACTGAAATATGTTTCATATCTCTACAAATGTTTAAAAAATTGAATTAAAATTTATGAGAGATCTTTTCACACCAAAATGAGCTTCAAACACATGGAACTATGCGGTCCCTTCAGCACCTTCCCAGTCTTTGCCTTCCCAGTGAGTCGCGACCCCATCGTTGCCTTCCCAGCGAGTTGTGATCTCGTCGTTGCCTTTCCAGCGAGTCACGATCCCTTCGTTGCCTTCCCAGTGAGTCGTGATCCCTTCGTTGCCTTCCCAGCTATGGTCGCTTTGTGATGACGATGCAAAAGGAAGGTAAGCACCCGGTTGCGCTACTGGCACCGATCACCATGCGGATTCCAACAATGACGACGGCTATTAGTTAAGCTCTGATACCATATAGAAATGAAAACTTTGGTAAAAATTCGGTCATAAGTTTGGCTTCTATAGAGTCTTACAATCTTTTTTTTACAAATAACGCCTAGACTTATTCTATATTTCCTAATTAGAATTAGACATCTCAAAATAAGATAGAAATCACTACAGATAAGACACAACAATACATTGTCGATGAATATAAAAGGAATTTAAATTTTATTTTTTGAAATCTGACACAACAGTACATTGTCGATGAATGTAAAAGGAATTTAAATTTTATTTTTGAAATCTATTTTTTAATTAGATAATAATAACAATAGCAACAAAGCAAAAAATTGACTTTTTTATTTGATTATTTTTTATTTCAGATTAATTTATATTTATAAATATGTATTAACAGAACTGTCTAAAAAAATTTAATTTATATTTATCAAACTATATTTAGCATAAATATTTATAAATCAACTTAATTTATATTAAAAAATATATGCTAACAAAAAATTATGTAATTTATATATATTTACTAAAAATTAACTTAAATAATCTCAATTATTTCGCCGTATTAATTCTCACTCGTGAATTTTATCAAGTGTGCTTCAGATTTCACATCATAACCTCACATGCACACCTATATTTTTCATACTTTTTTAATGGGACTTAAGCGATATGGACATTCCTTCTAAGTAATTTATACATTACAAAAGTGTTAGTGCAATCCATTTTATATAAAAGGCAAAAGATTCATCATAATCAATGTATCTTGAACTAGCCTTGAACAATGTTGCATCCGTTATTTGTTGTTTTCCTCAAACCTCATAGAGTTGAGTTGTGGATTTGATATCAAGGTTAACAAAGTTCTAGATATTAAGTATAAATCCAATTTTTAAAAAATGATTTTAAAATATACTACAATGAAACACACGTAATATGGCAAATAATCATATACCTGTATCAACACTGCTTTTGATCCTCCAACGATGGACTTAAATTCTTCAGATGTCAAGATGTTTAAATCTTGATCCATTGAGTCTGATAAAAATTTAGCTTTTGCATTACATTGCAATAAAAAAAAATGTAAATAAGTAGTATACCAAAAAATATAAAAAACTACGTTCATTTAAGGTTCCTACCAGGTGGAGTTCCATCTAGTAATGGAAGATTGACTTTTGAGTAGTCTTGCCCTGCATATTGTCTAATGGCCTCATTGATAACTGGCTAAAGCACAGGAAAAAGATGGTGTTGCATACACTCTTAAAAGATATTGGTGATTTTAATGATTATATAGAACAAGTCTAAACAAGCATGCATGTAGGCTACTAAAAAATAAAAAAAAAAAAGCTCACCTGCTGCTCATCAATAGCAAAAAGGTCATAATCCCTCTTCCATAATGGATTAGTCAATAGCTCAAATGCATAGCGAATCTATAAAAGTGGTCAGATAAACAATCCAACGTAAGAACAATGACGAATCCGGAAAATTGCACATATTATCAACAGCATGTCTTCTCACGAGACAATATCAGCTTGCAGTTCAGTATTGCAGGCTAAAAATGTTGTGAATTAATATAAATTGCATGAAATAATTTTCTGACTCGCGGAATATCCTTAAGGTTAAAAATACAGAGATGTGGTGAGAAATTTCATTCTCAGCGGCCAAAGAACTTCTCAAGTTCATAAATATACTGAGCTGTCGGAGAATTGAGCAAGTTATTTGCTACACAAACAAGAAATTCGGTATAGCCAAAATAAGTTTCAAATCAAACTAAACTTGTAAAAGTGTTGCTAGTCGTTATGTGAAGCTTGATTGTGTTAATCAACGGAGCACTCAAAGCCCTCAATTTCGTTAATCAAATGTAGAATCCAATGTCATCGTGCCGAGAGCATGACACCCCAACATTTGGAGGGGAGCATCGAAGCGCCTAGTCCAAGTTCAGAAACCCGAGAACACGTTACTGCAGTAGTCCCGCAGCATCCCTTTGGATCGTCGTTGCGCCCAGTTGCAGCGCCATTAACTAAATTCAAGCAGTTCAGGTTTTTTATATTTCGGCTTCGTTGCAAGCTTTCATGTGTTAAAGTTGGATTTTGAGATTTCTCGTGTGAAGTAGAGGAAGGAGTGTTATTGAGTTCCAAAAGTGTAGAGAGGCTTGAATGTGGTGTAATTTGTTAATTCTTCTTATTTTTTGTAGTAAATTTCTCGATGTAGTGTGTCTCTGTAGTTTTCTCCCGTTCTCAGATTTTGTCTTAGTAATCTTTATTTGTTATATGATTTCTTATTTTGTGTGTTTCTATTCTCAGCTTTTTGAATATCTTGAATTGATTTTTGCATCTCTGCCAACAAGTGGTATCATAACGGGATTCTCTAAGGATCTTTGGATCGAGTGGGAGCAAAGACCGAC
Organism: Phalaenopsis equestris; assembly: GCF_001263595.1. Taxonomy (NCBI): domain Eukaryota; kingdom Viridiplantae; phylum Streptophyta; class Magnoliopsida; order Asparagales; family Orchidaceae; genus Phalaenopsis; species Phalaenopsis equestris. The sequence continues at coordinate 53,363 of NW_018164980.1, read as the reverse complement.
AAAGCGAGATACAAGGTTGAGAAGTTCAATGATTCAAACTTTGATTTTAGGAAAAAGCAAATTGAAGGTTTGTTATATCAAAAGAAATTATATTTGCTGCTGAATGGAATCACTAAGAAGTCGAAATCGATGGCTTTAGAAGAATGGGAAGTGCCTGATTGAACAACACTAGGTTTGATCCGACTTTCACTTTCCTTACATGTTGCTTTCAACATGTGAATGAGAAGACTCCCCTTGATCTCATGATTGCACTGACAAGAATGTATCAGAAGTCTTCGGCTTCAAACAAAATTTTTCTGCTGAAGAGGTAGCTCAATATGAAGATGATAAATGATAGCTCACTAGCTGAACAATGAATAATTTTAATGCTGTGACAAATCAGTTGTGTTTTTTTACATCAAGTTTAATGATAAGTTCAACGCATTTTTACTCTTATCTTCATTGTCAGACAATTGGGATGGACTAGTTAATATGGTGATTAATTTTGCAGGTAATATAAAATTAAACTTTGATAATATTTTGGATTAGTGTTCAATGAAAAAGTTCACAATGAGGCGAGCGGTGAAACATCAAATTCTGCTTTGAATATTAAAACTAGAAAAAGAAATCTAGAAATAAACACAAGCAGAGGCAGATTCCAAGTCCAGGAGAGGTTATAAGTCAAGAAGAGAAAAAAATAGAGGTGAATGCTGGAAGTGAGCGAAGGTCACTTTAAAATAAACTGCAAAGAAGGTTATCGGAGGACCAGATAGAAAACTTTCTAAAAATATCTCCTCAAATGAAATCCAAGGTGACTACCTTTTTTTATCCATAAATAGTATTGAATCATGGATAGTAGATTCAGGTGTCTATTTTCATGCTTGCCTTCACAAAGAGGTGTTAAAAAAACACACCCAAGGTGATCTAGGGAAGATGTATTTGAAAAAAAAACAAGTTTAGCAGTATTATTGAAAAAGGTGATGTTGATATCAGGTTGTCAAATGGATCAATCTGCAAACTAAATTAAGTTAGACATGTTCCATGTTTGAAGAAAAATCTGATTTCTATGAGTCAGCTTGTAACGTCAGGGTATGTGACCACTATCACAAGTGATTCGTGGAAGGTGACTAAAGGTGCAATGGTGATGGCTCGAGAAAATATTAAATGTACCCTTTATTTGATCAATAAGATATATGAATCTATTGGAATAGCTAGTATAAAGATGGAAGTATGTCTTTGCCACTGCAAGCTTAGTCAGATGAGTGAGAAATGTATGAAGTCCCTCATTTCAAAAAAAAAAAAACTTCAGGGTTTAAAGTCTATATACTTAGATTTTTGTGAGCATTTTATTTATTGGAAGCACAAAAAATGTTAATTTCTCTAAAAGTGGGTCAAAGTTGAAGTCTGAAAAGTTGGAGTTAGAGAATACTGATGTATGAGATCCTACTCTAATTCAATTTATTGAATGTTCTCTTTATTTTGTCACTTTCATTAATGAGTGCATTGAAAAACTATGAATATATTTCTTGAAACATAAATCTGATTGGTTTGATGTATTTTATAAGTGGAAAGTCATGATTCAGAATGAGATATGTTTGAGGATGAAGTGTCTCAGATCAGATAATGGTAGTAAGTATCATAGTCAGAGATTCAAAAGTAATCGTGCTTCAGAAGGAATCAGACATGAGTTCACTATTCCAAATACACTACAACAAAATGGTGTTACTGAGTGCATAAATAAAATCATCATAAAGTGCGTCGAAAGTATAAGGTTTCATGCAGGCTCGCCAAAACAATTTTGAGGCAAGAAGCACTGAATACTGCAGTTTATTTGATAAATCATGGTTCATCAGTATCTTTGAATGAAGGCTTACCTGAAAAAGCTTAAAATGACAATGAATGTTCATTCTTGTTAATATTGATGCAAAATCCAGGGATAAGCTTGATTCAAAATATGTCAAGTGCGCTTTCGTTAGGTATGACTCGGATAAATTTGATTACAAATGTTGTGACTGTCATAATATAAAATTCATTAGGAACATGGATGTCACTTTGAATGAAATGAAAATGTACAAGAACAGAAATAAAACTCAAGATCCTCCACTGGTTACTTCTGAATACACCTCCAAATTGTTGATAGAAGACACTAGTGATCAGCTACAAGAGAAAGAAATGCGCTCAATCTGATGAAGCACAAAAACTTCCTCAGACACTTGTTATTGAAATCAAAATGTTCAATAGAATCTCACAACCGACACAAAGGTATTCTCCTACATTGCAATACCTATTAATGATTAGAAATACTGAATCAAAGTGTTATGATGAGGTCATTGAAGTTGATGAGGAGTTTATCATGGATCATTAAATGCATTCATTGATGTCAGATCAAACATGAGAATTGATAGAACTAAATAACAAAAAGGCATTGCACAACATGTAGTTTTAAGGATGAAAAAATAATTAGATGTTAGCAAGCGCTGCAAAGCAAGAATTGTTATGAAGGGATTTTAGCAAAAAAAAGTTGGCTGCAATGAGATCTACTCTCTTATACTAAAGATGACAGCTATCATGGTTGTTTTGAGCCTATTAGCGGTGAAAAATTAGCATCTAAAGCAGATGGATATGAAGACATCCTTCTTACATTGTGACTTAGAAGAACTGCACATGATGCAACCACAGGGATATAAAATTTTAGAAAAAGAAAGCATGATTTGTAGACTGACAAAAAATGCTTATGGTTTGAAGCGGACACCAAGGCAATTGTACAAGAGATTTGATAAGTTTATGTTAGACAGTGAGTACACAAAATATCGAACATATCACTGTTGTCTCGTTAAATATTTTGTTAATTATTACATTGTATTTATTTTGTATGTGAATAACATGCTGATTGTAGGAGCATATATGGAAAAAATGAATGACTTACAAAGCAATTATCAAAGGAGATTGAAATGAAGAATTTAGGTACAACCAAAAAAATCTTATGTATGAGAATCAGTAGGGAA
>NW_018164980.1:42691-50362 GCF_001263595.1 Phalaenopsis equestris | reverse complement strand
AGGGAAAGAAGTACAAGTACATTGAACTCGGTTCAAGAAGAATATGTTGAGAAGTTCCTGCACAAATTCAACATAAGGCTAAATCTGTTTGCACCCCCATTGGTAGTTACATTAAACTATCTAAGGAACAATAGCCTAAGTCTAAAGCAGAGCAAGCACAAATGAGAAGGACTTCGTATGCTTAAACAGTCGAAGTTTTAATGTATCTGATGATATATATAAAACCAGATATTGCAAATACAGTAAGTGATCAGTCGGAACACGAGAAAGCCAGAATAACATCATTGGGAGACGAAAAAGTGAAAACTCATATATTTGAAATGAACAGTCAACAAGGTAGTTTGTTTTGGAAGTGCAACAATTAATGTACTGAGATGTGTGGATTTAGATTTGGTAGGCAATGTTGATAGTAGAAGTACACAGGTTATATCTTCACTTTGAGTTATACAATAGTGAGTTGGCTTTCCAAATTATAGAAGATTTTTATATTATCGACTACAAAAGTTGGGTATATTGCTATCATTGAGGCTATGAAGAAAATGATTTGGCTGCAGAGCTCTATGGTAGAACTGGGAAAGGAGCAAAAAAATGAAAAACTTCATAATGACAATATTAGTCATAGATTTAGTAAAGAATGTTGCATTTTATGTCAGGACGAAGCACACTCAGTTAAGGTATCTTTTTTTATTCGTGCGATCCTAGTAGATGATCATTTATCTTTGAAAAAGATACACAATTCAAAATCCAACATATAAGTCGACTAAGATTGTAATAGTTGAGAAATTGAAATTATGTTTGGCTTCAGTTCGAGTTCAAAAAAGTTGAGATAGGGTTAAGTCACACTACAGTTCACAACTATGAAGTTGTTGCAGTTTGTTAGAAAAAACGAAGTTGATTGTGATCAATCTTCAAATGGGAGATTGTTATTATGTGAAGCTTGATTATGTTAAATCAATTGGACACTTGAAGCCATCAATTTCACCGATCAAGCTTGACAGTGTGTTTGCTTGGGGGTTTAGGGTGACCACTTGTACTGGATTCAGAGGCGTCGCCCCCGAAAAAATTTTTTATTGTACACAATTCCACAATGCCCAATAGGCAACGCAGTCGCGCCTTATATAGGTTCAAACCCAATAGCACAACACTCCAGTACTCGAAGGGGAGCGATGTATTGCCCAAATTTAAGAGCAAGATGGATAGACAAGATTTGTTATGTTATTTACTGATTTCAATTTGTGAGGATAGCCGCCGCCGTTCTGTATTCCCCTCTAGGGTAGTATCCGACAGATTAGGTGGTGCTTCAGCTATATCCCTCTCCCCGGTGGTGATTATCTTCCCTTACATCCTCTCCAACCCTTCCCCTTACCACCTATTTCCTCCTCTCAGCCGCAGTCACTACCCAAGTCCCTCCCCTCCAGTAAGTCCATCCTCCAGTCAACCCTCCTAGCCGCATAACCCAACAAGTTGGTTTCCTAACCCCTCTCTACCAAGGCCCCTCCTTTCTCCCTTACTGTCGTCTTCCAGAAAAGCCTCTCTCATGTTGTCATATCATAACAATCATTCCCTCCCTGCAGACCGTTGTTCCCCTATTTTGTTTCCTATAGAAGCAAATTGTTGCTTCCTTTCCACCCCTCCTACAACCACCCGTAGCCCCGTACAACACCTCTCCATGATGTCTATTGACCTCACGCCCCTCCTACTCCCCCTCAGATATTACTCTCCCAATCCCCCAACCTTCCAAACAGCATAATACTACTTTCCTCCCAGATCACCTACTGTCACATCCATCCCCCGCGCTGTCTGGCACGGCCGCGAGTCCCAACCAGCCCCTCCTCATGATGTTCAACCAGTGTTTGACCCTTTGCTTTTGCTTGTTATGTTTGTTGTCTTTTAGTACCTGTTTAAAGAGTTGTCGTTCTAACATTTTTAATTTCAGTAATAATATTCACATTTTAATTGTGGTTTAGGTTAACTCTGGAATCATTTGGTATCAGAGCTATTCTAACCCTGGTCTTTTCCTAGGGTTTCCTAGCATCCGTCATAACCCACAAAATTTCTTTCCTACCAACCAATACCCTTTCCACTGCCACCCATTGCCACAAGTTCCTAAGCCTAATTCCCCTCATTGATTTTTAAAATCAACAACCTTAACTCAATTATTTTTACCCACTTTCACCTCCACTAACTTTTTTTTGTGTTCCTAAACCCTAAGCATGCCGCCAATGACATCTATGCCCAAGCCTACCCAGGACAAGATACACCAAGAGCTCCACCATCTTCAACGGAGGCTTATGGATATCGAAGAGGAGATCCAGTGGGAGGTCACGGAAAGAACGAGAAAATATGAAGATAAAGTGGAAAACACTGCAAAAAGTTGCAGACTCTAGCTTCCGAAATGGAACGACGCGGCACCAAGAGACAATCCTCGCTACTATCCAGCGCAACCGATCCACACGTTTCTCAGCCAGAAAGTGTTGTGAGTGCCACAGATTTGGGCATGTAGAATCAGAATGCACCACCAAGGGAGAGATCTGTTTTACTGAACGGGGTGTTGTTAAAAAATGGGGCAATAGCACAAGTTGATACGGGAGAAGATGAAGACTTCCGGGAGGATTCTCCACTTGCAGCTAGATTCTCCACTTGCAGCTAGAGAAGATGAAGACTTCCGGGAGGATTCTCCACTTGCAGCTAGCGAAAAAGAGGCGCCACCAGTTCCAATTGACTCTGAGATAGAGATTCCAGTTGAGATAACAGTAGACGTTCTGGAAGATAGTGACCTTGATGTAATAAGTGTTAAAGTAGAGTATGAAACGGTGGTACATTGAGATACCATTTCACAAGCGTTGAGAGGAACAACTGCAGGACTCACCTTGGAGATCCAAAATGATCACAAGTTTGAGGAGCCGATATCAGATACAGGGTCACCACATATAAGAGAAATACAATTTTTTTCAGATGGATAGACCTCTTCCTAAGTTATCCCAAAGGGAAGAGGTCGGCATGTCAAAAGTGGGGTCATTTTGTGCCATGTCTTCGCATGGTATCCCTAGTCAGATGTCCAGACAAGAGAGATGAACCCCAGCTTTGTAATGGGCCCAAGGAGTTTGATGGGGACGAAAATTTTTCAATAGGATCTAGGTCCTATTAGTAGCGAAGAGGTCTCTCCTTAGTGGGTGCTAGTGATAGAGGTGCAGCCTGCCACAAATTTCACCCTAGAATTGATCCCTCCTCTCATACCAGTTCCTCAGCTGCACTCAGCCGATTACGCGAAGTGGAAAAAGCGAGTTACCTCTGGAATGGCTCGATACCTGAGCCGTGAGAATACTCGTCTTCCCAATGTTCTAACTCAAAGCGTGCCAAAGGTGGACAAACATTTATTCTACCAAAATCTGCTTTGGAATGACAATGCATACAAGATTGACTTACTAGGAGACTAGATTATTTCAGCCACATTCAATTTCGTAGATTTGACACCATACTTTGAGGATTCGGAAGCTTCGACGGATGAAGTCGAAACTCCCCCAACCCCGGAAGACTGCAGGTTTGGGTCTAACAGGGAGCGATATATCCCGTGATCAAATGATACCAGAGTTAACCCAAACCACAAATAAAATTCAAATATTATTGTTGAAATTCAAAAAGTTACAACGAATACACTTTAAACAATAACTAAAAGACAACAAATATAACAAACCCTCAAGGGCAAAAGCAAAGGGCCAAACACCGGCGGGACATCATGAGCAGGGGTTGGCTGGGACATGCGGCAACAACAGACGATGCAGGAGAAGTTTGTGATAGCAGGTGGGCTGGGAGGAAAGTTTTATAGTGTTGTTTGGAAGGTTGGGTCATTGGGAGAGTTATATCTGAGGGGGAGTAGGAGGGGCGTGAGGTCAGTAAGAAGCACGAAAAGGTGTTGTATGGGGCTATGGGTGGTTATAAGAGGGGTGGAAAGGAAGCGGCAGTTGGCTGCAGTAGGAAACGGAGCAAGGAAACAAATGTCTGCAGAAAGGGAATGATTGATACTGCAGTGAGAGAGAAGCTTGGGAGAGAGGCTTTTCTGGACAGAAGTAGTAAGGGAGGAAGGCAGGGCCTTGGTGAAGAGGGGTAGATCGGCTGTAGGAAACCAGCTAATGGGTTATGTGGCCGGGAGGGGAGGGACTTAGGTAGTGGCTGCGGCTAAAAGGAGGGAATAGGTGGTAAGGGAAAGGGTTGGAAAGGATGTAAGGGAAGATAATCACCACTGGGGAGAGGGATAAGGCCGGAGCACCACCCTATCCGTCGGATCCAGCCCGCGTGGGAAAAATAGGATGTCGACGGCTATCCTCACAAATTGAAATCCAAAAATAACCTACACTAAACCCTAAAACATAAAAACACATAAATAGAAGAGAGCTGGACGGGAAATAAAAACATAAAGGAGGGAAAATCCTCACCTAGTTCTGACGTCATTATAAGTGGCCAATGCAGTTATGAGTCGGAGGAGTCAGCATCAGACACAGGGTCCCCAAAGACAAGAGAAAGTAGATATGTCAGATCTAGACACCCTTCTGAATTGCCTCTACGAAAGAAGGACCAGCATGTCTAAAGAGAAGTCATTATATATCATGTCTGGACTATTACAATGAGTAGTTCAAATTTTAGATTCAACTCAACGGGGCATCCATCAGTAGATTTCCAAGCGGTATGAGCCTCAACTATGAAATGTGTCTTAGAAGTCTAAGGGGAATGAAAATTCTTCAATGGGATCTAGGTCCTGTCACTGAAGAAGATGTCTCTCCTAAGTGATTATTAGTGAGTGGCACAGCCTGCCACAGATTTCAGCTAATAGTTAATTTCTCCTCAAATACTTGTTACTCAACCACCGTACGCTGGGCACAAGAAGTGGAAGGAGAAGAGCTCAAATGCAAGGATTTGAGATTTGCATTGCGGGAATCCACCACTATATGCAGCTTCCGCTCAAGTTGTGCCAAATGAGGATGGCTATCATTCTACCAGAATATGTTGACAACACTGACATGACTGACCTGTTAGGGGACATAATGTCGTACCATGAGGATCCACAAGCTTCGATGAATGAGGTCGAAGCTCCCCCAATCTCAGAGAATGACGAGATAGTTTTGCTCCAAAAGTTGAACCTGTTGGCCGAACTGGTACAGTTATGAGAGGGTGTTGAACTGGTCTCCCCCCCCTCAAATCTTTTCATCAAGCGGGAATTTTCCCTCATTCCTGTTTTTACTTCTCACCCAACTCTCTTCTATTTATATGTGTTTTTAGGGCTTAGGATTTAGCGTTAGTTATTTTCCGATTTCAGTTTGTGAAGACAACTGTCGGCATCCTAGTTTCGCCTCGATGGCTATATCCGACGGATATGGTGGTGCTTCAGTTGTATCCCCCTCCCCGGCAGTGATTATCTTCCTTTACATCCTCTCCAACCCTTCCCCTTACCACCTATTTCCTCCTCTCAGCCGCAGACACTACACCTATTTCCTCCTCTCAGCCGCAGTCACTACCCAAGTCCCTCCCCTCCAGTAAGTCCATCCTCCAGTCAACCCTCCTAGCCGCATAACCCAACAAGTTGGTTTCCTACAGCAGATCTACCCCTCTCCACCAAGGCCCTGCCTTCCTCCCTTACTGTTGTCGTCCAAAAAAGCCTCTCTCCTATTGTCGTATCAATCATTCCCTCCTTGCAAACGCTTGTTCAACTGCTCTGTTTCCTAATGCAGCCAACTGTTGCTTCCTTTCCACCCCTCCTACAGCCACCCATAGCCCCGTACAGCACCTCTCCAAGTTGCTTGCTGACCTCACGCCCCTCCTACTCCCCCTCACATAAAACTCTCCCAAACACCCAACCTTCTAAACAACACTATAAAACTTTCCTCCCAACCGACCTGCTATCACAGCCTTCTCCCACGTCGTCTAGCGTTGCTGCGAGTCCCAGCAAGCCCCTCCTCAAGATGTTCAGCCGGTGTTCGGCCCTTTGCATTTGCCCTAGGGTGTTTGTTATGTTTGTTGTCTTTTATTTTATTTTTAGAGAGTTGTCGTTGTAACCTTTTGAATTTCAAGATTCACATTTTATATGTAGTTTGAGTTAACTCCAATATTAGGTTCATAAACTCGAGCACAACATTGCAACGTTGAGATGCAGTGTCGCAGCACCCCTTTGGAGTGCATCAGTGCCCTTAACGGCACCTCGACTCCAATAACTGAATTCAAGCAATTTGAATTTTATAATCTTGTAAAGGAGGAGTGTTCTTGAGTTTTAGAAGTGTAGAGAAGCTTAAGTATGATGTAGTTTGCACAATTCTCTTCATTTTTCAAAGAGAATTTCTCCGTTGGTGTGATCTGATTAAGTGGTTTTTCTCATTCTCAGATTTTTTCACGTTAAATCTTAGTGTTCTTTGTATTTTCTGTCATTTCTTGTTTTGTGCTCTTTTCTTCTAAGTTTTATTTGGGATATTTCAAATCGGTTTCCGCATCTCTCCCAGTATTGCAAGCTAGGTACATGAACGGCCAAAGATGATTTAAAAACAGAAAGACATGAATACTCTAGCCAAAAAAGTCAATCATGAAAAGCTTCTATATATGCCTACAAAAAAGAAGTAAAATCATCAATCAAGCTGGTAACATCAACCCCAAAGCCAAAAGTACAATATGTAAAATGTCTTGAAGTGTGGTTTTACTACTACGAAAATACCATGAGCGATCTAGGAAGAAGCTGCATCGCATTATATTTTTTGGATGGTGTCCTAACAATTTTCAGTGATTGGAACAACTTGGAACAGTTTGTGCTCCTTGACCTTCTTTATCATTACTGTAGCCAGTATCCTTGTCTCATTCCATCATATTTGTGTTAACTTTAGTACTCCTGTCATATTTAAGTGGATTAAATTTTTTAAAATATATTATTATTATCTTGTTTGCAGCTTAATTCTCTGTCTTTAGAAACCATATAAATGGATACAAATCAGTCTTGCATAATCCGAAGCAGCTGTCAAAAGAACCGCTTTCTAGGAAACCTTAATATACCTGCACCCAACATTTAACTTATCGTAATCATTTCTCAACCTATATTGTTTATCTTGATACAAATTCCATAACTCTAAAACTATCAGACACAACGAACAAGGACAATGAATGCAGTGTTGCACAAATTCGGTCCAAAATCATCCAAATGTCATCCGTTCACAAGACAGGTTGCGACAATATGTCTCGAGCATTAAATCTCTTAAAAGGAGCACTTTGTGGTCGATTCAATAGAACAAGATGAAAAGGGAAAACGACCAGCATAAACTCAAGCAATCAGATCTAAATTGTCTAAGCTGTAGTCGAAGTAATTCGAAACATCGCCGGTTTTCAAAACAATTTATGCCAATGCATCCAAAATGAAAGAAAATGAAAGTGAAGGACACCCATATTTACGAATCTGTCGCACATAAGTAAAATGTAAATTTCCATGCATCTCAAAACGACACACAAATCAATATAAAGAGAATGAAATGTATAAATTATATTCATATTATTATTATTCAGTGTCAAAACAATCACCCCATATCAGGATGGAATTCAGTGATTTATTATATTAATGTATTAAGAAACAACTAACCAAATTAAAAAGAGACTCGCACCTCTCTATTGACCAAGCACATCATTTCCTCTCCATTTGCTTTCCCT
>NW_018164980.1:29003-42630 GCF_001263595.1 Phalaenopsis equestris | reverse complement strand
ACTCCCTCCCTCCCTCCCTCCCTCAATTAAACCCTTGACTATCTCGACTCTAGCCCGCTCTAGCCACAGCCCAGCAACTCTCTTTGTTCGCGTGACACCCCTCTGCCCCATCTCACATGCTACTAGCAACCACGCCTCGACTTTGGACGCACAACACCCAAGTCATAACTCATGTTCGCTAGTGTCAATCTCTCTTGCGCCTCTTGCGCTCCTCCCATTCTCGCATCATGCACATAACAAGCAACGCATCATCCCATCCTTGCACTCAACCACCGACCACCTTTTCATTGGCATCCTCTTCTTTGACTGAGTGCATCCCTGCCCCATCCATCTCTCCCTAACCGTCATTCTCACAAAACTACTCCACAGCCAATGATTATCACCTCCCCCTGTCTTTCTTCCTCTCCCCTATTTCTCTCCTAAAGAGAGAAATCTCGCCACTATCTATTCTAACTCATCGGCAGCCCAACTCCGGCGAGTTTCCACCCAATAGCCAACAACCTCTCCCTCTCACTAACCCAAAAGAACAGGAAATTTCTCTACTCACTTTTTCCTGTCCTCTTTCTCTCTCAAAGCCTCAAATAAATAAAAAAATTGACACCAAAATGAGTAACATATTAGGTTTTACAGAGTCAACTTAATGTACTTCTATATGAGCAAACTAATCAAAACTAAAAAACCACACTCTACAGGCAAACAATTGCCAGAAGATCATTGAGAAAACTGATCATTAGCTGGCAATTTAATTTAATCTAAACTAAATTTCAAACTATTGACAGAATCAACAATAATCAAGATAGGAAAATGAATCAGTTTTGAAGGCATTCCTTGTTCTAACCATTCCTGATCCACAAATAGCTATAATCGTTAATGGAAACTTAAAATTTTTATGGCCATCTCTGCATGTGACAAACGTAACGAATAAATTATCATTTGACATAACTTCGTAACAAATACTCATTTATATCATCTCTCCTGTAACAGGTATCAGAGTTCGCTTTACAGTTTTGCATTAATCCTTATTGTAAACGCTCTACTTCAACTTTAAAAAGTGAAATGAAAGTATAACAGAAACAAACAATTGACGCACTTGTTAATATGAGAGATCAGCAATCACATCATATCAAAACATTAAGTTACTAACCTTAAGAAATTCAGGGACAGTTGGCACGTCCAAATTCAAAAACCTAACATTTTGAATTGAAATCATATGTAAGTCAAAAGAACTTGAAAATTTGCCTGTGGAAGCTTTCAGAAATCAGAAAAGGTATCAATTTAGCTTCAAAAAATTAAAACCCATAGAATAAAAAAGGTCAACCATAAGATTTAATTTCAGATTGAATGAGCAAAATAACCGCCATGAAAAAACTTGACTGTGATCCAACTTTAATAGGCTATATGTACACTGAAGTTAATGACTTATCATCATTCGTACAGATTTAGCTTTTTATCGAAGAGAAGAGTCCGTGTTAAGAGATTAATCCATAAACAGAATGCCATTCGTCCAGACAAAAAAATAATAATAAGAAAAAGCTATACTATCCTTTGTGCATGTAAGAAGCTAGAAAAAACAGCATTATACCAACCAATACTATGCTATCTTTATGCCAACAAAAAAAAATTTCCAGAATGCTATGCTGTTATTTGTGCCATTTAAATAGATGCAACAAAAGCTATATTATGCCAATAAATTTCCTAAGCAAGACATCAATTCTAAGTCTAGAATTGTCAATTTTAATAGATCAATTGACTAATAAAATGTCACTTAGAGGATTGCGCTAAAAGAGCACATGTATCTTCAGCTTCAGTTGACTTGAAATATGTATTATATAGATAAAGAAATTAATAAAATAAATCTTTTGCTTTGATAGGTTGGTGGAAAGTTAAAAAAAAAAAAGTAAACAATTTTTTGGCATGGAAGAGAGAAAAGAGTGTGCAAATTATAAAGGGATTAAGTTAATATGTCATACATTAAAGTTATGAAAGAGAGTAATTAAGCATAGGTTACGACACGTGATACCAAGATTTCTCAAAAAAAGTTTAGATTCATGTCGGGCAAGTCTACCACGAAAGCTATACATTTATTCAATTGTTTGATGGAGAAATACAGAGAGAGTAAAAAGATCCACATATATTTTTTGTTTATTTAAAAAAAATTATGATAAGATTCCAAGAGAATTACTTTGGAGAGTTCAAGAAAAGAAAGGTTTTAACATTGATTATATTTAAATCATTAAATATATGTATACTAGAGCTATTACTTGTGTTCAAACACGAAGAGGATTGACCAATTTTCTTTCCTATTTTAGTTGGATTACATCAGGGATCGCTTTAAGCCCATATGTTTTTGCTTTGGTTATGGATTTTCTTACTGGATATTCATAAGAGAATGTACTTTGTGTATGTTTTTCGCTAATGATATCCTTCTTGTGGATATAACGAGAGAGAGTTCAGGAAAATTTTGAATTATGGAGGTCAACTTTAGAGTCTAAAGGCTTTCGTTTGACTAGATCTAAAATTGAATTTATGAAATGTAATTTTAGCAACAGTAGAGCTAGTGTCGATGTTGTAACAATGGGTGATCAAATCAGTAAAAGGAGTGATTGTTTTAGATATCCTGGATCAATTGGACAAAGTGATGGTGATATAGATGGGGATGTTATTAGTAGAATTCAAGTTGGATGGTTAAAGTGGAGAAATGTGTCAGATCTATTATGTGATATAAAAGTACAGCTTAAACTTGAAGAAAAATTTTATAAGAAGGTGGTGATGCCTACAATGTTTTATGGCAAGAATGTTGGCATGTAAAAGAAAAGCATAAAATAAGTGTTATTGAGATGAGAGTGCTCAAGTGAATGAGTGGCTTTACATTTAGAGACAATGCAAAACAAATATACTCGTGAAAAGGTTTGAGTAGCTCTAGTGGCAAACAAAATTAAAGATAGTCGTCTTAGATGGTTTGTCCACATTAAATGTCAACTATCCAATGACTCAATTAAGAGATTGGATGTTTTAGATTTGACTTAAGTTAAGAAAGGTAAAGATAGACTTAAAAAAACTTGGGCGTGTTGTATACAAAAAAAAAAAGATCTTAATTTATTAGATTTAAATGAAAATATGACACTCAATAGGTCACAATGAAGAAAAAAGATTGAAGCCGACCCCAACAAGAGAGATAATGGCTTGTTGTTGTATAGTTGTTCATTAAGAGAGACAAATTGAAACTCTATCATTGAACCAATTTTGATGGGGAATCAAATGTTTGATACAATTACAAGGATCCATAAGAGTTTCAGAAGAGTCTCGGATTAGACCTTCCATAAGGAGAGGGTCTCAAATGAAGAAACACAAAAAGCTAAAAAATAGTGTCTCTAAAGGGTGACACAGAGCTTCAATGATTATAGAGAAGCAAGAAATATTGCAATGAAGAGAGTTAGCAAAACAAAATACTAAGGAAAAAGGAAAGAAAATATATAAAACTGCAAGGCAATAGATAGGGCATCTAAAGGCAATGACCATGCTATTGTGTTAAAGGCTAATATGATAAGCACTAGGTTAAAAATGAAAGCATTAAAACAAAACTATAAGACAGCTAATAAAATAATTTTTTTAATGAATTGAATATAGAATATGAGTTCAACAGACTTATGATCCATATGACACAATTATTGAGATTTCAAGTGATCAATGATGCTGGATTAGTTTGCTCAACAAACCTTTTCAATAAAACATTAAAAACAAGCAAGTTGTCAAAGGATTGGAGGTGTATTTTAATATCAATAGTTCTAAAACATATTTCAAATTTTTGGTAATTAACGGGCAATCAAACTTATAACTCACAAAATGACGTTATTGATAAAAAGTAACTAAGCATATGATTAGATATTTAAAAATTGCAATGTCCATAAAAAAGTTGGTTGTATGCCAAGAAGAACTCATCAAACTTCAAACATTATTTTTATACAAAGGCAACTAATGGAGCATTGACTAGAATTTATAAAGTTAAAAAGTGGCTAAAGAGTTCCTGATCTTAGCTAAACTACATCAATAATGAATATTAAATCCATGTATTTTTTTCTAGTGATTATGAAAATGTTTAAAAATTATATTCATACTAAGGTTCTTTAGCGTACAACATTTATAAATAGTTATATACTAAGTGATACTCTAGAAAATTAGTGAAAAGTTAAAAAATAAAAAAATAAAGATTAAGCATATAAGGTAAAATTTTAGTAATAGGCAATATTGCAAGAAGGTCACGTGATACCAATATGTACAGTGTTTTAAGTATCTCGGATTTACTAGAAATGAAAATTGGGATAATGTAAGGAAATAACTTCTATAATAAAGTATGCAGTCAAAAAAGAAAAGTGCATCAAGGGCACTAAAATTTTCATAAAAATAATGTTTATAAAGTAAATTTAAAATGCAATTATATTAGTAGTGTTTGTAAATCAAGTTCTAGGCGATAAAAAGACAACAAAAATTAAGTTGCATGTAACAGAAATTGGAATGTTAAATACTTGTGCAGCAAAACTAAAATGAATATTAAAAAAATTACAGAAGCAATTCCAAATCACCCTTGTCCAAGAAGCGTTGAAAGAGAAAAGTATTAATTAAAAGATAGTGAACAATAATTTAAGACGGTTTCGATATGTACAATGAAGAGTAAAAGACATATCAATAAGGCGAGATAAATTTAAAATAATAGTAATTAGCATAAAAGAATATCATAGACAAAAAGTACCATTGCTAGTGTGCAATGCTAAATAGAAATGAAAGATAATATCCATATTTATGCACAAAAACATTTTTGTGATTCTCTCTTCTTTTTTTTTTTTTTTTTTTTTTTTTTGTGTGTAACAAATTGATCTACCTAATTTCTCAAAATTGACTTGTATGATTGCTAGTAGGTTTTTATGGAATTCTAGATAGCAGTACTTGACATGGGAGAAGGGCCATAGCTGGGCAATAGTAAGGTCAAGGAAGCGGCAGCAGCTTATTTGGAATTATTAGCAGCCTACAATAACCACTAGATTAACTTCCCTTGTAGGAAGTTGGAAGGTATTCTACTTTTGCAGTGCTGTTACACTAGCTACTTTGTTTTTCAATTCAATTGCATATAACTTGTTCCTCGGTCCATGCACTACTAATCTAACATTTTCTCTTTCTTTGTCTGTTGATCTTTAAACAGCTGGAAAATTCGAGCCAGTCTATGCTTGGGAAGCTGCCTAGCGACATCTTGACATTCGTGTCTAGAGAGCAGGAGTATGAGTTGCCAAACAAGGATTAAAACATTTGAAATTCTCAGCAAGTAAATCTTGGACTGGAATCACAGGAACATCAAAAGATCAAAGGCACCTTTATTGAGAGAAATCCATGGCTAGGTGGGATCTTACATTAAGGGTAAAATTTCCAGTATAGTCACAAGATTCTGTGGTTGGCAACTTGATTTTTTTTTTTTTTTAATTATTTCTAGGTCAAGTCACTTCTAGCTAGATGTGTCATGTTGAGTTAGAAATCAAATAGTATCATCAGCTCTTGTTAACATTTATTCTTTCCAAGTATATTTGTGAAGTGTTTTGTCAATATATCGCTATAACAACTTGTGAAAATAGTTCAACTGTTTTTCTGAAAATTTTCTTCATAAAAGATGTTTTGTTAATATAATGCAACCCATAAAGCAGCTTTTATAAAGTTCTAATAGACAGATAGATTATGAAGGCATGTAGGCGTGTGTACAGTAGTGAAATTATTATGCTCAAAAGTACCGATTGGCAGCTTGCACACAAATTTGTGAAAGCTCTCCATTGGTTGTGTACAAGTATATGCACCAACCTAAAATTGCAGAACTAGAATTTGAGGAGATAAGGGGTGAAATAATAAATCGATTAAAAGAATTCAAATATAAAATAATTAAAAAAAAACTCATTATAATATAATTTTCAATATATGTTATAAATCAACTCACAGGAAAATTATCTTTCAATTTATTTAGTATGTCTTAGCCGATAATGATTCTACATCGAAAGTCATTACAATATCATTTTTAATATATGTTATCAATGAACTCACAAGAAAATTATCTTCAATTCTATTCCATATGTCCTAACCAACAAGAGAATATATGATAAGTAATCTTATCTTAGCCAGCACTTATCATAAATAAGAATTTATAAATGTTCTAAGAAAATTTTAATTTTAATGATTTTCAATTTTAAAATGTTATAATTGAATTTTTAAGTGTAGCTTTTATGTATAAGTGAGGTCTTCAAGATAAAATTTATTTATAAGTTGACAAATATCATCAATTTTTAAGTATCAAAATCCATCTCCGAAAAGCTAAAAAACATCAATAATTCTATAAGGTGTTGCTGCTAATTTCATGAAGAAAACATTTAGTTCGACTAATGGATGAGCCTTTGATAGAAAGTCAAAGAATTTTTATAACAAGTCGATCTTCTTTATCAGATGGTGTACAAAAGTAAACGTTGGCAGAACTTCCGAACGGGCAAATAATGGCAATAGCATCGAAGATTAGAGCGTCTGCGAGAAATATTTGTCGTACCACTTGGAGGATAGCTTGCTGTAAGCTTCCTCTATTTCCTCCACAGGCGCAAACCTTCTGACGAGCAAAACTGGCAAGAGTTGAAACATCAAATTTTATATTCGAAGAAGTGTTCGGAAAGGCGGGGAAATTAGACATCAGTAGGGAAAAAAAGATCAATACTCACCATCGTAATGCGATGAAGGATAAGAAGACGGGAGAACAACAAGTTGGAAGAAGAGGCCAAGGGCAAAAAGAACAAGGGGAACAGAGTAACGTTTGACATGCGCCAAAACGGCGTTCATCGTTGTCTTCGATGAACTAATGAAGAACGCTGGGGAACGAAACCCTAAAAAGCGAAGGATTGATCCTGAATGCCGGCAGAAAAGCCTGTTTTCTCCCCCTAAAAACTCGGGCTTCTTTTGTTCTTGTTTGCCGCTACAGTTGTCGATCAAAATTCGCAATCAAAATTTTTATATTGACATCTGATGGTGTTGTGGGTTTCGTTTTTGTCATATTGTGGTGTTTTTTTTCCTTTTTTCGGTGTTTTTTTCTTTTTTCGAAGTTTTCTTTAGTGCATTATATTGTTAGTTATCTTATTCTAACCCTATATTTTATTTTTAATAAAACTAACTATAAGTCTTCCGAAAAAAAGAAAACATGAGTTTCCTTACATGTATATATTTCCTTATATATATAATATTTATATATACAATATATACATATAAGGAAACTCATGATATATATATATATATATATATAAAGATTTTATGCTATTGGCCTCATTTAAATTCATTTTTTTTATTTTCTAAAAATGAATTTAGTTAATATAATTTCATAAGTTTTTATTTTAAAGCAAAATCAATTTATTTTAAAAAATACTTAAAATATTTAAAAGATATTTTAAATGTTTTTAAAAGCAATTAGCACAACTAAAAATATTTTATAAAATCATAATATTAAAAAAAATTAAATTAAAATTAAAAAAATTGATCTCAAATGGCCCCAATGCAACAAATCAACGTTAATAATTTTTTGTGTAAAGGACAATTTCACTCGTCCATAAGAAATGATCAATCTTAAACTTATTAAATAAACTTGCTATTTGTATTTTTTAGATAAATATATCTGGAAATTTTAATCTAGATTAAAAAAATATGATATAATAATTACAAAAAGTTCATGGTTATCAACACTAATTCATACAAAATTAAAATGAATTTTGAATAATATTCTTTAAGATTTTAAACCTTGTTCAAATCCTTCTTAAATATAGTTTAAGACTTTAAATTGGATCCAAACAATGATCCAATTTTGTTTGAACAAGTTTTGTAGATACTACATAGTACATTTTAAAAATTATATGGTCGCTAACACAATAGTATTCAACCACAGCAGTAATAACAGAACTATTCTATGATAAATATAAAAGTACAATTCAAGAATTTTAATATGATAGAATTGTCCCTATTACTATGATATTGTTAATTACAAGGTGAATACATGAGAAAATAAAAAATATATATAACACAGCAAAAATAAGCATTACAATATTTCATAACTAATGAGTGCCATTACTTTAAGAATTAGTAGGTATAATACTCATACAAAAACAAAAATAATTAATCATAAATTAGGAAGATTTATATATATACCACTCAATTCTTATGTATTTTACATACCTAACACCTACAATTCAACTTTTACGTATATACCAACTTAAACTGTACATGAAAATATGTATTTTATTTTTTAAGTTATATAGTGATATTTTTCATCTGACACGAAAGATTTGGGTGATATGACAAATTTGATTGTAATAAATGTAAAAATAATATATTTTTGTGTTAGATGGTAAATACATGAGAATTGGGTGTTATTTATGTAAATGACTCAGTTTTTATGAAGGATATGAATAGTAGGCATTACAAGTAACTAAATTATCATCTCACTCAATAGGCTACACTGACACGTCTTTCTTCTTCTTTGAAGGCTTTTTATTTTTCCTTAAACAACCATTCTTCGTTTTTAACAATGGGAAAACATGATTAACCTCTTTATTTCATCCAAAATCTTTTAGGTTCCATCAATTTTTTAAAGGATATATATTTCCAACAAAAGCAACTACAATAAATCCAAAATCTTTTAGGTTCCATCAATTTTTTAAAGGATATATATTTCCAACTAATGCTATAATTCTTAGTTGCTACTAATGTATATATACGAAAGAGTTCCATAACTTCCATTGATTGCATGTACATGCCAACTTTCATAAAGAAGTATAATCATTAAAATCATCATCAAGGGCATGTAATTCAAATTTGAGAGCCCTTCAATTTTAAATAATCATTAAAATCATCATCGTCAAGAAGTACTTGTTAATTTGTAGTAGGTAAACCCAAAAGACTAGTAAGAAGACCCTAGATTAGCAGGAAACAGGAGATTCATATCTATAAAAAAGTCTGAGAGCCCACAGTCCAAGCTAAAGAGTCATATCCAACACCAAGAGACAGTGGCCAGTAGATTCATCCAAACAGGCACAATCCTCCAAGGAATATGTATAAAAACTGGGGCAAGACCAAAAGCAAACCTTTGTCAGCACTCCAAACCTAAGTATAGGACTCCAAGCACTCTCAAACCATGACAAGACAGATAGCAAATAAGAACCAACATAGCCGGTGAAAAGGAAATTCTAGAGCATTAGAAAATAAGCAAAGGCAGAAATAAAATAAAATAGAAACACCCTAGAAGACCACCAAACAAACCTAAACGCATGAAACAGGTAGTGAAAGTCCCCAAAAATCCATAGCCACCCAACATCAGAGAAGTCCCACCCATCAGAGATCTACTTGAAAACAAACCAAAGCACCTCCAAACAAAGTGTTGTATCCCCAAAACCATAAAGATAAGATCCAACACAACCAGTTAAGGAACGAAAGCGCCCAAATAATGCAACACTTCCCCACTTGCAGACCAGTAAGAAACCCCCAGGTTAACCATATATTCAGAAGCCATAGCCCCACCAACAATACCCCAAAAGCTAAAAGCAGAACCTCCTGACAGCCTGGCATAAAGAGCACTCCAAACTCCCCCCAAACAGACGAGAGTGAACACACCCTACACAAGAGATAGAAGGTTCACTAGAGAATACTTCAGAACACAACCAATCACAAAAGATCACTAACATTGGCACAACAAGTCCATAGAAAATAGAGCAGGTGAGATAAAACTGAATGATATAAAGAAATCAATAGAAAATTTGCAAAAGGGTACCCCACCGTCAATCAAAACAGCTAATTAACATTTTTAACTTAATATAGACCAAAGAGGCCATTACTAACTTGAGAGAATAAGGGCAAGTGAAACAGGAAGAATATAAAGCAGTCCCCTAAAAGTAAAAGAGGAGCATATTCAACTTCTAATATGGGGGATATCTAACTGGTCCCCAACCATGAGAGCTTTAAGATTAGCATAAAGAATCTTCCCAACATTCACCCTAAAATGAACTTTTTTTGCTAGGAAATCAGCAGGTCTATTACCCTCTCTAGATGTAAAGCTCTATTGAATGATAAGACTCTGAGAAGAAATAAGATAGCTGATCCTATTCGGAGCGTTGAGAACTCCCCATGGTGGCTTAACTTTCCAGATTAAAATATCAACCAACGTTTTTGAATCAGCTTCACAATACCTATAACACCATTTTTGGCTAGCAACTATTATAATGCCATGAAATTAGCCCACATCTCAGTTTATAAAGGGTTTTCAACCCAGCAAGGAGAAGAGAAATAGCCCACACATCTTGCATTATGATCTCTAAATAAGCCACCAACTACAGCCAATCCATTTTTAAGACTACCATAAAAATTTATTTTCATCCAAACATTGGGTGGAGGTAACCATCTGAATAGGATAAGTTTTTTAACATCATTGCAAAAAACTTGACTGGAAGAGGAAGCTTTGCTTATGAATACCTTACTTAAAGAAGTCATAGTATTAGCAACAATGTTTTTAATAGAAGGTAAAGATCCTTCAAATCTTGCGGATATCCTAGCAATCAAAATAAATTAGATCACAATGAAAGGGAGGAAAGAAAGAGAAATTGTCTCCCCTCTTTTATCCTTCCAGTAAAGAGAGCATTCCACCAAGCCATTCCACCCATGCACTGCAAAGCCCCCCAGCAGCTAGCCCAAATCTACCCACACTTCCCTAGCAATCAAACATTGAAAACATAAATGCACACAAGACTCCTCATAAGTTTTACACAACACTTAGAAGCCAGCTTTAAGCCCTTCAATTTTAAGATATCATCATATGGGATAGAGTTTTGTAAGTGCCTTCAGATAAAAAAAAAGGCACAAAAGGAGATAGCTCCTTGCACCATATAGTTTTACCCCAATGTCAGTCACTGAATCAATTGTGGTTAAAGTAGATAAATTTTGCAACAGAAGTTTGCCACTTGCATTTAAAAATAGGCACATCATTGTTAGTAACATCAAAAGGAATTCTTAAAAGAGGTTTTGCCTCATCCCCCACAGCCTCCCTAACTTAGGGTAAGTTCCAGCTACCATTGAACCAAAAATCAAAAAGTAAAGATCTATGATCAGATGGGTTGGGCTCACTAGTCTTAAAGCATAAATCATGCCAAAAGGATATATCACCCTTCCAATGTCCCAAAAAATGAATTTTTTAGCAAAGGATATGTATTTAACTATAGACTTCAAATTCTAGAATCCCCCACTTTCTATTCCACCTAAGAAGGCTGGGAAGATAAACAATACTTCTAATGCAAGAATTTATCCCATAAAGATTCATTTTTCTAAATTTAACCCAAATCTTAATCATATTAATTTTAGCAATATGGTTTAATTCTTTAATACCAAGCCCCCCCTGAAGAAAAAGGTTTACAAACCATTTTCCATGACAACCAAATCTTTTTAGAGGAACCAACAACCCATAAGAACTTGTTAAAACATCTTTTCAATATTTTTTGAGTGTTTTTTTTATATTCAGAATTTGAAGAACATATAATGGAATACTGCAAAGAACATTTTTCAGTAAAGTGATTCTACCACCATTTGATAAGAAAACATTTTTCCAATCCCCAATTTTTCCTTTTACTTTCTCTACAAAGCCATCCATCTAGGTTTGCTTCCTCCTTCCCCTAATACTATCTACTCCCATATATCTTAGGGGAAGGTTAGCTTTACATTCCAATGAGTTAGTACTTCAAGCAAATATATCTCTCTTCATAGATTTACCAGTATAAAACAAGCATTTAGATATTAAAGAGGAAAAGGTACATATATGTTGTATGATAGGGCCTAAAATAATGTCCAACTCACACAATACAACACGCAAAAAAAATCAATAAAGAAAATATACATAAAGATAAAAAACTAAAAAACCGCCAACGAGTGCAAAAGTGTTAGGGACATCTCACTTTAGTCCTCCCTCTGCCTCTAGTTCTAGGAAGGGAGCCGACTAACAAATTGGTAAGATGCGTACCATTACCCAAAGTAACTAAAGTATTATCCATCAGATTTCTGAGCTCAAGTAGGTCTTCATTTTTCTTCTTCCTCCTGGATGTGTAGACTTGTCATTCCTCATCCGAGGATTGACTCATCTAATCAATGGATTAGTCCAAAGGTGGCCGGACAAGTGTAGGTCGTTACACATCATGATCCCCATGAGTCTGAGTAATATTGACATCTTTCTGGACCTCATGAGGTGATAGTGAAGCAGCAGAAGTATTTCCACTTGTAATATAAGTGATAGGTTCTACGGCAGACGGAGTCTAAAGAATCTCTCTCGCCTCCACGATAGAAGGTTCCAAAGACGGGGGAAATACAACATTGTGTGGAGACTGAATGGTTGACATATTGTATGCGAGGATAGTGATCTTCAGGTGTATTCATTTGATGATCAATAGTATCAAGAACTTGGAGCTAATCAGGAGGAGATGAAATTACTACCTCTAGAGGAGCACTTTGTTTTTTTAATATGAGGTGGGGGTGTAGATAATGACATTGAGAACTGGAGTGGCTGAACATATGGCAGTTTGAACAATACGAAAGAAAAAGCCCAATCTCTACCTTCTGTCAATATTCATGGTGTTGTGTGCCCAACCAGATTTCCTCAGAAGTGGAAGAAGTAATGTTTCTTTCAACAAGTACTCTGAATTTAGATGGACGGGAAAGATTAAAAGTAGGAATGTCCGTCTTGAGTGGCTTATCATAAGCAGAGGCAATAGAGTACAACACTTTTTGAGAAAAATAATGAAATTTCAG
Organism: Phalaenopsis equestris; assembly: GCF_001263595.1. Lineage (NCBI taxonomy): Eukaryota > Viridiplantae > Streptophyta > Magnoliopsida > Asparagales > Orchidaceae > Phalaenopsis > Phalaenopsis equestris. The sequence goes on along the minus strand of NW_018164980.1, from coordinate 29,796 downwards.
ACCTGACAGGTGAATCCAAACCAGAATGATTGATGGTTCCGTCTGTGGGTCAAAATCCACATACCATTTCAGAATATTCATTGCTCTGTTATCAATCCAAATTATCGTTATCAATCTCTGTTATCAATCTAGATTATTCTTTTATCAAATAAGCGCATGTAATCTTCTTCATTGTTAATTTGAATAAGAACGTGTCTCCCATTTAATAATTTAATTTTTCACTTTCCAACAAGGTGCATAAGTTCAAATTCCTTGCAAAAAAGCTCCATTTTGGGATGACCAAATAGAAACTTTCCAACTAAATTCAGACGACAGGAGGAAATAAGTTGAATACCTTCAGCTTCTGTAAAAAAGATGTCAGGCTTCTCATTCTTCCTACCAGGTTTCTTAATGTCTTTCTCCCACTCAAATGAAGGAGGGAAAGAACACGATTTAGGTGTATTTGAGACGTGGACACCCCCAAGTGCAACAGCATACGATATGTTGGAGCCATCCTCAAAGATAGAGGTGCGATGTCAAGAAAAGAGAAAAAAACAGCTCTCATACACACAAGAAAAATCGCACTTTGGATTTATGAAAATAAAGTTAGCAACTAATTAACATAACTAAATATTTATAAGATGAAGGCAATATAATTAAAATATATTTTTCTTTATCATGAATCAGAAATAAGTATAGAAATTCAATTGTGGAAGTCTACTAAATGTGTTGTACCAATAATATTCTTTACCCTTACTAGAGATGTTATAAAAAACATTGGCTAGTTTATGTTTATAGTTTGAATAGTCTTGAA